>NW_024582407.1:57902-74147 GCF_018398535.1 Haplochromis burtoni | reverse complement strand
GGGGGGGGGGGCTTATCTCCTTGCACTGGCAGTGAATCTCTGACAGGGTGTTGTCTGGGATTAATTGCTAATTGTCCAGACCTGACAATGTGTAGAAAAAGCCACTCTTGAAGTTGGCTTAGGAGGGGCAATGGTTGTTGCTGGACTTGGTGATGTTTTCCTGGCCATCATTTCTAGCTAGCAATTTAAAATAAATCCCTGTTTAAGTCTCAGTCTTTACCTCATCTTGTGTTTTATGAGCTGCTTTAACAGCTTTTAGAAGAGTATTTTGTCCCATTGGTAATATAACAGTATTGGTTAATGTAGATATCCTGTGTCCTTAGTAGTTGAAGTTCTCTCCTTCGTCTTGTAGCTTCTCCAAAAAATACCGTTCAGCAAGTTATGTGGAGCTAAACAAATTATTACTGCTTAAAGCTAAGATTCTTAATGTGACGAATGGTCTCGGGAGCTTGGAAAGAAAATGATTGTCCCCTGACCTGGCAAATCCCATTTTCGCCCCGACTGTAATAATTTTTCTCTTCACCTCTCATCCGAGAAGCAGTGGAACATCTTCATGAAACTTTAAGAAGTCCAGTCGCTTTCTTTCCAAGCTCCTTAGACCACCATGACCTGGATGACTGAGAACCTACACATACAATTTGTTGAATGGGATATTATGTAAATATAGAGGCTTATTGAACTGTAAATTATATATGAAGAGACACACTTTTTAAGCATACCTTGCTCTATCGAGCCTACAAATCAGTTCAGCTCTGTCTAAGAGAAATAATCGCTTATGGATTATGTTAAGTGGAAGACCAGCAGCAAAATTATTAAAGGGACAATTCATTTCTTCATTTGCTCTGCTCTATCTTTGACGTCATTAAAAGGTGAGTAATTCTAAAACCTTTCAGAATCCAGCTCACCCTTTCTGTCTGCAGTAATTGTCTCCTCAACACCTGTTTCTTATCCAATTTCTTTCTCACAGTTTAAGCTGGTGAGCTTCTCTCTGGCAGTTCGATGTACATTTAGGTGTTTTTCTTCTTTTCTTTCTAGGAGAAGATTTATTGAGAAAGTTGAGCAAAGAAAAATTTGACTGCATTCATACTCTTCATTCAAAGTGATGTATTACTGGGAAATATCAACTTAATGCAAGTGATTTGAAAATGTATTCTTTTTTTTTCTTTTTTTTTCTTTTTTTTGTGTCCCGTTTGGATCTATAGCCATCAGAATTGTTGTCTTAAGGCCAAGAAAGATGCCAAGCGGATTTATTTTACCAAGTGGATCGTCATGGCCTTGCATGAAAATGTATTCTTGCATAATGTAGAAAACATCTAGATCCAAATGCCTGCTTCCTCTTCAGGCTTCCAAAACACAGCAACTCTAGCAGTGAGAAGTAGTTCTCTGGAGTGCAGAGTAATGAAAACCTCTTTCCGTTTCCTTGGTGACACCCACACATGAGCTTTGCCAGTCAAACACAGCAGCTAATGACGACAAAATAACACAAAAGAGATGTGGAAATGGTTCAGGTATGCAAAGTCTGCCATTGAACACACCGCTGTGCTTAGAGCTTGGAATTTGTAATAATTAAAGTGCTGTGCAAAATATTTCTTCTTCCGAGTTCACAATATATTACTAGAGAACAATGCAACAATATTGCTTATTTTTGTTATCTAAAATATTTTCCCCTATGGGATAAGGGCTCAATAAGGTTTCCTTGAAACTGCAACAGATGTGCATTTTACAGAGGTGCTTAAACGATTTCTGCATTCACTTGTGGTTTTTAGTGCACAGTGATTACATAAACTGCTAATCATTTTAGTAAACACAATCATGGCTTATTCAAGGTGAATTAAGATGACTTTGGTGACCCTCTGGTTATACACATTTCGCCATATACTCCAGTATCATGCAAATAGAAAGCATTATAACATTTTATTGCGCTCACTTGCTATCGGTGTGTTGTTAATGTTTGTGTGAGTCTACAAGATGACATTATCATTTAGCTCATAAAGCTTTGCAGAGCTTGTGTGAAATGAATACAGTATTGTACTGTTGTATATAACTGGCAACAACCCGGTTCTGGTCAGGCAGAGAATTAGGCAGAGTCAGTTAAATTACTGAATACAGCATCTTTTTCAGTGTCAGAAAGCGGAGAAGTGCTGCCGGTGTGAATTTTAAAAGGACAGCAGTTGTTTCACAAGCTTAGTTGTTCAGGCATTTACTCCAAATACTGCAGGGGCTCTCAATATTTTAGGCCTGTAACAACCCAGAAGGGAATAGATTCATTGTACCTTAGTATTTTCTTTTCTTTTTTCACCTTTTCATGAGATTTCATGCTGATGTTCCTGTCTACAGATTTAAAAAACTACTGGCAGTGTAAGCCACAAGCTTGCGGGTGATGAGCTCCCTAAGTGTTCCTTCAGTCTGCCAGCTCAGTGCAGTATTTGAAGAGGTCCGAGCCAACAGTAGCAGTTAGCTGAGCCTTTATTTATGAAAGGGGATTTGCTTTCCTCATGTTAAGTAGCTGGGAGAGCAGCAGCCAAAGCAAATCATTAATACTTCCTTCCTCTTCCGCACCCTTCTCTCCTACTCTTTGCTTTAGGAACTTAAGGACATTGGGTACCAGCCCAGCAGGGTTTTAGCTTCTGTTATTACATCTTTATATTATAGACCGCATTCATATTCTGACTCATACTGTACAAGCAAAACAAGCGCCAGACAATTGTGGTTAAACTGCATTTCAGCCCTAAGTTTTAATCTGACTCCCTTCCCACCTCACCCTGCTCATGGTGTTGCAAGTGGTCGCTAAAGTGCTTTCCAAAGTAAACTCCTAATCATGCACTCCCTCTGCAACGCCTCTGCACTTTTAACAGGTAAAAGCCTAATCTCCCTACCCCTTGTTTTGTGTCAGCATCTGTCTTTGTCTCTGTGTGGGTTTATTTCTGCATGTGGAAATGATGTAATTGGTCAAAGTCTTTGTGAACAAGCGTGCTGTGTTTTTATTAGAAATAATATCCAGGGGAAATAGCTGCACTATGGCAAAGTTGCATATCTATTCATTTTTTCCTTGGAGCTGCTGTGATTTGAAATTGGCAATGTCCTGTCCCAGAAATCACTAAGCCGTTGGAATCTAAGTGCTTTGCTCAAGGGCAGGTCAATAGTCGTTATTGACTGCTGAGCTACTGTACTCTACCCACTCTGGTTTTTCCCGGACACTTCATGAAATTCACTATGTAGGACAGGCACACACCTTGTGGCCACGGAGCAAGACTTTAGGCTGCCCAGTGGCAAATCATCAGGCAACTTAGGGGGGAAGTAGCTCCTGAACAAAACTGTTTATGGTGTGCTGATGATATAGTATGGTGGTTGAAGGAATAATTCAAGGATTTTCTCAATCCCACTGTCACAGAGGAAGAGTATGGGGTGAAGAGTATAACTTGCACATAGCTATGGATAAGGTAACCAGAGTAGTAAAGTAGCAAAGTTAGATTAGGCTAGATTAGGTTTACCCCAATTCCTTAAGGCTTTGGATGCCGTGTGGTTGAAAAGTCTTGGCGATATTGCGTTGTCCTTCTTTTCAAGAAGGGAAGTATGGGGTATCAGGCTCATTGGTGCTGGCTATTTGCATTTTTGGATGTATTGTTCACACTGGCAATAAGTCTGACTTGTTTCTGTGTGTTGGACTCTACCAGGAGTGCTTTTTCACTCCACGTCAATCTTTAGTGACAGAAAGCAAAGATAAGGGCTGAGGATGCTGCTCTACTTTTTATAGAAGATGTGCTTCCATTGGCTTTATCAAACCATGACTTCCAGCTTGATGGTTTGGTGCAGAGGGTTGATGTGGTTAGGATGAGAATTAGCACTTCCAACTGTAAGCCAATTGCTCTCAGCCAAGAGAGAATGAAGTGCCCACTCCAGGTTGGGAATAAGATGATGCCCCAAGTGAAGGAGACACTTGTCACTTGCTCACTAGAGAGGGAAGAAGGGAGAGGGAGATTGATGGACAGTGTGGTGAGGTGTCCTCACCAATGGCAACAAAGTCTGGGTGATGAGATCAGAGATACAAGCACGAAGCTTCCTCCAAATGGTGTTTTGGTTCAGCCTTAGTGATGTGGGATGAGGAGTTTGGCCATTTAGGAGGAACTCAGAGTAGAGCTGCTCAGCCACTTTAGCTGGTTAAGGCATCTGGGAATCTACAAGGCATCTGGATGCCTTGTAGATAAATTTTATGTGGTGTGTCAGTGGGAAGTAGTGTATAGCTAACTAATACAAGTCCCATAAAAGCTAAAGAGATTTTACAGGCAATAAAGTTACTTTTTA
The DNA here is from genome assembly GCF_018398535.1 of Haplochromis burtoni. Taxonomy (NCBI): domain Eukaryota; kingdom Metazoa; phylum Chordata; class Actinopteri; order Cichliformes; family Cichlidae; genus Haplochromis; species Haplochromis burtoni. The sequence goes on along the minus strand of NW_024582407.1, from coordinate 69,845 downwards.
CAGAGAGCAGAGGAACCTGCAAAGTTTCAGGTTTTCACTTACATTTCTAGATGGAGATCAGTCCAAAATGAAAACTGCAGTGCATAAAAGCCTCTGTGTGTCTTTACTCAGCAGTGCTCTGCAGAGTTTTGCAACCTCACAAGTTAAGTTTCATACAGATTGTATTATTATTTTTTTGGTTGGTTTTTTTGGGGGGTATTGGCTCTATTATCCATAAGTTTGTATTTCTAATGGAAGTTTTTGCCCAGTAACACACGCAACTGCAGACTATCATAGGACCTACAGCCTGTACTGTAGCAACCTTTGGTTAAAATGGTTAAATTGTTACTAAATTATGATTTGTCAGCACATTGAAATGTTGATCACTCAAATCCTCCAGTAAAAGGTCTCCATCTTTAAATGCTGACTGCTCTTTCTCGTTTGATGAAAACACAAGGTCAGGTTTTGTCTTCTTTTCACAAATATGATGAAAGCCTTGCAACTGGCAAAATCCTGTTTTGCTGTCTGTGGGAATACAACATGCCGGTTTTTAGTTTGAGGTTTCATGTTCCAATCAGATGAACAATATTACTACCTAATGTTATGTTCTTTTTACAGTGAAAACCAGTGTTTACATGTGCATATCTGCATTTTCAAGTTTTATGTCATGCAGTAGGTTGTCTTTCTATTGTATAATTCCCTGTTCATATGACTTGAAGTGGTGAGTCTTTTGTTTTTTTGGCAAAGGCATACTCATAGGAATTTAAATGAAATATAAATAGTCCTCTTGTGCTTAAAGTCATGGTAAAAACGGAACCAATTGATTATAGCGAAGCATTTAGAGACCAAACTGAAAATGTGATAAATATAGATGACATAAATATTTGAACTCTTGTTATACTGTGCATGAATGGATCTGTTTTCTTGCTTGCACTATATTTATATATATTTATATTGGGGCATGCTTTCTGATTCATTATATTTCATCTCTGGAGTTTAGACCTCAAAGGTTGAACTCTACAGAAAGGTACAGAATGCAATTTAAGCCGGTTCTGGTCATTGTATTACAGCAGACAGATTTCACTTCACACTTACTGCTGTGATTCTTGTCAGAAAGCTAGCTGGTCTTTTTCTAACAAGAGGAGACAAACTGTATTGTTTTTCTCAATAATTCTCAATTCCTGAAACATTTTTATAACTCACAGCTCTGTGAGCTCACCCTGTCTATATACCATAGAGGCAAGGGAAAGCAATAAAGAAGTCATTTGAGATTGGCTGCATGAGTTTAAATGCAAAATTAATGAGTACAGTTTAGCACCAGAAGCGCTGTGGTCATTCATGAAGCGCAGGAGATGAGAGACACATAAAGCTGACTTTGATTCATAAGCTGCAATGTTCAGTATCAACATTCACAGTTCAGCAGCTAATGAAATCCTGGCACACTGAAACAGCCATTTACAGTCTAAGATCGGTGACTTAGCAGAACTCGAAAGCAGAAGAAATGATATAAGGAAGCTCTTCAAGAAACTCAAAGGAGTCCAGTAGCTTTCCATCCAAGCTCCTTAAATTACAAGTAGAACAATCAGGTTCAGCAATCTGGGTGAAAATATGGATTTTATGTATTAGAGGTCATGCATTGCATCTATTCAGAAAGCCTATTAACTGTAGAAAATGTTATTAACTGTAGAAAATGCTCTCCAGCCTACATTTAGATAAGCTACTCATTAAAACAACATAAATGTTTCATAGATGATTCAGTTTCAGTTTCTTCTTTTTTCCTTCACATGAAACTAGTAAATGGTAACAACTGTTCCTAAAAACTATGTTGCATGCACACATCTTACTGTGTCGACATAAAAAAGACAAGTACTGACTCTTATTCTTTCATTTTTTCATAAACACACAATGTAGCAGCCTCGACAGCTGCCACTGACAGCAGTATCCATAAAAATACATAAAGAAATGTTTTCTTTTACATCTCTTGCTTTAAATATTATAGGTTCAAATAAATGTTTGTGAGGAAGACGTCAAAATGTGCATTAAAAAATAAACCTGATATCAAAGACCTCAAGTCACAAGTGACTGGCTGCAGTGACAACACACAAAGGCTGAGTCACAGGTGCTTCTCTCTCCAAGATTTGCAGTGACACACTTCCTGCCCACAGAAAGACCCATATAAAAAGCTCCTTCCAAACACAAAAACACAATTTTTCAGTGTCTCAATCAGTTTGGAGTAAGAGCTTCTGACTGAAACACACATCATCTTCTCACCTCCTTGTCCCTTCAACTCTGTCACTTTATTCTCTTCTTTTCTTGCTCCCATTCTTTTTCATCTTCATACCAGCCACCTTTCCCCTTCGCCTCCCGTATTGGATCCCATTTGTTGTTCCTCCTGTTTCTACATGTCTCTCCCTCATGGTTCTGCTTTGACTCAGAAAAGAAGTTTTTAAAAGAAGCAGGTGTTTCTTTCTTTGTTTTGCTGGCTCACTTGCTTTGTAGTTTTTCATTGCCTGTCTGCCACAACATGGGACTGATGAAGGAATTGGCTGCTTTCTGTCTCCTCAGCAACATCAAATAATTTGCACACAGAGGAGCACTGGTCAGACTGGGGACTGTGTCTTTGTATGTGTGAAAAGAGTGTGTGTAATTCTGAGCTAAAAGCTCTTTTAGCCAGAATAACCGAGACTGATCAAGAGATAAATTCAAATTAAAGGAAAAAGAAAGGAAGAGATGTGTGTGGTGAAATGCTGGCTAAGCAGCCTGCTCAGGCGTGATAAAAAATTGTCGTCATGAGGTAAAATATGTCCTGTATGTTTAAGTCAGTTTGTTCACTTTTACTATCTAAATGCTTCCATACCCACACCCACCCACCCACACACACACACACACACACACACACACACACACACACACACACGGTTTATTGCTCAGTTTTTATCTTCCAAGCACACCTGCAAACTGCAGATTTTCAGCAATGGAGAAAGAAAAAGGTAAAATTGGAAGTTCTTATAACAGAAAGTTGTAGAATCTAAGGTGAGGATTAAAAACAGGAATCGACGGCTGTAATTCATCATGTGTTACTCTCTCTCTCTCTCTCTGCCCTGTAGGTAGTGTGAAGCTAGTTATTTTTTATTTATTTTTTTGTGCTGCACTTTTTTTCCTCTCTTTTATTCTCTGGCTTTAAAAAGTAGGACAGCTCTACAGCAATACTCCAAAAAGAGAGGGAGGAGTTTTGTGGAGGGACAATGGAAGAAGAGAGAAAGGTGAATGAGAACGAGCGAGAGGACCAGACAAAAGGAGAGACGAAGCGAGACAAACTGCAGCCAAGTCCACTTCATCTGATGGGCTCTTTTCCAATTAGAATATTAGTTGTATGACATATTTAATAAATTCCTATGGGAAGACTTCACGTCACTTTTAATACATTCAGAAAAAAAATTATGGAGTTTTGAAGGGGAGACATGTACAGCATAGCAACACTGCCTGCACCGCATTATGCTTTGGTGGTGCCCCTGAGGCTCAGAATGCTGTTTATACATGATAAACAAGACTGAAGCTGATCTACATACACTATTAAAAGGATTTGACTGCATTTACATCTTGGTAATGTTAAAAGGATTTTAAAAATAAAAGGAGACACAGCCACTGTTTAAATACAGAGATTATGCTTCCCAATGTGTTAGGGATCTAAACTTGGAACTGGAGTGGTAGCAAGAAGAATAAATACTTTATTAACATATTACTATGGCATCTTTAAGATACTGAATTTACTTTAGGGATGCTGATTCTAGAGCATCATGATTTCTGTAAGTGAATTGGTGCGATTTTACTTTTTCATGTCAAGCTTAGTTTTCCCCTTGTGGTTCTTTTATTTTTTAAATGATTTAATTAAGTCTAGTGTGTAAAGTTTAATTTGGAAAAATTATTTTCTCAAAATCTGGCAAAGACATATTTCCCCACTGAGTATCTTGTGTAAGACTAAATTAAGATGGGACAATGATATTAGTGTTTACACATAAATTAGGACTTGAATTCATGGAAAACTGGTAGAAAATTCAGTCTCGTCAACATCTCATCACATTATGTTGTGCTGTCAAATCTACCAGTGCAGTAATTTAATGTATGCAGTTCCTTTTAGAGCAAGCAGTCCTTGAGGGAGTTATTAGCTGAGCAAGAGGTTTTATGTGCACTTGAACACAGAGGCCTCTGTGGCTTTGTTCTAACAGGCACAAATGTTATGAAGAAGTCCACCATGCATGATTATGGTTTGATGGGCCACAACATCACTCCAATTAGAGACCGCAAATGCAGATAAATACAGTGATGACCTTTAAATGCCTGTAAAGAGCCACAACAAGAAATGGGGTTTGAGCCTAGACTACCTGCTTACAGTGCTGCATGACATTAACACAATACAACAAAGCACTTTTCTTTGTCTGTGTGGTAAACTGCCAGCTATTGAAAATGTATAATAAATGTGCAATTTCCCACTGTGATGAGTAGAGAGTCAGCAAGATATCAAGCTGCCACAGTACAAAAGAAAAACCTCTGCACAAGACAACCTCTTTGCATCCTGTATTACAACCCCAGTGTAATATAAAACAACAACAACAAAAACAGCTGTGTAAAATGTAAATAAAAACACAATGCAGTGATGTGCAAATCTTGTAAACCAATATTCTATTTATCACAATAAAACATGGAAAACATTTTTTTTAATTGTTTAACCTGAGAAAATGCCCCATCCATCCATCCATCCATCCATCCATCCTCTTCCACTTATCCTTACAGGGTTGTCTATCCCAGCTACCACAGGGTGACAGGCAGGGTACACCCTGTACACATCGCCAGTCTGTTGCAGGGCACAGACAAACACAGAGGGATATATTAGAATAACCAGTTAACTTAACCCCATTAACTGTATGTCTGTGGACTGTGGGAGGAAGCTGGAGTACCCACAGAGAGAAGGGAGAACATGCTAGCTCCACCCAGAAAGGCCTTACCCAGATGGTGGGGTCAAACTCAGGACCTTCTTGCTGTGAGTGCTAACCACCACACCATCACGCAGCAGAGTGGGCATAGAATGTACTATTTTAATTTATATTTACTCATTTTCAGTTTAGTGGCAACAAAACATCTCGGCCAGATGTTTTCAGATGGTGAAATGTTCAGGACCCCGACTTTTCTTCAATGAAGCCACGCTGCTGCCAGTATTCTCTCAATGAACTTTTTTAGACCTTCCCTAAAAAAGACATAATCTGGATGGAAGCAAATAGAATTCTAGAAATTGCTTATACCTTTCAGTATTGATATTACCTTTCCAGATGATGGTACCGTCCATACCTTTGGCAATGCAGGCTTTTGAACGGAGCACCAATAACAAGCCCTGTGATCCCTCTCTTCTTTAGTCTGAATATTTTTGAAAAAGAATTGCACATTTTGATTAATCTGACCTCAGAACATTTCTTGTTCCTGTTCACTTCTTCTGCCCGCATTTGTGGATGGCGAAGTGAACTGTGCTGACAGGCAATGATTTGTGGAAGTGTTCCTGTTCCCATGCAACAATTTTCATGACAGAATGTTTACAAGTACTTTCAAAATACCTAAATGGTTTTCAAGATATAGTTAGAACCAGACCTCCTTATTTCTAGCCTGTCAAATACTTCTATTTTGTCAAAGCCTCAAATTAAGCATATTGTGCTTCTTTGTTATATGTGCCATGACATACTGAATTAAACAGTGGGCTCGCACTCTTATCATTGTCACAAAAGAAGAATTTTAAAGCAGTGGGTAAGTGTAATTTTTACTCAAACCATTATCTTTTCCTAAAACGTGTAAACATTTTAGGTAAAAACAAATGAATGAATGAAACCAAAAGAAACCAGTAGTTCTGACAGACAAACTTCAAACTTCTGACTTCCAACCATCATCATCACCAACCATCAACCCTCCAGCATCTTTAATATTGTCATCATGACAGAAAACCCAAATAACTTAGTGTGCTTACTTGCAGGATACATTTAGTATTATTATTTGATGCTTCACATTACATTGTAAGACCAGATGACAAGTATCAAAGGCTGTTGGTGAAGGATGTGGAAGGTATTTTGGGTTTTTTTTTGGTTAAATGTAAATGTTTGTCATGAGTAACTACACCACAGCCACAATTTTTCATTCACCTTGACCCAATGTCAAGGTAAGTAAAGTCATATCTTAACATTACCACCAAGTAAGTAAGCTCAGCATTAATTCTGCCATGCTGCAGAGTTAAGCTCAGCCAGCATTTTGGGTATATCAGTTGCGCTATTAATGCTGCGTCAGCCTACATAGAGATGCTGCTACCTCTGCAAGCTACTTCGCAAACCTAGCTGCACCCGAGGTTCTCTGTTTCATGCTATTCATGCTATTTCAGTGTGAATCAATGTGATGTCTCTTGACATTGACACCTGCTCTGTTCTCTGATGGGGCTTTTGCGGAACATGTTGCCAAATCGAAATTACAGTAGATGGAATAACACTCCAGTATTAACCAAAAAGAGCCTGATAGAACTATGTTCATAATCCTACAAGAGACAGTATTTTCTGTGAACATCTTAATGATATGTCTGTTGTTGATTATCATTTCTGGCTGGTGCCAAATAACTAATAATGTAACATAAGTAATTTCCTCATTTCATGAATAGAAAGCATCATCCGGTCACAAAGTTGCTGTAAATTAACTCTATACACAAATAATTTCTTTAGATAAGGTTACAAATAAAAGACTTACATTTGCATAATAATGATTTATTGAGTATTTATTTGTGCAATTAATATAGATATACTGATTATAGTGAATTTTCATATTGTTTGAGAACACATCTCACCTTCTTCTGTTTTTTTTTTTTTTAATCTATTTTGTGGGAAGTTTTCCTTTGCAAAATATTAAAAAGTTGAAACTGACTATATGTGGGATGACGATTTGTCATGTATCCAAGTTGGATTCAATTTCACACATTGAAACAGTCACTTGTAGAGAACGGTAGAGTGTAGAGTAAAGTAAGTACATAAAGCAAAACTGCATAAACTGTGTAGAAATTCCTCAAAGTCCATGTTTGTGGTAGGTAGTCCTTATAGGAAAAATCCAGAATTTAAATTTTGGTGCACATGTTTATCGCACAGAAAGTACTAAACCCAAGATCTGAAAACTGCTGTTCACAGACGCTGTCCATCTAATCTGACTGAGCTGGAGCTGTTTTGCAAAGAAGAATGGGCAAGAATTTCAGTCTCTAGATGTGCAAAGCTGGTAGAGACATACCCTAAAAGACTGGCAGCTGTAATTGCAGCAAAAGGTGGTTCTACAAAGTATTGACTCAGGGGGCTGAATAATTACGCACACCCCACTTTTCAGTTATTTATTTGCAAAAAATGTTTGGAATCAAGTATGATTTTCGTTCCACTTCTCACGTGTGCACCACTTTTCAATAAAATTGATTCATGTTTGTGGCTGTAATGTGATAAAATGCAGAAAAGTTCAAGGGGGGCGAATACTTTTGCAAGCTTTTAGGAATCCATTTGCTCAGTATGATAATCAGGTTCTTGTGTGGCAGGATTCAGCAATTAATTAAATAACTTGGTGTACTTTGCACTTCTGCTGTTGTCTACTGTTTGCTAAGGTTTAGCTCAAACTGAAATTGGGACACTAAAGCAGAAAACTAGCCCTCTGTGATTTTTTCCCTTCTCCACCTGCAGTCTAGTTCTCAAGTCCAAAAGAAATTTGTCAGCTCAGCGCCAGAGAGGCATCGAGGACAGCAGTGTCTCACAACCTGTGCTGATGCTGCTGAAGATTATAAAACACTCTCTTCTGGTCCTTAGTCCTGATTGGCAGAGTTATATTTAAGACCAAGTTGAATTCCATTAAGTACTTGGATGGTGCTGCATAAACTGCCTTTCACACTGTATCTAAAAGCACCGCTGAGTAATTTTCATGACCCTAAATGAGAATTGCCTCATGTTTAAATGGACATAATGTGTGATTGCAGACAATGAGGAAATCTGATCGATTCCCCTAATTTTACTGTATTTCCTTCTATGTTCTACCTTCTTATACTTCAAACCGTACACAGACTGCAACTTACATTGTAACAAAAAAAAAGAAAAATATATATATATTATATATGGCATAACTAACGGTTTCTTTAGCTCTTTTTAAAAAAAAAATCTGCTCTTAATGAATTTTATGTAGCCCTGCTTATTGCTCTGCCCAAAAGTACAGTTGTTCAAATACTTTAGACATGTTTCAAGAACAAGCCAATCAGTATATTCTTCCATGTTAAAATACTTAACTTTGGCGCAGAAAAACTAGGTTTTACAGTCTGGTAAACAAAACAAGTTCACTGAGAAAAATTTCTGATATTGTGTGGGGTGTTTGTCGCATAGGGAAAGAAAGAAATTAAGATTTTTAAAGTTTTAAATGATGATTGTGCTGTGATGAGACTATTATCGGAAAAGGATAAGCTGGTAAAGGAAGATGTTTCATTTAGAATACATTACATTACCATGGCTGTCCTCAAGGAACTGATCATTAACCACTAAAGTGAATTTCTTTATAGCCTGTTTATGGCTTCAATAAATTCTGTATGTGTGTGCCAGTTGTTTGATTCACAGCACTGAGTGTACAAAGCATTCTTACAGTTGTTATATATATATATATATATATATATGAGAGAGAGAGAGAAAGTGCAAAACTGTTATGTGGCTGGTTGTACATCTTCAAAATAAGCTAAGCGTTAAAACAGTTTGGGAATCTGAGTCAGGACCTTATGACACTAAGGTAATGAGGATATACTGTACCAATATGCTGTTAATAGCAAACTAAGTTATCATGTCTTTGGTCTAATGAGCGCAATATAGGCTACCGCCACAAAAGCATCTCCAGTAAAATCAAATTATCTGAAAATGTCACTCAGGAAGCACAGCAGTTCTTACACAAAGAACTATTTCTGTTTCATGTGCCTTTCTTCTACACTTTACTTTTTTTCCCTTATAAGTTGTCATTTGTTCTATGTCTAATACGAACCATTAGGTGAAAGCATGTGGTCTTCTCCATCAATTGCCTTCAAACAAATCTATTTGGAAAAATACGTACGTACATATTTGAGAGGCAAGGACCCATGTATGAAATAGCTCCTGTTATGTAATGATGCTCAACGGCAGCTTGGGAAAGTGCTGGTCATGACTCTTAGTGTTGTTGTGAGACTTGAAAACTACTTTGTAGTTTTAAAGCCTTCCCTTCGTCAAAGCTGAAATGTTATGAAATGCTTTTTTCTACCGAGCAGCAATTTTCAGCCACAGGCAGTTTTCTTCGCCCACTGTGGTGATTATCGTTGGATATTATGAAAATAGCCCTGAAGTATTTAACAAAAGGAGACTTTTTCTTATAAATGTGATTTATTTTAATGCAAACCTGTCAAGCTAAGCCAAATATCATTTTATGCTATTTACTATATATTGGCCTTGAATTCTCAGTCTCCTACATTTGTAATCAGCAAAGTCATCAGTCACAGTTCAGAATATTTTCAAAGGTTCTAATTCATATAAAAACTGAATTTAAATACATGTATGCTTAATGGAAAAATAGACTAGGTCAAAGCTCCTGACTGTCAATAAAAGCAATAATAAGACCATGTTGTGGATTCTAGTAAGTTTATTTCCACTTCTTCTAATTGAACTTTTTATTGACTAGTGAGGTGAGCATGAGTGAAACTGAATTATGTGATAAATAGTGGAAAAGTGAAAAACTACCCTCAGCCTAACCTCTCCTCAAGCAAAACTAATCTTAAATAATTCTTCTTCTCTGAGACACATAAACGACAAATCAGGGCCCAGCCGCATGGACTTTATTAATGCTGTTTATCAAAAATTGTCCATTGTGAGGGGTAATGGAATGAAAAAAATTAAAGAAGTCATTGGAATTAACAATGGAGGGCTTTCTCTGTCACGCTGGTGAATGAAAATATAAAAGTGAGGGGATAATGTCCATTTGCAAACACAAGAGAACTATAACAAGAAAATAAAGCTATTTTAACTGTGAACTAGCATCACATGAATGTTAACTCTGTATTTCAGATGCTTTGAACATGTGGTTGCTCCCACCATGACCTGTGAATATGCCGAGCAATGCCCAGAGCACCTACAGTGTAAAAGCACAGATAAACTAGAATAACTGCCTTGTAATGCATTCAGAGTAGGAAGAATGAACAACCCAAAAAAATTAATATACCTGTTTTCACTGCTTTTGCCAGCTGGGTGGCAGAATTACAGTTTGTGTAAAATACATTGCATCTCTGATATCACCTCACCTTTGCTATTATAATGCCAAAAAGCACTTTTTAACCTTTTCATATCTTTTCGTAAAAGTAAGAATTTCAATTTTTTTTATGATTCACTCCACGCTTTGCTACATTTTGTCAGAACAGACTCTTGATTCCAGAGTCACACAACAGTTACACAATCTCTTCTGCTAAATTTCTGTCTCAATAATAATTAATTAGCTACAATAAAATGGATGTACCACTTTATTGTACACGAAAACAACATTTAGATGATACCCCCCAGTTCGCTCCAAGGAGGAGATACAAATCCCTCTGGGGTTGCATCAGGAAGGGTAAAACTCTGCCAAATCAAACATGCAGAGCTACCCGCTGTCGCTAACCCTTATGAATGAAGGAGCAGCCAAAAGTAGCTTTTATTGCAGGCTTCAGTAGCTTTCAGGTTCATCTTCGCTGCACTTCCAACACTGGAAAAGCACTACTCTCATTACTATTTCATGCATACGTAGGAATGAAGACGTTTAAGGAGATATTCCATGTCACTAAAGCCAGTTATCAGTGTATAACAGGAGGCAGGAGGAGAGGTGAAGAAGAGTGATTCAGGAAGCAGTGCCAGTTGATTGGCACACACGTTGTGCATTTCACATTAACCGTGGTCCCCCTATTTCTGCAGTAAGTGGAAGGTTGGTGACACATGCACAGCCATGGAGAGCTGCTTCTGCAAAGCTGGCCCACAGTATCACTCTATGATCAACAGATTTGATTTGGGTTATCAAATATTAAGCTTTAATCACCCAACTACTAATACTTGCTTTTTCCCCCCTCTGTACCAGCAAGAATAACTTTTATATTTTCATCCCTTTTCAGTTCAGTTCATTTTATTTTTATGGCACCAAATCACAACAACAGTCACTTCAAGGCACTTTTGCGAATGCCCCTTGAGGTCACTTTCATGTGAGATCCACTAAATAAATTTACTGGTATGTTTGCAGACTGGTCATTAAACATTTCTCTAAGGCCAAAATACGAACACTGGCTGTGTATTACACTTGTAAATGTTGCAGTAATGGGAGCAATGTTTCATTTTCAATAATCATTGGATAGATGACTTTTCAATTTTTATTTTTATTGATCTGCAAGGTATAGAAACTAGTTTGCTACAAGGGAAGAAAAAGATATAAAACTTGGACAACTCAGAGTAGCATGATGAATGATAGCACTATGATACTGCAATAATGCAAGCACAACAGTGATCACATTTGGAAGTTTAAGACCTTATGTGTGTTATACTGTTTTTCTGGTTACACATTTGTCTTCTGGGGCTCGGGATATTGGGAGAATCTTGATATACGAGTTTCTAATCCAACATAAACACTTCTTTTGTCAGATGGTTATAAGAGTTTAAAATCAGATAGCTTACACTGGTGTTCTTCAGATGAGGAAAAGGAGAAAAAGAAAATATCAATTTATAGAAAATATCACCTGTCTCTTCACTTTAACAGATCATTCATGTTACTTTATTGACTGTTTTTCAGCACCCTTGTGAACTCGACAGCAGTGGCAGTGTAGAACTGATTGATTTAGGCTTTAAAAAAGAAGTATATATTCTATATAGCTTTTAGCAATCGTGTGTGTGTGTGTGTGTGTGTGTGTGT
>NW_024582407.1:51233-57882 GCF_018398535.1 Haplochromis burtoni | reverse complement strand
GTGTGTGTGTGTGTGTGTGTGTGTGTGTGTGTGTGTGTGTGTGTGTGTGTGTGTGTGTGTGTGTGTGTGTGTGTGTGTGTGTGTGTGTTGTGTGTCTACACGATGCGTTTGGTTCCATTTTCTGATTCACCGGAAACATACAGTGATGTGTCCGCTGTGATTAGCACTTGTGTAAATGTCAGCCTTGTTTGCAGTGCAAGTAATAAACAAAGTTGTGGATCGTTTGACTGAGAGAAATCTTGTATATGAGGGAGAAAGGACATGTAAAAAGGGGCAGAGAACCTGCAAATGAAAAGATTAAGCAAGAAAGAAACAACCAGTGGTGGAGAGATAAGAGCAGATTGTGTAAGAGAGGAGGCAAAGCACAAGCAGAGACCTAATACACAAAGATAGAAGAAGTGAGGTAAAAGAGGAAAATATGAAACAAACAAAGAAGAAGAAGATAGGGAAGTGATAATATTTATACAAATTATTGTATATTTTAAGACAGAGGATAGTCATAAGAGGAAAGAAGACAAAAAGGCTGAAGGAGTAGTTAAAACACACTAAGAATGATTAATGAGTTAAAAAATAAAAAAATGCAGTATGCGACTGATGTCTTAAAGAAATGCTTTTTGTTTTTCTTTTTGCTTAAACACATTTTTGAGGAACTTTGTTATCCCTGGAGACTTATCTAATTTTCTTCAGATTTTTTCCCCAGGTGTTAGACAATAAAAAAATTGATTGTACTTATTACATAAAGTGATAAGAGCAGGGTAACGCATTTAAAAAGAAAATCCTTTCCATCTTTGCTGTATTTCAGCTTTTCTTCTTGCTCCCAATCAGTTGGTCATTTTATTGTTCCTTTGTCCTACAATGCTTCCATTTTGCTTTCCTTTGTTCTCCATTCATGTTCCTAGACTGTTGCTTTCTTTACATAATTACTTGATTTATCTGAAGTAAATAAAACCAGTGAGCTTTGCTGGCAATTGAAATGGCTTTCTTTTCCTGCCTTCCTCCATTATCTCTATTATTAACTGGGCTTCATGCACCTGGACTGCATCATTGTTCCTTCTTTCTTCTCCACTCTACCCGTTTGACAAGCTGATGTTTTTTCCAGCATTTATTTTTTGTGATAGTTGTACTGCAATAGGCACCAAACCTCAGGAGTCGGCCACAATATTAAAGCCACCTGCCAGATAACGATGGATTAATAGTTGTGAAGTATATAGTGTATGTTGGTTTTGTTTCTTGTGTGTGTCGTGAAGTTCAGTCACAAGGGAAACCCTTCTAAATGGGGAAGTACAGTGGGGTTGCAGTTCCAGTAGTGACAGCCAATTAGGTAAAAGTCCAATAAAATTTCATTTTAAAATACAAATCATGGCAGTGTCCTCACACTTCCTCTCCACTCCTTCACACCAGTGCCAACTACAGGAAAAGGAGGACAGATGCAGTCACTTTCTTTTATTTACCAACAGTCCTTCATCTAACGACTGGGTCAGAACGTACCTAAATGGGCAGAGCTCCTAACTCTGCCTGTCGCTGTTCTCTGTTTGACAAGCGTAGCTAGTGTCTCACCATCCGAGGAGATAGCCACGCTCTCCTGTCCCCTCCTCACAGTCTACCAAACGGTGTGCCTTTCCTTTTCTATTTCAGGCTACATTGCTGTAACCTGTTCCAGCTGTGGTCCCCGGTAGTGGTCGTCGTCATCATCATCATCATCGAGTCCTTTGTCTGTTACGTGCTGCTCTGCATGGCTGTCTCCATTTCGTGTTCCAACACCCCATGATTGCTCTTTCATCCTTCTTGCCAGGTCCTCTTATTGGTCTTTAGGTGCCCGCAAGGCTCACCCTGATTTGTCAATGGCAGAGTCTTTCCAGGGCATGAACTCCCACTGGTGTGTAAAATTAGTGATAAAGGGGTGAGGAGTCTCCCAGAAACAAGTCAAACAAACATCACAATAGAAGCATGTAATAAAACTGTAAGAATAAAAACACTCATCATTTTGAAAAGATTAAAAAAAAAAGATAAAACACAGCAACCCATGTAAAACAGGACAAACCTATAAACAAACATCTCTTCCCCAGGATTGACATGTGTTTACTGCCTTCAAAGTCAGAGATCAACTCTTCTGAAAATCCCCTTTCAAATTTGTCGCATAGATGATAGTGTTTACCTACCATCTCTTTTTTTGTTTTGCTTCAGTTGTTCTGATAAACTGTGCAAACTATTTTTTCTTTGGTGAATTGCTGAGCTCTTCTAACTTTAAAGAGGGGACTATTAACGCTCAAGTCTTTTTTTACCAAGTCAGAAAATAATTTCTAAGATAAAAGCCATAGAGCACCAGAAATAGAAGAAACAAGCAGAAACGCTATGCTAGGTTGCACAACAAAATGCAAAAACTTTCATTTGCAAAACTACAAATCCACTTTGTAGAAAGCCTTGGACAAACAGATCTCAAATAGGGGAATTCACAACTATATAATAAAAACATATCAGTTTTTCACATTATGGCCCTTTCTTGGTCCTTTGTGTGTTTTCTTTAGTTCTGCGAGGATCTGATGTTTTATAATGAAGATTTTTATTAGTATTAAAATCTGATCTTCGTGGCTTTATTGTAATATAGTATACCTAATGTAATGCTCTGGACTGTGCCACTTGGTACTATGGTATTTTGCACTGCTCTGTTTTTACTGCAGCCCAGGGCTACTGGAAAGTAGATGAGAGGAGAAAGGAGGGAGGAGAAGAAGAAAAAGAGGAGCCCAGGGCTATATTTTTTTAGCACAATCCCCTCCCAACCCCCAAAATAGTTGCCTGTTTTTAGGCTGTCCCCAATAACAGGAGTGTGGCTGCAGGTGAGAGAGAGAAATGAACACATGACTGTTCTTTCCAGGGCATTATCATAGTCCTAATTCAGGGTCATTTTAATAAAAGCAAACAGGAAGATACTAAGACGGGCATTTTTCAGTACAGGCTTGTACTCTCAATGTGCCTTTTTTTTTTTTATGTGATGCACAAAGTATAAGAATTACTTTACTGCCTGTGTGGGATTATGAGAGATGTTACCTTTGATCCTCATTAAGAAGTGTCTGCATTGATGGTGTAGCTGAGTTTTCATGCATCTGAAATCACTAACACTGACAAACACGCACACAAACAAGCATGCATACATGTGCGTGGGGTACTGGCCTTTGTGTTGCTGCAGACAGAAACTTGACCCTTTGCGGGTGAAACTCTGCAGCTTACGTGGAGATTTTAAAAAGAGATCGAATGAACTTGCATATGTGACTGTTGCATAACAGCTGTTTTATGTTTGAGCTCTACTACAGTTGTTAAATGTTTAAAGGTCACACTTTGATATTGTCTTAAAACAGTTGCATTGCATATATGATCATATTAAATGCATTCTCAGTCAAAAGCCTCCAGCCCAACAAAGACACTTTGAGCAGGTGATGTTACATGCCACTGATAGGTTTTTATGTCTGGGATTAAATGTATGGTTGGATATCTGCTGACCTGTGGCATGACTTGGAAGGTTTTCTCTGAGAAGAAGAGGAAAAGGTGAAAGTGCACTATGTGTGTGTGTGTCATCTCAGTCAGTGTTTAAGGACACAGCCGACTGCAGGCTGGTCTCTCCTCACAGCTGATGTCTGATACTCTCCCCTCTTTCATTTTGTTTCTGCTACAGTTTTTCTCTCTTGACATTTCAGACTAATTCAGTTCAGCAGACTGATCATCGCTGCCCTCCAGAAACCTCACCACTCAGCAAGGGCAACCTTTCAACAAACCTGCTCATCTTTTCTCACAGATTCCCATAGATTTCCTTTATTTTTGGTTCACTTTCCTTCTTGTTTGGTATTAGATTTGTGCATTGTGTTTTTCTTGAAACATCAACCACATTACAGCCGGTCTGTTTTTAGCCAGTATAAGGAAGAAATATAGTTTTAAATTTCAGTCCAAGTAGACTTTTTTTTTCACCTGTCCCAATCCAATCATCCAACCTGTAGAAAATGGAAATTTAATGCATTCTCACTGAAGGGAGATATCTGAAGATAGGCATAAAGGTCTTCTAATGCTGGCTCCTTAATGCATCAGACATGCAAACATTACAGCAGATAATGGTCCCCCTTTGAAGAGAAGGCAAAGTTGGCGCTTGAAGGGTTTGAGGAGCAATATGTCCAATGTTTTCTGTCAAGTGAACAAGAATTTGGAAATTCTGTTCTGCACAATGTTTAGTTCAGGTTAATTTTCACTTGCATTTGACTTTTGCTGTCAGTCTATGGTAACCTTGTTAAGGTTAGAAACCAAAAACCTAAATTAAATAAGATTCAGATGAGGCTTTCATTATGGTAAATGTGATGTCAAGTAGTCCTAAACAAGTGTCCATAAAGACATCAAAATGATGCATGCCATAACCCTTACACAGCAGTTTAAAGTACACCGTTTGCATATTTAGTACCCAGTGGGTTCGACAAAACGGCTGTATTCGATGTCCTGCGATTGGGCTTGGGAACTGTTACATCCTGTCATTTATTTAGTTTTTCTGTGGGTCTATTTAGGTTTAAAAAAACAAAACATTTCAATACAGACAAGGTACGCCTGACTGTAGGTGAGAGACAGAAAAGTGATGATGTTCCTTAGTGTAGTGGTGGAAGACTGGCATTTACAAAGAGTGCAGTAATTAGTTTTAGTTAGGTGTTAACATTGCCCCATTTATCACTCACCATGGCCATCAAATACTAAGTACACAAAGAATTGTGTTCAGAGTATGCTGTCGAAAAAAACTCTAAAAATGCATCTATAGTCTATTCTGTACAGTATCTGCACCAAGGCACTAAAAGCAGTGTCCACGTCCACCCGTGTATGGACCTCACGACTCTCTGCATGCATGTGCCAGAATTTTGGAGCACTTAGAGTAATGGGTGTTAGAAACTGTTTCTGTTTAGGATAAATTAAGTGCAGGATTCATGCTTTAAAAAATCTTTACTAAGGCAACGCAGAGTATATTTAACTCTAGTCATAATACCAGAGTTAGAACCAAAATTCTTACAATACGATCACTTTTTGGCACAACACCTGGAGCTAAGGGGCAAAACAATCGCATGAGTGCTGCTGTTTGACTGAGGACGAATAAAGTAGTCGTGGTAAGCCAATCACATGACCACTTCAAGATGACAAAGCAACAAGGTGACATATACCAGTTTTTAAATTGTGTTGATAAGCCACGTAAAACCAGAGTCATAATAAACAATATATACAAGGCGTTTTTTCCTAGTTTCGTCACGTTTGCTGTTTAAGGACAGAGCTAGCATGCACTCTCTGCTTATGACCAAAAAATAAAAAACAACAACAACAACAAAAAAAAACCCTGCCCTTTTGTGTTGGTGGAAAAATGCACCATGTCGACCAATCAAAAAATTATATGGCAACATGACATTTGGTTGTTTAGGAAGAGGGGGAAGTTTTAGGAGTGACTGCGAGAGAGAGAGAGAGAGAGAGAGAGAGAGAGAGTTAAAGACAGCAGAAAGAGAGAGAGAGCAAGTTTTGAGATGTGAGAGATTTATGACGTTTAGCGTGTTTGGAGTATGTAGTTAATGTGTAGTGTTGTGGATAGTTTTGTGTTGTGTGTCAGAACAATGAGGCGACTGCTGTCTCCAGGTAGAGAACAGGAGTGATACACCTGCTGCTGTCAGACCTGCAGGTATCAGGCTGTGATGTTCTCCTTTATAGTGGACAGAAGCATCTTATTGAATGCAGAACAGCTGATTCTTCTGTAAATAGTTTGAAATGGTTATTTTTTTTTAAAAAGGGTAAAAGGTAAATGGCTGCAAATAACTTTGTTTGCAAAACTTGTGCGTATGATTTTAAAATTGACAATTTATATTTGCATTTAAAGTTATGAAATATGATTCAATAAACATGTTTGTGGTTGTTACAGTAAAAAATATAACTTTTTCTACTTGGATTTTATGTTTTTTGTCTGATTTTAGATCAATTGTGTTAATACAGTATGTCAAAATGAAAACATAACTGTAAATTCAAACACGTGAGGTTGTGCTGAAAAGGATGATACCAAACAAGGCAAAGTAAATAGTTTTTAAAGGTGAAATGTAGAGGGAAAATCAAAAGTAGTTAAAAATGGCCAATTAGACCCTGGAGGGTTAAACATTTTTCTTTCTAAAGTAACGCAATAGTTACTTTTCAAGTAATTAATTACTTTTAGAATCTTGTAACTCAGTTACTAACTCAGTTACTTTTTTGAAGAAGTAACTAGTAACTATAATTAATTACTTTTTCAAAGGAACTTGCCCAACACTGGTGGACATATGTGATTGTGCTTTTTTTTAACAGCATTTTATTATTAAATTGTATTGTTTTGTGTGCACTGAAAAGACAAACACTTGAAGTGACAAACAAGAGATGAAAGGTGCAAAAACAGTCAAAGTTGGGTGAACATGTCAAACATATTATGGATTCTCTGCCAGCTCAGCTGACACCGTCTGCAGAGAAGGAGAGAGAGAGATGCTTTGTGACTCAGCATTATTTACAGATACTCTGTTTGGAAAGATTATTCACCACAGTCCCACTCTATGTGTATTAGTGTGTGTGTGTGTGTGTGTGTGTGTGTGTGTGTGTGTGTGTGTGTGTGTGTGTGTGTGTGTGTGTGTGT
>NW_024582407.1:16489-51213 GCF_018398535.1 Haplochromis burtoni | reverse complement strand
GTGTGTGTGTGTGTGTGTGTGTGTGTGTGTGTGTGTGTGTGTGTGTGTGTGTGTGTGTGTGTGTGTGTGTGCGCATAGATATATGACTTTTTGCAAATATGATAGAACAGCCTTTATTGAATTTTTGATTTCTTATCAGTGTGTATACAGCACTGATTACGATTTATCCACACAAAATGACCATTCTTGGCACTGAAAACTCTAGTTATAGGAACACGCCAAAGACAGCTGCCACTAAATACACAAGTCATCCATGCATCTGTTTTCTGCCACTTATCTGGGTCCAGATTGCAGGGGCAGGAGTCTAAGCTGAGATGCCCAGACCTCCTCCTCTTCAGCCATGTCCTCCAACTCTTTTCCCAAGCCGACCAATAGCCAGTGTCTTCCAGGGTCCTCTCCTTGAAGAACGTGCCTGAAACACCTCTTCTGGGAGAAAACCCGGTGGCTTCTTAGTCAGATGCACCTCAAGTGATTCTTGTTGATATGCCCCTCTACTCCTAGCTTCTCAAGAATGAGCTCCTCCTGCCATCCTTAAGGGAGAGCGCTGCTGTCCTTCTGTGGAAGCTCAGTTGTATCCACAATCCTATTCTTTCAGTCACTACTCAGAGTTTATGCCCATAGGTGAAGGTACAAACCGACTGATAAATTGACAGTTTTGCTTGTTTAGACTTTCTTCTAGAACATCTAAATCAATGTTGTCCTGTAAACAGCTTTTATACTTCCCTAAACTTTCCAAAGGTTGCCTAGGTGTTAAAAAGGCTATAATTTCAAGTTCTTTGCAAAGGTTCCTTCCTCGACTTTCCACTTTGCCACTGTCTGTTTAGTGTGGCTCTCAAGCAACTGTTCCCTCTATACTGACAGTGATGGAGGTGATGCACAAGTCGGCACGTAAACAAAAACTGAAAAAAGCTACTTTTTGTTTTCTTTAATTTTACACTTCAGTTAGAAAACCTTTCTAACAGATGTGCTTCCTATCCTTGCTGGCGTTATCAGCCGTTAAACTCTTCAGTGAAGCTACATTAGCGCATGAGCACTAAGATGATGCAATCAATTAATTGGAGAAACGTACTGGCACTTTTTCACATAATTTGTTAAGCACTCTGCTTTTGCTTTGATGGTATTTTAAGTGCCCACGTATAAACACTTTATGTAAGATGTTTTGTAGTAGTAGTAGTTTGAGTAACACGCCATTAGTGGCTTTTTTACCTTAGCTGTTGGTGTCCAGAAGAATCACATCACTGAGGTTTAATTGGAGCTGTAAACTACTCCTGGAGGACAGCGCCTTAACAAGACAAAACATCCCCCTCTGGCTTTTTGTGTATGACTGTGCATCTCATTCCTGTTAAAAAGTGTGGCCTTGTATGCACAGAGGTGCGAGTGGGTGTGTGTTTGTTACCGAGAGAGCAAGACTTAAATCCATATTGCACATGTGGGTTTCCTATTCTTACTCACTTTGTATGGCTTTATGTGTGTACAAGTATATGCAGAACCGAATGATAAATTTCTGGTTTTGGCATAAAGCTTTATTCATTTTTTAAACTGCCACATCCTAATTATACCAAAATGTAAACTATCCTTCTTCAAAACACCAGACTAGAATTATTATAATCATGACAGTCAAATAAAATGCAGAGATAACGACCACATCTCAGCCTGTATCTTACAAGGACTTTAATGTATTGCAGTTTGACAAACTACCACAAGCAGGACTTTGAATTGCTTGCTTTTTCCCAAAGTGAACAACAATGAAATTCCTTTTCTTCTGACTGCTTCCCTTAAGGGTCACTACAGCGATCGTCTGTCTCCATTTCACCCTACCTGTAGCATCTTTCCACTGTCACAATATCCTGATGAGTTTAAGGGCTCAGTCACTTATTTTGGGTCACACCAAGTAAAACACTGATTCGATTTAGTAAATTGATGACAGTAAAAAGATGACAGTAATGGAAATGCTCATCTTGGGGTTTTAAAATGGAGCTTCAAGACCAAAGGTGATTTCATGGGAACTGTCCATCTTTATATTGTTGCCATTCATACAATACTAAGCTCTTATATAACTCACATTGGTGTGTTTAAAAACGTGTGCATTTCTGCTCCAAAACTTTAAACTGTGATTCTGTGGATATTTATTTGCATTTGGAGCAGCCCCAAGTGGCACTTCCACTTTGGCTTAATTTTTCAGTCTCAGTGGATGTTTGCTGCTTAATGGACACTTTACTGTGCAACTTTGTGGCAGGAAAACATTAAACTAAACATTCAGGATTAACATTTGAGCTAAAACTTTTAAAAAACCAGATGGCATCAGTCTCAATTGAACATTCTGCAGAAAGGGCAGAGACAAAAGTGCAAAAGTTACATTTATGGATGAAACTTTTCTTTTTTTTTCAACATACTCTCGCTAACATTTGTGGAGTTGTATAGCATATGCACATTTTTGCAACATTAATGCTTAACTTCCTCAGTTTAGGAAACTCCAAGGCTTCTCATGGATTACCAACACGCTACTGCTGATGAGTAGGGATGGGTTTCGTTTAGGTTTTATCCGATACCAGTACCAAATCGGTACTTTTGAATCGGTGCCGGTGCTTAAACGGTGCTCGAACCGGTGCTTAAAGAATGAAGAACACAAACTTTGTCCAAAAACCTCTCATGTTTAGCTGTTTTTTTGTAAAAAGATAACAATGTTAGCCTTTTCTGCAGCTATAGAGGATTTATGGCATCACTCTTGGCTGGAAGCAGTGCTTAATCAATGGAAAAAACACAAACTTTGTCCAAAAACCTCTCATGTTTAGCTGTTTCCCACTTTTTCTCTGGTCATTTTAGCCTTTTTGGCCAGGGTGAAGGGAGTATCTGCCATCAAACAAGAAGACAGCCACATGTAACTACGACGGTGTTTGCTAGTTCACCTTACATGCATTAATTTAATAACGTGGTTAGCTTACACATGAACAACATTAAGCTACTCACGCAGAGAAGAACGGCTGCTGCTGTCATCATCATCATCCATCATCATTTCTGCTACACTGGCAGGGCTAGGGGCCAGGACTCTCCTCTTCGGGTTTTTGGGGGATGTTGCTAACTTCGGGTCCGATAACAGGCAACCCACCCGCAGTAGATGTGCTCGGTGTGAGGTCTCGCAGCAAGCTATCAAATACGGTGCATTTCTCGGCTTTTAAAAAAACGCTATGCGTCGCCAGGTGTTTCATCAGATTTGAGGTGTTACCTCCTTTGCACAGTATCAGCTTAAAGCACTTATTGCAGGCTGCTGAGTTTGCATCTTTTGCTGTGAAATACAGCCAGACTTTGACCGCTTCGCCTTGGGCATTTTTAATCTGTAGCTCTGCTCTAAAAGAACGTACGTACCTGGGCCCGCCTACTATCCTTGGAAAGGTAAAATGATTGGCTAGAATCTAAAGTGTATGACATCTCAGGAAAAAAAAGCACCGAAATGTGCGCTGCTTTTCGGTCTGGCTACTACTGTTTATGTCAGAACCGGTGCTATAATGGCACCGGATACTGGTACCCATCCCTACTGATGAGTCATAATTTCTCCATAAGAAAGTAGATTGTGGCTAAATAGGAAGTACTTATTTGAAGAATTTGGCAATTCATTTTAACAGTTTAGAATTGTATACATATATTTTTATTTTAGTGGTACAAAAAGGTCAACAACTATATTCAAAGGTATCTTTTGAATTTCTCTGATATTAATGTTATTGATCCTGTTGTTGTAAATCAACAAAGTATAGCAGATCATATTCTACATGATTCAACAGAGTATGATAAGCAGAGCAGTTATAAAAGAGACACCGAGCCAGAGTTTGCATGCATGAAATTATTGTAGCAGTAACCATGTATTTAGACTTTAAATGTATTTCTAATTTCTCCTTTCTACTTGAGATTAGTGGGACATGAAGTTAAACTAAGGACCACATTCATTTTTCTTGCTCATATGCCTATAGTGGCATTTATGCCCATAGGAATAGTTTGTCACAAACCGGTCTGAGTGAAATGTGCTAAACGGCTGCATTCCGTTTGCAACCACACTGCCTATTGCACATTTCACAGCATATTTCTCCCTTTCTTTCTGCAACACATTATGTTTTTCAGGTTGCTACTGTTTGTAAGGAGTTGGAGATAGTGGAGTAATGTTTTTTGCCTTGAGCTTTTTGCCTCAGAGACAATGCAGGTTAATCAGCATAACTGTGAATGATCCCAGTCTGCTAAATGGCTAATTTTATACTGTTGTCCCTCTACCTGTATTCCAATTGTGTCATATCCCATCAATTTAAAGCTATACCTTTATTTAACCTATGTCCCCTGCATATGCTTGCTGTGCTCCTGCAATTTTAGCAGGATTGTTTGATTGACAGTTGTGAGAATTTCTGTGCTCTGAGGAGGCACCCAGGGCTGCAACACCTCTGAATTATGAATGAACAGACTCAAGCTCTTACCTTCCTGTGTCAATGGTGCACATGCAGTCTATGGGCATTCTATTCAGCTTTTCCTCATTAACACCTTTTAAAAATAATTTGGAAGAAATAAATGTAAAAACAAATGCACTGACCTGAAACGATTAATTGAACAGTTTGAATTTCCATTTAGTACATCTGTTAGTGTGATCTTCAAAGTTAACAAAATCCTCTTTCCCGAACCTTAAAAACCTCATTTCAGATACCCATGCCTTTCTCTGCTCTATAGCATCACCCTGCCAAGCCTGTAGTAAATCAGCTGGTGAGCTGGCTGCATCACCAGGCAGAATTTATGGGCTCATGGCTCATCATCTCCAGGGATTTCACCTAATACCACCTATGGGTTAATCCAGGAGTCTTCTTTGCGATTTCTTTGACACTCATCATGCAGCCCATTATTCATCCCATCTGACAACTCTTGTTTCCCGATTGTACTCCTCTAACCTCATTACCCAACCATTCACTTCCTCAGTAAACCACCTTATCTGTTTTTCTGCTTCCTGACTCTCCAGCTGTTTCTCTTATAAGACCTGTGACACTTGGTTTGCCCTCTGCCTCTGAGTTGGGAAAACGTCCCTCTGGCCTATTAGCTTTGCTTCTGCTCCTCTTTAAATTACTTCCCAGCTTCCATTCTGTTGTCGATTCTCGTGTTGACTCTATCTGAGTCTGAATCTTTCTCTTTCTCAGAATGAGAAAGGAAAAAGATTTAGTCATAGCAAGAGCTTGTCTATTCTGTTTCACTGCTTGATTCTATATTTTCCCATCAAGCTAGTATCTGTCACTTGTTTTAGTGTCCCTTTCAGAGCCCTTTTGTCTGCTGCAGTCTGCATCTATCCAAATCTATACCCCATGGTTGCTGATCCTGCCTTTTGAAGTGTTATACCCAAGTTGCCTTTATTTGTTTGTTCAGGTCTCTCTTCAAAAGTCTGTTTTTGAAGGTATAAATTCTTGTTTTTACACATGCAGATGTGTACTAGATGTCTAAATTCACATACTCTTGGTGATTTTTTGCTTTACTTCAGATTTCCCCCCTGTGACAGGGCACTTAACCTAAAACTGGATTAGGATTATCTGTTTTCACATAAATTAATATACTGTGCTCGCCTTCTTCATCTGATAGGACTGACAGGTTAGACAAGATTTTTGGATCAACTTATTAGCTGTATGCGGCAACCTTATGATTATTGCATAAGATGCTAACTCAGAGAGAAAAATGATGTCATCTTCCCATCACATGGCTGGGAAAAGTAGGGGAATGGCATAAAGTAAAATTCCAATTAACCAGTAATCATAAAGGGAATCACTCCTTTAATCACTGCTACTTCTAATGAAAAGATTCATATGAATAAATACAAAATGAATCATGTTACCTGACAGCAGAATCTGACCTTTGTGCATTAGCAGTCAATTCCTCGAATCTGTTTATTTCCTTGTTGTTAAAATCGGTATCTTTGACCGCCTTCCAGTTAAGTGATGATCATATTGAATGGTTTGCAGTGCAGAACCGTGTACTGACTGATGGACCAAACTGTTTTCATAAAGCGTATGACTGGCCTTAGAGTGCCAACAAATCATGTTTTCTTGTATAAAACAACAAAAAAAAAATGGATACTCTATTACTGAAGACTAATCTTTTGAAAAACTGTAGTCCTGTGGTTTCTACACTATGGAGGTTTCTGTTGCTGGAACGCGGTCTTTTCTTTCACAAAACACTGTTTCAACACTGCTCATATATTTGATTTGTAGCTCAAATCCACGTATTCAGTTGTTGTGCAGTTGAATATTTCTTCTTCCTTTGGCACAGCTGATCAAGACATCCTGATTGAAAGACTCATTATTGTAACTCGTTATTCCTTTGCCTGAGCAAACCATCCCTGGATCTTTTACAAACAGCCCAACATCCTACAAGGCTTCTCACCATGCAGGTCTTCTAAAAGGTGTCACGTGACACTGATTCTATCCTCTTTTGGGATCACTTCTTGGGCAGATACCTTTCTATATTAAAATAAACTTTTGCATTCATATGTAACTACTAAGTTCTGACATTAAAACAATTGCTTTTCGGTGTTCTCATAGTTGACTCCTGCATGTGAATGTTAGTCTGTTGTAAAAGATGTTGTTAGCTGCGTCCAAGTCACCCCTGGTTTCCATTATGACCTCTCCCCCTTGCAACACTCCTATACGCACTGTCTTTTCCAACTACAACATAAAAGAAAATCTTTGCACAGGACATTTTAAGGGCTGAGCAAGGTGGGATGAGGAGACGCTGGGGATTAAATGGAGAGTCCTGGGATAAGGGGACAAAAGCTTCAAGCCTCAGGGAGGGAATGGTCAAGAAACTGGTTGCTACACCTACATGATACTTTGTTCTTGTGCATGTGATCCAATAATAATGATAAACCTCTCTTAAAAAAGAAAATGAAGACATGGATTATCATAACAGCGTGACATGTTTTTGGACTATTTTCAAATGGACATTCCTGTAAGCGAATATGCCAGTAACGGAGGGGGGGCAGAGTATCCGAGAGAGAAACACACAGTGTGTATGGACCTATAAACACACATGCTGAGAGAGAGAGAGGGAGAGAGAGGGAGGGAGAGAGAGAAGAAGGGAGAGAGAGACAGAGGCTGAGCTGATCCTCAGTCGGTTTGTGAGGGAACAGGCGAAAGAGAGACCTGCTCACACGCTGACACACATACACACACACGCACACACACACAGGCACACTCTCAGTCTCATACACTCTCGCTCTCTTACTCGCGCTTGGGGGGGGGGGGACGGGAAGGGAAGAATGAGGAAGAAGTCCGATCTGCTGCGAGCCTTGTCCCAACAAATGCGGGCATGCTAATGAAGCACCGCTCCGGTCATCCGATCATACAGGTCAGCCGGGTCGAACTACATGGAAACGAGGAGTAGGCAACAAACGAAGATAACAGCAACAAATAACCAGGCGCTGCATGGGAATCCAGACTCTTCCCTCCTTTCGTGCGTCTCGATCGGTGGATACGCCGTCTTGGCTGGCATATAAGAGCTCCCTGCGTCTCCATTACCATTCCCCACCACTGGCTTACCTCTACTACTACTACTACTACTCCTCTTACTCCTTGTTCTACTAATATTATTAGTAGAGCTACAGTGCAGCTTTTACTACGGACTTCTCCGGATCGTGGCCACTCAAGGGAATAAAAGGTAGGCACTCTGCAGTTTTCTGGGTGTGCTTCATTACGGATAATGACATTAATAGCGATGTGGGCAGCTTTGCATACATTTTGCGGCTTTGTCTGGTAAAAGCAAGTTTTACACAGGGAGGTAAAGTGAATGGGATGGAAAGCGGACCCTTTCGTCTCGTGGAGCTCCGACTGAAGACTGAAAGCACCATGCGTCGGAAGGGTTTGGATGCAGTGTGGAAACGATGTTCCCTCACTCCCATTCTCCCCCACCGAGCTTTCCACACTGCGCCTTTCTTCCACTGTGATTTGGGAATGTACATAGATTGAAGCTTGGGCTTAGAAAGAACCGAGTACGATGGGAGGTGCTTATCAATGTTTTTTCGCCAAAGTGAACAGACAGCATGGTTTCATGGGGTGTATTTCTTTTTTTTTTCTTTATTTGCTCTACACATCCACGCTCCTTCCACGCTCTCCACTCCTCTAGCCGCCTGCCCCACTTATTTATAGAGGAGTCATTACGGATGCAGAGCACGTTCAGACAGCCATGCTCTCACCTTTTTATAGGCGTTCAATGTGGAAGTTGGGTGACAAACATTCGCAACCAAAGCTAAATTTCCCTGCTCTGTATGGTAATCCTTGTAAAGAGTGAATGCGCATTGAAAGACACATTTGAGCAATTCTGCAGGTTCCATGTCCTGTGCGCCAAGCAGTGCAATTCGGAGGTGATGGAGTGCCTTTGTGCATCAGTGGAGAGCAGGTTTCGGGGAAAACCTGCGCTTGGACCCGGTGTTTGAGTTTCAGTGGGCTTCTGATTTAGTACTTTTTTACTAACAAGTTGGATTTAAAGACACAGAGGGGAAAACTGGCTTAATTTTTGTTTAATTTTCTGTCTGCTTTTGGCAAAGGTTTTTAAACCAAACGGTAGCAGAGCTTCACATATTAGTTAATGTAAACCTATACCGTAAAGTAATTATTGCCCCCGTGTGACACTCCAAGTGTCTCATCTGTTGAGGATTACTTGGCAAATCAGGAAGGTATCATGTAGGCTTTCTAGGCATTTCGCTTTCACCTGACATGAGTCGGGGCTTTAATGGTCATGACACAGAGGAACTGGAGCTCGTTCAGTGTGGATGATATAAAATATTTATTTTTAACAATAAAAAAAGAATGTCAGTCAGCCTTTACAGCTTTATTTAACTCCTAGCAGTGCTGCATTTATTTATTTATTTATTTTTAAAGAACTCGTCCTGCTGCAGTGGTGTTAATCCAGAGTAGGTATTAAGACAAAACAGTTTAAGATTTTCGGTAAGAGACCCATTTTCCAATAATAAAATTGGAACTTTTCCCATATCAGACACCAGATTCAGGTCGCCTCTCAGTGGGTGTACATTAGGCTTGTTCTTAACCTGATTGTGTGAGAATGTACCACACATGCACGCAACTTCCACACTTGTAGGTGACAGCTAAAGCTAAGTCAGTGCTCAGTGCCTGAGAGGAAGCTGAGTCTGTGACTAGACGTTTAACTGTATCTGATGTAAATGTAATAATTCTGTATTATTAATGCCATGATTGTACTGAAAAAAATTCCAATATGAATTCTTTTTTTTTTTGCATTAAAGGACGGGAATTTTTGTTTTAATCCTAATAGTAATAGTTCAGTTTAAGGCTTTGTTTTCCTCTATGATTGTTAGGTTTTGCTAACATTAGGTCAAAATGACTTTTTTTCAAGAATGACGTCATTTGAAAAAAATATTTCCATTCATCTTTTTTCCCCACACATCCCTAAGCTGTTCTGCTTCTTTCAGCAAAAGAGACCCTGTTCACTATAGTTTACAGTAAACAAGAACAAATTAGGTGATGAGAAAATCATGAGAAAAACAGTAAATTTTGCTACATCTCAGACATTCCCTTGTAAAGTAAATGCTCCTTTTTCACTGTTTTGCCACATTTTTTGTCAAGGTGTTTATGCTAATACAGTCAGTTCAACACTTAATGGGCAAGTAATTAGCCATTCAAGATGAGCTCAGACACAGAGTCTATCTATTAGAAATCAGTGTGCAGTTTGGTGCAGTCACTGAGATTTATCATTATTTTTAGTAATTAATTATGCTGATTAGTGGGAATCCTTAGTTTAATTTGTGGGTGTATTGCTATAAAATAATGCTGGTATAGATTCAACGAGATCCTGGGAGATTTTGGACCATATTAACATGATAATATGACATGGTTACTGCCAGTTTGTGATGAGAATCTCCCACATCCCAAAAGTGCTGTCTTTGGATTGAGATCAGGTGACAATAGAGGTCATTTGAGTACAGTGAAGTCATCACCATGTTCAAGAAACCAGTTTGAGATGACTTGACCTTTGTGACAATGTTCGTTACCCTGCTGGAAGCAGCCATCAGAAGATGGGCATAGTCAGCAACTATACACATGTAGGCTATGGCGGTT
Source organism: Haplochromis burtoni (assembly GCF_018398535.1). Taxonomy (NCBI): domain Eukaryota; kingdom Metazoa; phylum Chordata; class Actinopteri; order Cichliformes; family Cichlidae; genus Haplochromis; species Haplochromis burtoni. Next base: position 41,119 of record NW_024582407.1, on the reverse strand, counting down.
AAATGATGCTCTATTGATAGTAAGAGGGCCAAAGTGTGTTAAAAAATCCCCCAGCAGCAGCAGCAGCACTGTGAACCAGAAAAGGCAGTATGGATTCATGTTTTTGTATTGTTTATGGCATATTCTGACCCTACGATCAGCACAGAAATCAGACGCTCATAAAAACAGGCAACACTTTTCCAGTCTTCTATTGTTCACTTTTGATTAGGCTGTTCTTAGCTGACAGGAGAAACACCTGGTGAGGTCTTCTGCTGCTGTGAGTTCAGAGATGCCCTTCTGCATGCCTTGGTTGTAATGAGTGGTTATTGCCGCCTTCCTATTAGCTTGAAGCAGCCTGGCCAGTCTCCTCTGACCTCTGACATCAACAAAGCATTTTCACCCAGAGAACTGCCACTCACTGGATATTTTCTTCTTATTTCAAGCATTCTCTCTAAACTCTAGAGAACCTGTCTCACATCAGCAACCATGGCATGTTCAGATTCACTTAAGTCATCGTTCTTCCCCAACTTGAATGGGTTGTCCTGATATACTTAAATGCACTGAGTTGCTCCTCCTTGTGTTCTATGTGCCATCCATGAGTACATATCAGTAAAGTCAAATACAAATACTAAAATAGTAATGGTGGATAGAAAATTTATTAAAGGCTTTGTAAAGATCATTACTTATACACTAACGGTTGTTTTTGTTATAGAAATGCTAGACTCTTTAATTCCTTTAAAAGTGTGCTAAACTGTGAAAGTTAAAAAAGCAATACTCAGTTCAATAAGATCATTAGAAGGAAATGAACATGATTTATTGATGTACAAATTCAGTTTTAGATATTTAGTGGTTAGACTCAGCTGGCCCATCACACCAGAATTTAATCCCAGCAGTGATAGAGATTAGGGCAGGACCCCCAGGAGTTTAGATGCTGGTAGTGGAGATGACGACACAGGCTCGAATGGAGGCTGAGTAATAGGGAGGAGGTTGGTTGCATGAAGGCATCTGCAAGATGTTTGGACTTGATCAGTGTTGTCACAATCAGCTTGACAGCATGGGAAACTGGAAATGGTGTAAAGCTTAGATTAGCTGCAAAAATCAGGGAAGCAGAGATGTGTGATGACAGATCTTCCTTATTTAACTTATGCATAGGCTTCATTTCTGTAAGTGCTATGTGTTTAGTCTTAGTCAACAAAGCCAATGGCCATTGTACCTTTATTTTTGAGTCAATAGCGTTTACAGGAAATGGAAGCTTTCTGGAGTCATTAGTTGATTTGAATACTGAGTATTAGACAAGTGTCGGTGAAATAGGTCCAAATATGTTTATGTTTACATGCATTGTGTCAAAGAAAAACATTTGACTTTTTATAAGATGTTTGGCGTAGAACATTTTCATATTTGGAACTCTTGGCTTAAACAAGACAAAACTAGACACTTAAAAAATAAAGCTATATAGTTTGTTGATTGCTGTTCAGAAGAGAACTGGTGCACTGACGTATCTAATTATTTACATGTGGTGACTGTTAACTAGAAAGGAAATGCTAAGTCCAGTATTCATTATCAGCTTCAACTTCCCTTTATTTACTGAGCAATTGCACCCAAGTAGTGTCTGCAGGTTAAATAACAGCAACTGACACAAACAATAGCTTGTGTCCAGCTCCTCAAGGGAATGTAACTCTTAAGCTGCTAGATGCTTCTTTATGATCCCTAAGCTAGTCACAAACATTGTCTGTCAGCAGTTTGTGTGCAGTGGTTTTATTAGTGTTTATTTTCTTGATAATATCATCCTCCCTGTGATAAAAAAAAAAACAGGTTTTTGACAGTACTGCAAGAGGTCTAAAGTGGCACAGTCACAGGCAATAAAACAAAAACAGAGCTGGAAGTCGCTAAAATGCTCCATAAAGCTGAAGAAACCTACTGTGAAATTATTTTTTTGGTTACACAATATGATGTCACCTCATGACTGGTGGAAGGGCACTGTCAAAAATACTTTTTTCAATGTTTCACTATTTCAGATTACAAAATACATGAAGCTATTGTGAAGATTTAATTGGCTGCTGGTGGCGTGTAACATTGTTACTGCATGTTCCTAGAAAATTGCTTAATTTTTAGGAAGCCCGATGACATAAACTATATAACCACATAAGATAAAACCACAGAATTCTTGTGAAATTTGAACCTATTGAAGAAAGGGGAAGATGTCATCTCTTTAGCAAAATGTACATAATGCAGGATATTTTTACCCACGTGCTTCCTTATGTGGATTATACCATAAACATAGAAAGGGTTAAAGATGGCAAAGTTGAAGATAATTATGTGCCTTATATCATTTCCCATCTCTTGAATGAGTAGGGAACTGTAAATAAGGGAAATCATTTGGTAATTTGTTTCAACCTTTAACAATTTAGTTCTCTTTTTTGGTCTTGCACAACTCCTGTTTCTTCATCATTGCCCTCCCACACATTCATGTCTCTTATCACAACCCAGGTATTCAGATAGTCATTGGTCAGACGTAAAAGTAGGAAATAACCCAGTGTACTGCAGTGGCAGTCTGATCATTTCCACCTCTACAAGTGTAATAATATGACAGGACGTCTTTGCCGGGGGACTGGCTGTTAGAGAGATCCAGATAAAAAGGCTCAACATCATTCTAATGATGGTAAATGCAGACCATTAATCTTCAGTTGTTTCCAGGCAATAGTGTGTGTGTGTGTGTGTCTATTTTGGCCTGTGCTTGCACTCACATTCAGTGGAATATCCCTGTGGTTTTATTTCATTTGAAGAGGTGAGATTATGTTAGATTAGCCTCCTGTTTGCTACCTTGTATTTTTTCTTTTCATCTGCCTGTCTCTGATTCTCCTTATCGCTAAACTAGGTACTGTTTTCCACATTACACTCCTCTCCTTCAGTCCCTTTCTTCTTACGTCTCTTGTGCTCCCATTCTTATTTACTTTACCACATTTCTTTGTCTCGCTTTCACTCACTGGTTTAAATATTTCATTATCGCCGCCTGTCCCATAGCGAGGAAAATGCATCGCAGATAGGCTGAGAGCAGCACGCTGAGGCTGTTACCTTCACTCACTGCATTCTCAAGCACAGCATTTCATTTTATTTTCAATTATTTTACCACTATGTTATTTGCAAAAATATGTGATTCAGTTTCAGATAAACATTAGAAGTTTATGCAAAATGTGAGGTCTTGTCTTATGTATTCCTCCTGACTTCTCTCTGTCCTTGCTCTGTTTCCTGTTGGTCTGATCAGCTGCCTTCTTGGCATCTTTGGGTGCTATCTTCAAAGGCTCTCAAGACATAACAGTTCTGGGCCAGAGAAGCAACAGCTTGTTTCGCTGCAGCACATGGTTTTCGTTTCGTTAACTTTACGCTTTCTGTCTTTGCTGTTGCCTCTGGGGAGTAAGATTCAGTGGTCCAGTTTCTGTGTCTGTTGTCTTTTTCTGAGGCTGGATTTTCGTCTGCTGTGTTCTTCTTGAAATGGAGCCAAGTTTTTGAGGTCATAACACTAGGGAAAATCATGACGGATATTCTGAAACCTGATATTTCAATTAGAAAATCCAAAATAGCAGCCACTGTTCAGCCACAAAGCCATTCAAGCACTAACAACAGACACGTTCTCTAAAGTTTGGCTCTGATACGATCCAGGTCATTATCTTTTCCTTTATCAAGTGGCCATTAATGTTACAGGATGTTCTTACAGGATGTATTTTGCAGGCAAGAAACAAGCCCTGAACTGTAAACAGTGTGGGTGATTATCTTATGTCATCTGAAGTGTAATCTTCTGATAAAGCGTTAAGCAACCAAAACTGTGTAAGGTAGGTCTATCAAGGATTCCTGTTCGTGAGGATGAATTTTAAGCAAGCCAGATGGAAAAAATGGAGGAAGGAACAGAAACTGGAGTGCTTACCCAGGGTTAGCCAATGAACTGTGTTATATTAGGAACTGTGGCATGCGCAGCTGATAGTATATACACAATCTACTGCTTTATTTTTTAAGAATGCAGACTATTAACTATGTTTTATGGTAAAAGCTAGGAGACTCAAGCCCCAAGGGGAAAGGAAGAAAGCCTGGAAGTAGTTTAAATGACCAAACGATCTAAAAACAGCCAGCAACTGCTGTATTTTGTGCAGTTTAACACAATTCACCCTTCCTCTGTTTGTGAGAGGGCTCTGGCAGCTCCAGTGTTGTTGTCACTGCAATAATTTATTCATCCTTATGTTTTTTCCTGTTTGTCCTATTCGGGGTCACAGACCCATCAAAATTGCACAGATGAACTGAATCATTTGAACAGATAAAAACACAGGAAAAACACTATAGTGAGCAATACAGGCTGTGGGTTTTTAAGCAAGTGAGTTGCCGTGGACCAGTAAGTACCAGAAAGTACCAAAAGCAAAGTATTTCAAAAGCTGACTGAGCTCTCCTCCACATCACTGATAAGACAGGCATAACATCACAAATTGTGACCTTCCATTAGTAGCTTATGCTGTGCCATTTGTAGTTTTTTTCCTGTGCATATGGACTTCTAGTGCAGTTTTTTTTAAGTTGGAGGGCTGAATTTCCTAGTTCCCAGTTGGAATTTTCAACTGGAACACCCCCTAAAGTTGGAACATAAACTTTGGAGCAGCCTCACCAACCCTGACTTCACAATCCAAGATGGCGGCATGCATGTAAATGGCAGTAAAACTGTGAAACTTGTTATCAGGACAGCCACAGTTGTGTATAAGCCATATGAACAGCATTGAACAAGTTCTATCCATAAACGTGCTGCAGTGATGTTTTTAAGCCCCGCAAAATAAACAAGTGTGGTGCTTGTGGAGCAGGGCCTGCTGTGATTTTGGCCTTGTTTGGGTGTGTCCTGCCTTAGGTTACAAAAATGGTGGCAAATAACTCTACAATTAAGAGAGTGCTTAAGGTCAGAGAAAGGTGAGTTCTAGTGCCAGAGAGCCTTGCTGGGTTGCAGTTAGTGAGCTGTGTGTGGTGGCTGCTTACTGCTGCTCTGTGGAGAGGAGTGTGTGTTTTGTTGACTTAGCCTTTTTTTTTTTTTTTTTACTCATTTTTCAGTTTAGTGACTAACTCCTGGGTTTGGTTGTTTCCTTTCTTTTAAAGGTGATAGTCGTTTGTCCGTCTGTTTCAGTTTCATTCGTAATAAAAACATTAATAAAAACCTTTAATTTAACAAGTTCACCTTCATGTCACCTTTTTTTTTTCAACCCAGACACTTCTTGTCACTTTCCCACATCCCCTGTATGTTTTAGGGGAACGTTAAAGGTCCAATTGCTAATTGGCAATAATAAATGAATGGCTCTACCTCGCTAAGCAGGAAAACAAACCACATTTTCCTTCCTTTTCTGACATTACTACTGGAAACATGCAAAGACTTGTAGCAATATACTGCTTCTGTTTGACATAAAAATGTACCTGCACCAATTGAGCAACATCAATCGTAGTAAAATTCCCACTCATGGCTAATTTAGAGGGATGGTTTACTGAATTTCTACAAACCTAACCTATTCCAGGTTCAGTTGTAATTTTTCTTTTGTCCTTTTTGATCATATCTACAAATTTTGCGACCTTTATAACCTCCAATTGTGTCGTGAAGCTTTAGAACATACACTCTATTGAATGGAGAAGAACTGGCTTTTGGTGTTATGTTCAGCCATCTGCCTTTTAGAAAAATGACATCTCTAAGTGAAAACAGCCAAATTCCAGAGCACACTGAATTATTGATCAGTTGGAAAAGTAACCTAAAGGCTTTTGTGACCACACAAGAAGCCCATATAAGGCAAGGAGCTGCTGTCTAGCATTAATCAAGGGGGAAATGGTTGCTTATGACCTTGGCAAATTGAAGTTTAATTAAGTAGACATGTAATTTTGTTGAGAGTTGATTTTCCTAATGTCTGAGCACAAAGCTCTTACACCACAGCAGAGCCCACTCAGTAAACATCGGGGCAGCAGTTAAACATTTGGTCCATTTAACCCAAATATTTAAATTCACCACTGGTGGATTTCACATTACAAAAAGTAACAGATTTAGCCAGCAAACATCTTCAACACCATTAAGCGAGACACACACACACACACAAATACTCTCCATACTGTATACTGTATTATATTCTCAATGGATTCTTGAAGGATCTTTTATTGTGTGTTTAGCTATGAATAGCGTCAGAATGGATTCTTGGCTTAATAGGACAGAAAATTTTATTCATGTTGAAAAAATATATTTATATTTATAATAGTTATTGTAGTAGCTTGGCAAAATTGTGCTGTGTCCAGCTATTGTCACATAGGAAAAACAGTGGTTCCTAACTGCAGCATAATCAAAATTATTGCGACAGTATGCAATGAATTTGTATGTATGCAATGTGATCTCATTACCCTTTAAATCATTGCTTCAAAGATGAGATCCAGGGCTTTTACCGCTTGCAGTCACTTGCCATTTTCAAGGAGACTTTGGTGCGTCAAGACACTGATAAAACAACAGTAAGACAGAGTCAGTCTGCTATCAGTTTGTGATTGAATGGGGTCAAATGAACAATTACATACAGTCTGTTTGTGATATTACTGTGATTATCTATGATAAAGTGGCAAGAATCACAAGACTGTTGCTGTTAATGTGCAGAAAAATTAACATTAAACAGAAATTCACAATAACTACATTTAGAAACCAGCCAGAACCTCATACCTGGACAAGGTTTTCTGAAATCCCTCCTGACGTAGCTGCTGCACCACACTATATTAACTGCAAATGGATAAAGGTGCTAGATGGAGAACATTACCTGACTGTCTGAGTCAGACCATGTTTGTTTGGAGACAGGTTGCCTACCTGCAGGCAACCTCCGCAATCAGCTTGCGATGGAGAGTGGTTACTGAGAGGTTGGAGGTGTTGCATGCTCCACTTGTGGGTGAATAGTTAAAAAGAAAAAAGCTTGTTTGAAAAAGGTTCTGATCTGAGCTTTGTTTTGTCTCTTAATTCTGGTTATTGCTCTTTAATTCAATGGATTACCTCTTTTATCATTGCTTTATTGCTTTTCTTAAACAATTAAAAAGTGGTAAAATTAATTTACACTGCTGTTTTGTGTAAATTAGTTTTAATTTGCTACACTTGTTCTGTTTCAGCATGGTCGATGTATTTGGCAAACTCAGATCTCTCAAGCTGTGCTGTATGTTGTGAACTGCAGCCAGTCAGAAGACAATTTAATTTAATCTAATTTTTCAGAAACTGAATGAATTGTGGGGCATCACCAAGGCAAGAATCACATAAAAAGTCTATTTATAACTGGGAGTAACACCAAGCTGGAAATGAGCACAGCAGGCCACCTTTAATTTTAATCAAGCACATTTTATGGTTCAGTCATGACGACTTTTGCTATAGCACTTTCGTGCTATAGCAAAAGTCAAAGAACATTTAAAACATTTTTTTCTGTGAAAATATGGATTTTTTTTTTCAAGATTCTTTTCATTGTATTTAGACATAGAGGCATTGAAAGTATAGATACAAACGTGCAAAATCTGTGTGGCTTTAATTCTGTGGAATGGTCTAGGAGAGGATGTGTGTTCTTCTCCTGAAGTTTAAACTAAATTATATAACCATCCGCAACCCAGCACCTTTTATAGTCATGCAAATTTTGATGAAATGAGGTTTCACTAATTCAGGAGACTCGAATTTAAGCTGTGCAGTATTTACAAACTACAGTGTAACTGCACTTTTTTACAACTCACATGAACATTGCAATTCTAAGTTTATCCTTTCACTTGGAGCAATTTAATATTTTCTGTTCCTCCTTTCAGGGCAGCACGGTGGCACGGTGGTTAGCACTGTTGCCGCACAGCAAGAAGGTCCTGAGTTCAATTCCAACATCAGGCCGGGATCTTTCTGTGTGGAGTTTGCATGTTCTCCCCGTGCTTGCGTGGGTTCTCTCCGGGTACTCCGGCTTCCTCCCACCGTCCAAAGACATGCAGCTTGTGGGGATAGGTTAATTGGATATCCAAATTGCCACTAGGTGTGAATGTGAGTGCGAATGGTTGTCTGTCCCTGTGTGTTGGCCCTGCGACAGACTGGCGACCTGTCCAGGGTGTACCCTGCCTCTCGCCCTATGATAGCTGGGATAGGCTCCACCGCCCCCCGTGACCCTGAAAAGGATAAGCGGAAGCGAATGGATGGATGGATGGATGTTCCTCCTTTCATTCAGATAAAGTACTTTCTAATATTTTGCCTACTGCTCTGCTGTCTGACCATCACATTGTTGCATACAAAAGTGCATACAATACAGAAACAGATGAGGCAAAGACTCCAAGGCCACCAAGATAGAGACATGCCAGAGAATTGCCTTGAGTCCACTAATAGACTCATCATGTTATAGAGCAGAGTCCCAATGCTCCAATATGTTTGATTAATTCCCATAAAAAATGAGCGGCCTTATGAAAAATATCCACGTTATTTTTCAGTGATTTGTATTTATGATGATACATTTTAGGTGTTGCAGTGCCAGATTTCCAATTATGTTGTTTACCTTGGAGCAAGAATTTAATTCTCAGATACGAGTCTGATGTTAGGACTAAGTTGTATCAGTTTGCATTAGGGCTGCCACGATTAGTCGACTAGTCACGATTACGTCGACTATTAACATCGTCGACGACTAATTTATTAGTCGATGCGTCGTTTGAAGCTTTGTAAGATCCCAAAAGACGCAGGAATGAGTAGTAGGATTTACGAGTGTAATAACGGACTGAAACAGAAGATGGCAGCACTGCATGTACAAGTATGCCAGCTGCCGTTAAACCCCTAATTCATAGCGGCCCAGAATAGTTGTCAACAATGGCAGCAGCTAGTTAGTTTTAATATTACTCTTATTATTCTTTTTGGGTCACAAAATAAAGTTTAACATATTTTCAGGTGAGAATGTAGCTGTGTAAACCTCAAATATCTGCTCAGTTTATCAAGACACCACATATTTGCAAAAGCGCTCCAACGTTTTTGGAGATGTCTGTTACCCACTTGCTCGATAGCTAGCCGGGGGCAAGGCTCACTAGAACCGGTAAGAACACTGGACTCCTGGCAAATCGTTTTCAAATCCAAGCCATCTTTCGCTACTCAGGTTAAACATATATAAGTCACTTAGATAACTTAAAAATGTTATTGTTTGGCTTTTTTCAGTATTTAATTTGTCCCTGAGTAAACCGGTTTGGCTGAGATTAAAGTTATAGTTTTTACACAGCTGAATAAACTTCAAGCAGACAACTGATTATCAGAAGTGTGAGATGCTCGAGAATATACTGTTATATTTTAGATAGCAAGGAGCAGACGGCTGAGTTTATTAAACTCCACCGAAACAATCTGCAAATGTCATTAACATTTAATAAACTATCATCTTGTCTTTATTTTTAGTTAGCACATACCTTAAACACTTAAAGCTGTAAGCTAATGATATAAGAGCAGATGCATGCTGGTGCAATAAGCTGTAGTTTTACGTCCAATAGATGCATGATCTGATTAGTCGACTAATTGCAAAAATAATCGGTGACTAGTCTACTATCAAAATAATCGTTTGTGGCAGCCCTAGTTTGCATGTTTTTTTTTTTCATTTTCTTTGGTACCTGTCATTAAATGTCACTACATGGGCTTTTTATGACAAAAGTGATTAGTCTGTGTGAATGCCTACACTTAAAACACAAATAAGCACACGATTAATTTGTGAACTACCCGCATCTCAATGCTAAAGTGTGTTTTGGAAACAATAAGCCCAAATCAGGCATTAAAAAATACAATCTGAAATAATTACTCAGAATGCTACACCTTTTCTCTGAAGTGTTCACCAGGGGAGATTGATGAAGCTCTGTGGGCATCTTATGGGTGTGTGATATTTAAAAGATGTCTTAATAAAGCCACCTTATTCACAAGTTACTGTTGCTGAGAGAAGTAGACTGTTTTCATAAAGGCCACTGCCAGCAGTGTTATATTAGGTAGAGCAGAGTATTATTGCTACAGGACCGCTGCAGGGAAGTTTCAGAAGCTGCTCCCTGAAAAGCCAAAGTGCTGAGCTCAGGAGCTCAAGTTTATCTTTGCTGTGATTATTCAAACTTGGTGTCCTTAAACAACTATGCAAACATCTGCCCTGAAACATGTCTGCTAATCTCTGTGGTGTTGTGTTTACAAGGTCCTAATGCATTCATGTGAACTGAGCTATTTGGTTTTAGTCACACACCTCCCAACTTATCATGTACTTTATCAATGCTGACGTGCTCTTGTACAACATTCTATCATAATATTTCATAATATTGGCACCTTGCAGGCAGCATCATTTAGTGTAAGTAAATTGAAGTAAACAAATATCTTCCAGTGAAAATCACTACATTATAAAAATCATGTTAAAGGAGATTTAAATGTTAGAATTCCCCACTGGTTCCTGTTTTCAACAACATTAATTTGTCTTATTTCTAATAATACTTTGTATTTTCTCCTGTTGTTTTCTCTCTGAAGGTTCAACATCCTCATTAACACCTCAGAGTACTGGTCTTGACACCAACATGGCCCGTCGGGATCACTCCTCCCGCCTGTCCCCGACCATGAGGTTAACAGTTGTTACGGTGATCCTCTTCCTTAATCTCCATCCCTCGTTGGCCGGGGCACCCCCTGAAGCAAGCCTGGGTGGCTCTGTTTCAGCTGTGTCCACCAATAAAACTGAATGCAGTAAACCTGAGCAGTGTTCACATGGGGTGATTCTGCCTATTTGGGAGCCCCAAAACCCATCATTTGGAGACAAGGTCGCTCGTGCAACTGTTTACTTTGTGGCTTTGGTCTACATGTTCCTGGGTGTGTCCATCATCGCAGACCGCTTTATGGCATCAATAGAGGTTATAACATCACAGGAAAAGGAGATCACCATTAAGAAACCCAATGGAGAAACCACCACCACTACTGTCCGGATCTGGAATGAAACGGTCTCCAACCTTACCCTCATGGCTTTGGGCTCTTCAGCACCTGAAATCCTCCTGTCCATTATAGAAATTATTGGTCATGGGTTTGAGGCTGGCACACTGGGACCCTCCACTATTGTGGGTTCTGCAGCGTTCAACATGTTTGTCATCATCGGTATTTGTGTGTATGTCGTTCCTGATGGCGAGACGAGGAAGGTCAAGCACCTCCGTGTGTTCTTTGTCACGGCCACCTGGAGTATTTTTGCCTACATTTGGCTCTACCTGATTCTGTCAGTGATCTCACCTGGCGTTGTGCAGGTGTGGGAGGGGCTGCTCACTTTCCTCTTCTTCCCCATTTGTGTGGTGTTCGCCTGGATAGCCGATCGCCGCCTGCTGTTTTACAAGTATGTGTACAAGCGCTACCGCACTGGCAAGCAGCGTGGCATGATCATTGAGACCGAGGGTGATCGTCCACTTCCTTCCAAGGTATGATGCTGTCACTGTTGCCACAGCCGTTATCACCAGGGTTCATTTTCCACAGACATTTTTTGTATAAAGCATATAACTGTTTATTGCATTTAACTAGTCATTTACTGAAATCTGGGGAATGCACTGAATAAAATGTCAGAAAGGGTAAGACACACATTACTACCTACTATTCTTTGCTATGCTTTGGCATGTACAGTTTTTTGCAATGAACACAAGAGTGAGGACAGGACAATGAACAGTTTTCTTATCTTCAGTTCAAATAAATTAGTTTTAATGTGCCTGACCTTTCCTTTTTGGAACCTCCTTAAATTGCTTGATTTGCCCTGTTAGACTTTGTTGTTGTAGCAGTTTCTTATTCCCACATCGCACCAATGTCTTACTACCAAGTTTTGCAGAAGAAAAAATGCCTTCCTTAGTGTCGTATAAAAATCTTAACAGTTATAACTAAAGCATATCCGTGAGAAGAGTCAGCTAGTAAAAACATAATTAAGCTGTCCTCATCCAAACACATGGTGGAAAAGATAAGGTGCTAAGGTATGTGCGTGAAGAGTGTTCATGAGTAATGTGTACCTCAAATCTGTATTACAGAATGACATTTTGCCATGCTAAACTGTTGTTATGAAACACGCACAAATACCTTCTTAAGTATTGTCAGCTATTAATTTTTCATTTTGACTATTATCTGATGACACATGTGAAGATGAAGTGCATCACACACATCTAATTAAATCTTCAGTACTGTGGTGTAGATTGTGTTGATTTGCTACAGTTAATTTGAAGCCTGGTTGTCTCTTCTTCTGCATTTGAAAATTGCCCATGGTGTTATTGCTTGATGGCATTATAAAGAATCAGTGCTCCGTAAGTATATGAAGAACACTTTCATTTCATCTTCTGAAAAAAAAATCACTAAATTAAATTCAAATATGTTCCTGAGGGAAAAAATGAGTATTTCTTGCCTTCCCGTTTAAAGAGACGAAGGACGTTTCATCAATGAAATGATTCTCTACGAAAAATGCAATGTCAGTGAAAAACAGATTACTTCTTTATTCTGACAGCTACAAAATAAAGTGACATCCAAATACTGATGACTAATATATTACCTACCCATCCTTTGGGATCTGGTACTGTTAGCTTACCATGGTTACATGTAAAGTAAACCTTTGGAAATGTGAAAGCAAAAGTTTCAAGCAGAAACGGACAGTTCTTGACCTAAATTTGGCTGACAAGACAAATAGTTTTATGAATAAAACAGTGAGAACTGAGCTTTGAAACACTGACAGATAAAACCCTCACTGACCAGTGTCTGGTAGCACCCTTCTTTGCTTTGATTGAGGGGTGTTATTGGACACCAACATGTGCACATGACTGGATTCACACAAACACTCACTATTTGATTTCATGCTTGTTGTTGTGTTCTCATCACATACATGCAGTTCTCACTTGACCTTTGAGATTACAGAAGAGCGCCTAAAGAATTGATATATTGACAAAATCTTAAATGAGGTGTACTGATTACTTCTTCCTTCCGTCCTTCTATTGCTTCTGTTTTAAGGTGGACATTGAGATGGATGGAAAGATGCTGAACTCTCATGGTGTTGACTTCCTTGATGGTCCACTGGGCTTAGATATAGATGAGAAGGACTTGGATGAGGAGGAAACACGGAGAGATATGGCCAAGATCCTGAAGGAGCTTAAACAGAAACATCCTGACAAAGAGGTTTGTAACAAAGTCAGAAATATATCTTGCTATTGCTGCTCTAGTTGCACAAGACCAAAGGTAATCTGCAATATATAAAACTACTGCTGTTTGCTTTCATTTTTACAGGGTCAGATCACCAGTCTGTTGCAGAATATTAGATAAATTCTTAATAAATTCAGGCATTTATATATATTTACAAGTGAATTTCACACTTATGTATTGGTGAATATAGAAAATTAATAGGAAACCAAAGACATTTCCAAATAAAATATGCAGTATTTTCATTTGTTCTCTCACAAAGAAAATGCTGCAGACTTACTATTTACACAAAGACGAAATTTCTGAAATCTGAAAACATTTTCAAATAACATTTTTTTGTCCTTCTACAAGAAAAAGGGTTTGTGAAAGAGAACTAAGTGGTTGGCTTGGCATGTAATTTACATCTGTTTTTCCCCCAGACTGTGCTTGACTTACTGTAAGTGTTTGACTCATTATAACTTTACTGCTATTTGACAGTTTCTTGTTCAGTAGTCATTGATGTGACATGTAGTTAGATCTTATTTATCCATCCGAGCTTGATGAAACTCCACCACATTGGTTCAGTGACACACAGCTTTTAAAAACATAAAATAGGATACTGTTTCAGCAGTCTGGGAGTCGGGATTTATACCCCCAGGAAATCTACTATTAATGCATGTTGTTGCACTCTTTGTGGCTTTTTGTATTTTCTCTTACCAGGTGGAGCAACTCATTGAGCTTGCCAACTACCAAGTCCTGAGCCAGCAGCAGAAGAGCCGTGCTTTCTATCGATGCCAGGCCACCCGACTGATGACAGGTGCTGGCAACATCCTGAAAAAACATGCTGCTGATCAAGCACGAAAGGCTGTGAGCATGCACGAGGTTCGCTCAGAAACTGGCGAAAACGATCCTGTCTCCAAAATCTTTTTTGAGCCCGGTTCTTACCAGTGTCTTGAGAACTGTGGCACAGTGGCAGTGAATGTGGTGCGGCGTGGCGGCGACCTGGGCAAGACGGTTTCTGTGGAGTACCGGACAGAAGATGGCACAGCCAACGCTGGCTCGGACTACGAGTTCACCGAGGGTGTAGTGGTTTTCAAGCCTGGCGAGACGATGAAGGAGGTCCGTGTGGGGATCATTGATGATGACATCTTTGAGGAGGATGAAAACTTCTTGATTCACCTTTCCAATGTCAAAGTGTTGACATCAGAAGGCGAGGAACCTGAGGAGGGGGGCGAGTCAGCTAATCACGTTGACTCAGTGGCCTGTCTCGGCATGCCATCCACAGCAACCGTTACCATCTTTGACGACGATCATGCCGGCATCTTTACGTTTGAGGAGCCCGTATGCCATGTCAGCGAGAGCGTTGGCACCATGGAGGTGAAGGTGCTGAGAACCTCAGGGGCTCGTGGCGTGGTCATGCTGCCATACAAGACTTTGGAAGGAACAGCGCGAGGTGGTGGAGAAGACTTTGAAGACTCTCACGGCGTCCTGGAATTTCAAAACGATGAGATATTGTGAGTAACTTTGATCAGTCTCTCTTAAAATCATTAATTGGTTTTCATGTAGATAATGATCAGCTTCACTGTCATTATCCTCATATTTTTCGTAATTGTTTATTATGCATTTTGTCAGTGTAATGTTGCAAATGTTATTGGTGATGAAGTGAAAAGGCGATGGTGTCAGTGCGATGTGGTGGTTGGGATGAGCGGTAAGGTGGACTGCTCTCTCAGCACACAACAAAATCAACAATGCCCCACCCCCTTTATGCTTTTTGCCTTGTCTCTGTTTCCTACTTTGCCTTACTTATGCTCTTCTTTTATTTTCATCAGACTGTTCAGACCTCTGCCTTGGTCTCTGCCATGCTGTGATGTTAGTCTTCTGTAGATTTTATTGATTTTTGCACTCTGTAGTGTAGTTTAACTAATAAGTTCCAGTGCTGAGAAGTTGGGAAAGTGAATTATTTGTTGGGTGGTCGGTTGTTTGAATTTCAAGTAATTCGAATGTCATAGCGCTGAATTGGAACGAGATGCATTGAGCTTTCTTTGAGTAAGTCATGCAGTGGAAAACAAAGAGGACCTAGACACTGGAAAAGGTACAAGAACTCAACAGACAGCAGGGAGCTGGAGAAATGCTAAGGAGGGACATCTATCTAGTCAACTTAATTTAGATTAAAAAACCCCAACAACAGTTGCCCTTTTAGGTGGCTTAATAATGTGTGAGAACATCCCAGAACAAACCACTCACGAAGCCAGCTTGAAGTTTATTTGTCATCTTTATTAGTTGAAAAGGGCACTCCACTGGAGCTCCATTTAAAGATCCCTGCTGTGAAATAAGAGCGGCACAGTTTAAAGCTCTTCTCAACCCAATGCTTAAAATCTGATGGTGACTCATGGTGAGGTTTGTGATGGCTATTTGACCACA
This sequence comes from Haplochromis burtoni, assembly GCF_018398535.1. Classification (NCBI taxonomy): domain Eukaryota; kingdom Metazoa; phylum Chordata; class Actinopteri; order Cichliformes; family Cichlidae; genus Haplochromis; species Haplochromis burtoni. Next base: position 25,584 of record NW_024582407.1, on the reverse strand, counting down.
TTTGAAGAGGACTTTTACCACACTGTTGATTTTGCTCACGGCCAGCTGCTGTAGTCGTCATCCTGACCCACACCAAGTGTGGGAAATTAGCTCCAGCTGTCAGTCTAATGTTTGTATAATACTGGTCAATATGCTTTGAAACTGAAGATAATTTCACAGTCTTCTATTCTTGTGTATATATTTTTTCAAAACTGAAGTCCTTTCATTACCAACCATTATAAAGAATTTTTTTTTGCCAAAACATTAGGTGACATGCTGACAGTACAACTGTACAGCTGATACAGGTAAATGGCATTGTACTTAGACTGTAGCCTTGTATGTTAGTCTCCTAATAGCTGTTTTAACCTTGTTAGCAGTAAATATCAAGCTCATTGTATCATTATGTTGTTCAGACTTCATTTACACATTGACGCGGTGGTTCTTGGCCAGTTTTGGTGGCCATATTAGTTTTGCTGTGGACTATAGTTTTGTATACATTTGTTCTCCTTGTAACTGTGATTGACTTGAATCTCATGTCTTTAATGGTGACGTCTGCTTTGTTATAATGCAGTCATTCAGTGTTGCTAAAGTGCCTACACACATGCACTCCTGTAGCTGTATACATGTAAAACTGAATGTCTGTTGGTTCTTTTAATAGGAGCTCTGTATTGTGTATTTCTCACAGTAAGGTAAAATACTCTTGCGAATTATCATTTCTGGGCATTGTTCTGTAAGGTTGTTGGGCTTGTACCTTTAGCGAGATATATACCCTGTAACATACTTCAGCAGTTTACCTTGTTACCTTTAGGCATTATGTTTATTTATGGGAGCTGTGATCATCCCTAAATATCATCACATGTTACCGGCTGTATAACAACCGTCATTTAAATATCCACACCATCACTGTTTCGTTGACCACTCAATCGATCCCAGTATAGCAACTGGAATGAGGCTGAAGTAACTGATACTGAGTATACTGATGAAATGATTTCACTAAATCAACTGTACTGCTTTCTTATAAAATGGATTTCTGACCTATAAATCAGATGCTAAGAGTGTTTAGTTAGTGAGTCTTTGCCCATACTGTTTATCTTAGCTTTTCTGGCTGTGGAGGAGGTTCTTTATCTTCACAGAGAACATGAGCACGACTGTGAACTGCTGCTGGTGTGGTCTCATAATAAGTAAATGAGATTTTAAAGCTGATATTGAACTACAGGAATAAACTTTACTTGACTTTGTTTAGCAGTGCGGAAAGAGATGGAAAGCACTGTGCTCTTTTAGCTGGCTGGCTTCAGTTATTGGTTACTGTAGTTTGCCTTGGAAACCAAAGGTTTGCTTACAGTGCTTGTTTGGAAATGTTCAGTTTGTATGAGAGATGGAAGAAGAGTTGTAATGACATTAAACAAAGTGTGCTGCCATAATGAATGAATAGGAGAGACGCTGTCTTAGTAACAGTAGTCTTAAACTCTTTCTGTGTCAGCCTCTACTGTTTTAGGTCAGATTTGAAGCAGATGTCTGCAGGACTTGCTTTTTCAGCCTGTGGCAGACAGAATAGTTTCCACAGCTTATAGCGCTTACAGCCAGGAATAAGTGGGTTTTAATAATACTTTGTCCAAATCAAATGATGGACTGTACATCCGGCTATCATGGTTACTGTGAGTGTGTGTGTGTGTGTGTGTGTGTGTGTATGCTTGTGTGTATATGTGTGTTTCTTTAGGGGAAGACTGAGTTGCTAAGTGATGACTGTAGACTACAGGAGATTGGCCTGAAGTGAAAAGTATTCTAAACATGCCACAAATGTTATCTATGTTGTGTAGAAGCCATTTTGCTATTGGGAAATCAGGGGTTTGATTCCCAGACAAGTCCTTTAACCACTTGGGGAGTAAGTGTGCCTATAACTCATCTGTGGTGACTTTTTTATATGAATAAGTTAAAACTGTAGGTGCTAAATCAAAAGGAAACCCCAAAGCATTATAAATAATAATAACAGAGAGACCAAAAATTAAGACTTCATGTCATGGCGAGCGATAGAATATCTGCAATTTTAACAGTAATTTAACCAAAACTTGAGCGTTCATTTAAGAATAACACACATGACTGCAACATGGTAACTTAATTTGTGCACATGCATAAATCTTAGTTAAAGTATTTTAACTTTGTGGTTTTATACTTCACTGTACCATCCTTCTTTCCAAGCCTTGGAGTCAAGCAGTTGCTGCATATAAAAAGGAGGATGCTACACTGTGCCTTGTCTTCTGGATAAAGTTTCACGCCTTTAATGTGATGCAGTTAAAAAATAGCTGCTCTTGATATATGGCCAGAAACTGGTTATGCTGTTGCAAGCACAGCAAAGGAACTAAACTTTTAAGGACAGATACATGTAACAAATAATATGGTAACAAATAGTAACGACAACTTACCGTTCCATACCATTTATGGCCCTAATTATTTTGCAACACTTGTCCCATGCTGGGCTTTTTTAGAAAATATGCATTCCCACAGAAATACACAGTGTAAGTCAGAAATGAGCCATTGGGGCCCTGACATGTCCCTTTAGGGAAAAGCATTGAACGATTTTGCTGAGAAAAAAGAAATTACAAAATAGCTGATCTAAATATGATTGCCTCGAGGCTGACTCTACCCTGATTCTGTTTTCTGTGACAGAGGAGAGGGAATGAGGTAGAAAGAGAGAGATAGGGGTGGTACTGTGAGGAGAGAGATTAGTGTGAATGGAGGCAGTGATGGGAGCGTAGTGGGGTGGACGGAGGAGGGAGTGAGAAAGAGAAAAGTTGTAGTTCTCTAAAGTTGTGGTAATTTTCTATACGTACTAGCCCCTGCCTTTTTTTTCTCCAATTTTCTTTTTCACTCCTTTGTATCTCTGCGTCTGAAAGAGGACCTGTGCAATTTGTCTCCAGAGTAGCTTGTGAGGTCTTGCCTCGTGTGTTTTGTGAAAGACGGAAATGTACATGATTGTGTTTGTGTGTGTGAGAGAGAACAATAGGAAGAGCACATAGACAACACCACATCCAGTGCTCAGTGCTGTCAAATTACCTCTCTACCAGCTCAGTGCTGCACATTTGTGTTTGTGTGGGTGTACTATGCTATAACCACCTTGTGGTTTAATGTGCCAATACAGATGCTTGAATTTACCAGCTGTGACATTGACACTGGTATTGTTTTCACTTTGTAGGTCTGTCTATCCGTCATCATGACAAGATGTTGCTGGAATTACCACAATGATGGTTTTGAGCCCTTGGGAGATGTTTATTTGTCTGTCTTTATGCAGATTTTGCCACAATAATAGTACTGCAAGATACAGTGATGAAGGTTTCCAAGTGTAAACAGGATGTAGTCAAAGAACTCCTTGGGAGGCAGTAATTTAAAGTACTACTACTAGGGCTGCAACAACTCATCGAGTAACTTAAATAACTCTATTACAAAAATCCTTGGGCCAAATTCTTTGCTTCAGTGATTTAATCCATGTAAGCGTTTCTACTACATCTGTAACTAAAATCAGACCTGCAGTGGAAATGTATTTAGGAGTGTGCATAAGAATAAAAACTAATACAACATTAACCTCAAGCAGCCCCACAAAAAGACTGATAACACAAGCCAAAGTGAGGATGGTGTCGTCATTGTTTAGAATGGAGTCTGTCTACACAGACAGCAAAGAGGCGGAGCCATCAAGGTGAGCTCAGGTGGAGTGAAAGAAAGAATGCTTCTAGTATCCAAAACTGCCTCATTAAAACCTTTACTGGGAAAAAGCAGATGAAAGTCCCTCATCAAACAATCTGATCAACAAGTGAACTGCTTCCACCCACAGCTGTTTGTTTTGCGTAGCAAGAAATCTACAAGAAGCTACAATAAAGGCACATAAATGCCAAATTTTAAAACTAAATATTGGACAAAATAATTTGCATGTGTTTTTCTGTATATGCCTGTATTACCACTGCTATTGTATTGCATACATGCTATTATAAACTAGTATCATAACACCTGTCTTATGATGAGCAGTTTTATCCAGAGCACCTTCCAGCGGTCTAAGTGGCTCTATTTTTATTATAGATGATCCTGATGGAATTGGCAGACTACTTAATGCAAACTGGGCCAGCAATTCAGTTTTTCTAAAGCTTGTCATTGAAACAGTATTTTTAGAAAATGGAAAGGGCAGTCAGGTTGGATATTATATAGAAAAAATTAAAGTACAATCAACGTGTGGTTCATTAGTAATCAGCGAAGCAGTGTTTTCCAAGAGAGCGAGCCCTTGTTTCACATGCCGTCATACTGAGGTCAAAAAGTTGAGTAAACAGATCATGCAGGTGAATATGCACAATGACATGCGAATATGAAAAAACATGCATACTTACACATCTAAGCAAACTGGTGGTGCACACACGTCTACAAAACACAACATCAGTTGTTTTGCTGTGCAATCAGTCACTTTTTGACCCCGCGAGGGAGCAAATATATGCACACATAGATACATACCAATTATGCAATTTCCATAAACAGGCAGCAAGTGGAGAAACATGGTGTAGTTGAGAATCAAATTAGGCTCCCTCCTACACTCACACACACATGCATACACACGATGAGCAGACTGGGAGTTCACACTCTAATAACCAGGACAGATCGGCCTTTTGAGATGCATGGTTAGAAGCTATAGAAATGTGGGATGTGTCTGTGTGTTTTTATGAGTAGGCCTGTGTGCTTTTTAAAAATACATTCAGATGGTAAAGAAATTTGATTTTTTTTTAACATTTTGCTTGTCATCGAGGTTCGGTTTGATCAAGGTTTACTTCACAGTAGCATCGATATAGATTTCATTGTTCCCTTACTTGAATTGTTTCTCTATGCTCAAGAGAACTGCGTCACAGTAAAATGTATATTTTAAATGTTTCGTCAAGTTTGCAAAAAAGAAAATCCTAAATGAGAACCACACAATAAAAAAAACACTTGGCTAACACCTGCAGATCATCAAACTGTCTCCATCTTTTCATTAACAGTTTGCATAGTTCCTAAACCTCGAGCATGCATGATGTAATTGTATCATTATAAAATGCACATGCCAATAAACAAACCGACATATTTATGGACACGCATACGTTTGAATGCTGGTGGTAATGAGGCTTGATGGGGTTTGTAGGTCACATGCATGTACCCATACACATTGCACCCTTCTGTCAGAGCAGTACCATTAGTGAACATTTCTGAATTAATTAGTAGAGAAAGATGACAAGTGTTGTGGGAGAGCACTTGTTTTTCCACTTAAGGACGGATGATTAAAACTATGTATGTGTGTGTGTGCGTTGGTGTCTGTGCAGTGTTTCGTATTTGTTTTAATAAATTCCTTTGTTGCTCTGGACAATGAAGCAAAGTGTGAAACAATATCTGCTTGAATCTTTTTCCTCCTTACATGTACACACATTCAACACAGACACACGAACAAGCTTGCACTTTATGAGGTGTGAAGTCTGTGTTCTCGTGTTACAGAGTACATTGTTATCGCACATCTAAAGGTAGGAGACACCTGTGATCTTGCGCGCGCTTTTACCGTGCATGCATTTGACTTCAGCTTTGAAATGATTTTGTTTCTAATGCTTAAACGACTGGAGTAGTAAACTGACTGAAACAAATCACGTCCTATTGTGTGAAATTCAATCATTTTTCGCTTGCCATTTTCTGGTAACAGCTTGACACGTGTTTAGATGAGAGACTGTATATAAAGGATGGATGTAGCCATAGCGTCTTTGCACATTTGCTTTGGATTTTGCCTCAGTGTTAGCACTACTGATGTCATCCCATTTGTTTTTTTGGAGCTGGAAGTCACCCTGATTACAGTGTTAAGCTAGCAAACTTAGTTAGCAAGCTACATCCATAAACTGGTGCATATCCAGTGCAGACTCTGCTAATTAGTGCTATGTCGCAGACTAATAAAACACTTAACAAAGCTGAATTTTATTGGAAAGGCCGTACCACACAGCAGGCTATTATCAGATAATTCCACTAAAAATGTTCCACCAAAACCACAAACATGGTTGAGATTTCCAGTTCTGTGACTTATTTTTTGGATGACTTACTGACTAATTAAAAAGATTAGTATCTTTAATGGATGATTAAGATCATAGCTGCAGTCACATGAAGGCACAAGCATTGGGAAAAAGTGTAGGAAACATGTAGCAAATGAGGAGAGAGGCTCAAGACTGACATCATATCTTGGCGTTTTTTCACCCTACTTTCCACAAAATCAGCTTTTATCTCCGGCAGGCTGCCACAGTCTTTCTCATGAAGGAGAGCACAATCAATGTTTCAGAATCCTTTGTCAAGCTCATTACGCTAACCCATAAGCAGTTGCTTTGTTTACTGTATATACCTCTAAATCATTGCCAAGCTATTGCTCACATGGAAAAACACACATCATTTTAGATGGACACTCATAAACATAATGAGGGAACTGGACCGGACTGAAATATGCCATTTCCACTTGTACTGCATGATTGTTTGGGATATACAAGTATGACAATTAGGCTCTTCAGTGTTTTTTGTATACCGAATAACAGAAAAAAGTAGAAGAGAGTGCAAGCAAAAGGGGTGAGGACAAGAGAGGGCAGGTCAGCAGCTTGACAAATGAGCCCTAACCAGCTGCCTCCACAAAACACTATTGCCTTGGCAACGGCGGGGATGGAGAGAGAGAGAGAGTGAGAGGGGGAGAGAGAGAGATACTCAGAGACATAAAGGGAGCAAGAGAGTGATAAAAGACAGGAGAGTGAAAAAGATGGGAAAGAGGTTGGTCTGGGGTAAAGAGATAAAGAGCAGAGGCATAGACTAAGAAGCCAGATGGGAAACGATATTTTCTCATTTATTCTTACAGCTGCCAGATGTGGCTTCTAATTGTGTTGTTTGAATTTCGTGATTATAATCTATGAGTGCAAACTTTGCACTGTTTTTTAGCTGCTAAACAAGTACTTGATGCACTATTGCAACACACTCAGCTCATGAATATGTATCTTAGCAGTTTTAGGATACAGGGAATTTTGCAGTCGTTCTAGTTTTAACAAAAGCTAATAGAAGTTTTTATGAGTAGATCTATGTAAAAAGATGTCACAATACATCACCAACCATTCTTGAATTACAGCTTTCACTTACTTGCCCTCCAACTTGTTTGTTATCCCTCTGGCAAATATAGCTGCAACTGATTGTGTCACATCTTCCATTCACAAGTTTGCCAACTAGCACATTCAGCTACAAGGAACAGCGCTTCCACTGAACAGCCACTCCCTTTACCCTGTGATGACTCGGTTGAGATCCACTGCACACTTTAAGAATTCAAGCACTTAAACATGTATAGGCATCTACAACTGAGCTCACAAACATGCAGTGCTGTTTTCACAGTAAAGAATTTCAAGAAGGATGTGACTCTTAATGAATTAATCCCTACAACAAAGCAGGAACTGAGGCATTTGCTTTGAAGTGGTGGTTTTAGCATAAGAGCATTCTGCTTTTAAGTCAGTCTGGTCACTTGCTTTACCTATTTTAGGTATCATGAGCCATTTTTAAACCTGTGGCATCATTCTTTATATAGTGTAGCTCTTTGCTTGGTGCTTATCCTTATGAAAGAGGGGCTTTAATAAGAGCACTGGCATATTCCCTGGTCTGTCTGTCTGTCTCCACTAAGTAGTTCTAATGGATGACTATGAGCAGGCTAATGCTATTATGTTGATGTTAATTTTTTGGCGAGCGGGGTCTGTGATATTGGAACTGAATCCCACTGGGTTATTTATTCTTCACGTTAGTCGCAGAGGAATCGCTGAGGTCGGAAGATTGCCAAATGTGTGTTGTATGTATATGAACTTGACAGGTTAAGTGAAACAGATCATTGTTGTTTATACCATGGGATATTTCGGTTGCGTGTGTTAAACTTTGTGTGTGAGAGTTCTTTGAATATTATCAGCTGCCACAGTCAAAGATGGATATAACCTCTGTGTCTGAAAAGTGAAGTCATTTCATTGCGTTATTTTTACTGGCCAGAAGAGGGCGACTCATGTGGTTGCAAAAACACTTCAGTTTGTATAGAAATCTGTGCAAGAGTAGTACTCTGATCCCTTTCTCTGTGACGTTGGGAAACATGGATTTCTGGGTTCAATTACTAGATTTAGTTAATTCATGTTCATTTTCAGCAATATTCTCCTCATTAGTCCCTCTGAGTTGCATTTGCATGTCCTCCCTGTGCTTGTGTAGGTTTCCTCAGGGGGCTCATGCTATCACAAACATGTTCACTTACTTCGCCTATCACTGTGTTCTTCATGAAGGTATTGGCTTACATTCTCTGCACAGTGGCTTCCTACTGCATCATAATGTGTAGGACAAGTTAAAGGATCAGTTTCACTACAGGAATAAATAAAGGATATATTATCCTCATACACTTCGATCACCAGAGTGGCTTTAAATCCAAATCTCCAGATTCAGTTGGCAGTTACTTTTGGGTGAAATTCGCCCTGCGTGTCATGCGTTTTGAAGACATGCAGTGTTCAGCAGGGAAATTGAGTAGGAAAGAGTTTAAGCCTTTAATAGTTGTAAGGATACAAAAACCTGAAAAGGAGAGCTTCCCCAAATCCCCAATTATTTAGCAAAGGGCTCTTCTCTGTATGATCAGTATAACCTGTATGGCCAATAATCACACCTCTACATACATTTTTTGTTTTACATACAAATGTGAACAGGTTCAGCGAGGAAAACAATATTTTTTAGAATCTAAAGTTAGTTCACATTCCTTTTCATTTAAAACCAAGGTATTGCAAGTGATGGGAAATGTTGTGTATGTGTCGAAAACAAGCACATATCGCATCCTTCTGTTTAGTGAGAACGTAATTAAAACATTACAACAGGACAGGTCAGGTATAGGTCTCAGTTTTACTACTAGGATTTGGAGTTTGCTGGTTGAAAGGGGCTTGGTTTAATGCTTGCACTGCCTTTTGTGTAAAAGACATTAACCCAAAGCAAAACATTTCTTTGTTTTACAAGAAGTTGGGAAGACAGACGGTGTGTGTGTGTGTGTGTGTGTGTGTGTGTGTGTGTGTGTGTGTGTGTGTGTGTGTGTGTGTGTGTGTGTGTGTGTG
>NW_024582407.1:0-16469 GCF_018398535.1 Haplochromis burtoni | reverse complement strand
GTGTGTGTGTGTGTGTGTGTGTGTGTGTGTGTGTGTGTGTGTGTGTGTGTGTGTGTGTGCTAGAGAGAGAGAGCAAAAGCGAGATCATGCATGTTTTTAATTTGTCCATTAACACCTGCTCCATATGCAGAACACACCATCTGTATGTGTTCTTTTTTTCTTCCACTTCTTTTTTCTCAGCATGCCGTTCTCTTAGCGCAGTGTTGCTGCGGGTAACCACAATAATGGCTGGTGCAGTATGTGGTCAAATGCTGCCAGTTGTAGTAAAAGCTCAGACTATTTCACGCTTTGATGAGTTTCTCTTTCCATCTCTCTCTCTCCCTTTTTGTGTGCCACTTATTGCGGTGCACACAGAGAAAGTGAAGAGTATAGAGGGAAGGGGAGAGAGCAAGAGATCAATGGATGTATAGAAGAAAAGTTCACAAATAAAGGACCATAGAGAAATGAATGGAGGACAGTGAGAAAAGGTGAAAGGAGAGTGCTAACAAGAGCTCACATTGCAAAAAACAAGGACAAAACTTGACAAATATACTTGAAACAAACTGCAGGACCACAAAATAATGTTGTGAAAGATAAAAGTGCACTGTTCTGCTACCTCCTTCTTATCCTCATCCTTACTAAATTTCCTGTATCTCTTAATCCAGTGTCTCACTATCTTCATTCATAATATAACTATTACATGCACTCATCTTTAACGTGTCTAACAATAATAGTAATGATGACAAATGTGATTGTGCAAATGTATGAACCATAATAAAAAAGTGTTGGTTTTGAGCTGTCTTAAGTTACCTTAGGCCTGAGTCACACAGGCCTAGAGACCTGTCAGTGACCCCCATGGTGAACCATGGAGACACGTACCTCCATAGTACCTCGGTTAGCAAATGTTTGTTGCAGTAGGGAGAAATTTTAAAGGTCATTTTTCTTCATTTCTTGTTTCCTTAGCATTTTTTCCCATTCAGGTTTAAATCCAGTCCAGCCAGCAGTTGGTGAGTGTGCGTCTTCTATACAAAGTATAGTAACTTCTGCAGTCTGCTAACAAGGAAAGAAATCACAAGGATATTTTTGGTGCAGTGCCCTCATTGTGACAAGTTTTGCCCAGCAACAGCCAGCAACCTCCAGCAACCACTTACCAACCAGTCAGGGAATATGCATTTTTCCTACACAACAGGTTGCCAGGAAGTTGCTGAGTATATGACCCAGACCTTAGCTAGCTCTGATTTGATTCTAGATATTGCCAGTTGGTCTATCTAGCACTTTTTCCACACTTACATATTTAATCACAGTCTAATTGCAATTAATTATTTGTTAAGACAATGGCGATAATCAGGATGAATTTATGTTTTATCCTAATATGAGGCTGACTTTTGTGATTTCAAGTAAAATGTAACAGCTATTGCCTTGACAAGCTTTCACTAGGATTCATGATTCCCAGAGGATTAATCATGATCTACAGTATCACCTGCTTGTACCTCACTTGATCCTTTTTTTTTTCATTGTGATGAAGAGAGATGTGAGCTTGCAGTGAGATCCACCAATAAATCTGCTACAATATAATCACACAGCTTATGGATTCTTGGCTGGAATTCTGTTCCGTCTCCCTCTGTACAATTCCCATATCTTTTTTTTTTCTGCGAAGATTCTCAAGTAATCAAAGTGATGGAGTATCTAGAAGTACTTCTTGACTGTCTCTGAAACATGTCTTTTTCTTTCTTTCTCCTTTCCTTTGCTCGCACCCTGTGTAAACCACTTTCTGTTTACAACATGTTGACACAGCCAACATAGTTTTGGTCAGTTAGCAACAAGGGGAACTTTCCCAAAAAAGGATTAGACTATGTTTGGCCACACTGGACTAACATTGGTACAGATGTGGTAAATGATGTAAGGAGTCCAGCGGCTGGCTGCAGACTGGTATGTTAATGTGCAAATCACTGTTATCCATTTGATAGAATGCGTCAATACGTGTTGAAATATATAAAAGGAATTTTAAACAATGGCAAGATTTAGAAAAGTGGAAATCAAATTCACCTTTTAATATTGTCCAAAAGCAAGGCACTCTTTTAATTATATGCCATTTTTAATTAGTGGAAAACAGTTATCTTTGCTAATCTTTTAATATGTAATTCTGTGTTGAGTGAAAAAAATGAATAATAACCCAATGGTAAAATGTATTCCCAATGACCAGGTGTTGTAAAGGAGTGGCCTTGGAATTGTGGCATCATACCAATAGCTGTCCTACTGAGGAGGTAATCTCCCATACGCTATAGGTGCTCCAGCTTCGAGCAATAGAGATTTGCATTTGTCCTGAGCAGCTGAATGAAGAAAAAAACAAAAATGGTAGTTTCTGGGGGAAGGAAAGCTTGTCCTGTATGCCCTTGTGTGAAGAAAAATAATAAATAAGAAAATCCACTTAGAGGAGGACAAGTTCAACACTTAAGAGCCACCTTCTTTTTTCATTGCTCAGATGGATGCAAACTGTTTTTTCTCGTATTTCACTTAGACTCTAGAACAGGTTTTCTGTTAATGAGCACAGCAGAGATGTATGTGCAATGCTAATGAGCGACAGGCAAAGGGTGGAAAATGAGGAAAAGTCTGCATACTCAACTTAGCAGACAATATCTAAGACAAAGCCATTAAAATTTTTGTAACATGCAGTCGTTTAAAGTATGAACTACTATCTGTAGAGGTTACACATTGTTCAGTCTTACTTAAGATTGTTTATTTTTCATCTAAAATGATTAGATGACTACGGCTGCAAAGATTGTAAAAATAATTGACTGTAAAAAATTGTCGACGCGTCATACACTAATATATATAAATTTTGATTTGATTTGAATACCACATAAATGTGTTTTTGTAACTGCAATACACTACAGGAAGCTATGACGGCAATATGGCCTCTATCGTCTGCCAAGGCTACACTTAGTGCTAAAAAAGAAGAATGCAGTGTGAACGCAAAACAGAATGTCACTGTTGCTACCTGATCCGTACCGGAAACCCGATCGGTACCACGCACGCGCAAATCTAACGCCACTTCCTCTCTTTACCATTAAAACTTTCATTTGTATTACTTGATATTTTTATTTATTTATATTTTATTCTGACGGTCCTATTGAGTAATGTTACATTTTTTAAAATTATTTTCAAAATCATGTTTCTTGGGTCATTATTTAAATTTTCTGTTAAGTGGGTGATATTCACAGGCGCGCAGACGTAAGCAGTTGAGGTACTGGAGCCAAGAACAGAAAGTTTGCCCGCAGGAAGCTGAGGTAAGAGTTATTGAAGTAATTGTTGACTAATCAAAGAAAAATGACAGATTAGTTGGCAACCAAAACAATCCTTAGTTACAGCTGTATACATACAAAGATAACACAAAGAAATGTGTGAAAGATAATACATTTATGATGCAATGCAAAGCTCGTACTTTTCTACTGGAAGATTTTGTCTGCAAAACTCGTAAAACCTGAATGATCAGTGATTTCGGTTTGCATCACAGATGGAAATGCCAGCAAACCACAAACAGTGGTGCACCTAGTGTGACTATGATGTTTGTCTCTGTACAGTACAAAGAAGACGTAAAACCCTGTGTGATTAAAGTAAACAAAAATGTCTTAGGACAAACTGAGCTGAGATAACCAAGTGAAAGTTAAACAGATTTATGGTGCTTAGTGGCCCATATCACTGCAACAGATTTGATGCAAGAGAGTGAGTCTTGCCTGGAGCTTAGCTTGAATATGTATCTGATAGCAGTCGCACTGAGGATAGTCACACACGCTCACAGCCACAGTTCTGCTCTTCTGATAGCTGCATGGAGAGAAAAGACACAGACCATGCTCCCTAGTAATGTGCACTGCTAGACAGGCACACATACACACACATGTACACACACACCCTCAAACACACACTCTTGCTGCAGCAGCTGCAGTGTTAGCTAATCTGTACAGGCTCTAGTGTGCAGAATCCTGGGCTTACAGAGATCTGATACCAATTCATCTGTCTCTCTTTTTCATCTCTTTCTCTGACTGTGTCTTTCTGTAGTGTTCAAAGCTGTAAATATATTACATCCCCATGGTCTCTTACCGAAATGGGCTGATCAGGAGAATCCAGGCTCTGTTCTTTGATTGATTTCACCTATTAAATCTGTTCAGTCGTGAGCTGGGATTTAGATAAAGGGGAGGAGGGAGCTTAAAGATTTGAAAGACATCCGGGGAAGCAAAATCTCAGGTCTTTGCATTTATTACGTTACCTTTTCAGATTAAAAGCTTCTGTCTGCATTTGTAGAAGAGCGCTATTTACTTTCCTATAGGAGGTTTAAATGGTTTGAAATGAATAATAATGATAAAAAAACACCAGTATTCTCATTGTTTGGAAGAAAATTTGCTGTACAGCAATCCTGGTTTGAGGGGTTTAACAAATAATATTCCTTGATGGTGGAAAAGCCTTGTCATACCACTAGATGAATTTTCCATGTAATCTATGATGACAAGATGTCCTAGTTTGCCAGGGACGGTGTCTGGATTTTGTGCTCGGACTCAGACAAGCCTAGAAACACAGCCTAGTATCTGAAAAAGTTGGATGCTGTGTAAAGCTATTAATAAAAATGGAATTTAGACCATAAATTTAATTAAAAATATTAAAGACAGCATTTGAAATATTATTTTGGGGGAGCCAAGAATTTGAATTCTTCCTTTTATGACAATTTTTCTCTTACTCCCGTTACACTCATTGACACAATCAGGCATCAAACTGCAGGTCTTTATCCAAAAACTGAAAATGCACTGATGAAGTGCACTTCAGTTTCCAGTCCAAATAATTGCTCTCATGCACACAAGGTGACAAAAGTGGTAAGTGATGTGAGTGAGGAGTGTGTGTGTTAGAGAACGAGTGACTGTCAGATGAGCCAAACAAATCTTTGACTTTGTGCCAAAATGTCTGGTGACCTCAGTTACACTCAGACTTAACAGATGTGGATTGCGGCGATAAACCTAAGGCAGGAAGACTCCCTCCTTCCACTGTGCCTTTCTGTTTGCACTAGAAGCTTTTTAATGACTTTAACAAACATTTGAGTCGTATAAAAGGCGTGTAATTAGCCACGAGTCACATGCACATGCTCTTTCTGTATCCTGAAGTATGACATCCCAGAAAAGGTTTGGCCTCGCAGCAAGAGGAGGCTTCAATTTAATTCCATATGGTGCAAATCACTTAAATCCTAAGCCAAAAGTAGAAGGTAAGCAAACCATATTCACAATTAAAGCTCAAGACCTAACAGTACTAATATCACTCCCTCTATGAAGCTATAGCTAGAAACTAGCTATCATAGCTAATTAATGTAATTGCTTATGTTAAGTAGTTATGTTTAAACTTAAGGGAAAAAATCCACAAAGTGTGGCTTTGCTGAGCTATATTTGTGTCATCTAACATTTTCCACAATAGTGGAATTCAACTTCAACTTAATCTTTACAAAAACCAATAACAAAATAATGCCAACAGAAACTGAGATGAATATAACCATCGTGGCATTTGGAGACCTTTGGCCACAGTGTTGTGTGTCACATCTGTGTGTTGTGATGTGACACTGAGAGCTTTTTTTTCTGTCATCGCTGTTGCCCTTAAGCTCGTTTTCAAACTGCGAAGTGTACAAAACACTGTAGAGAAGATTTGTATGGATATAATTGTGTGTGTGTGTTTAAAAACACTGGCAGTATACTTTCTGTGGTTTTGTGGCTGTTAAAAGCTAGCTTGTGTGTCAGGTTTACTCGAAGTAAACATTTCCACATCTTTGAGCGGGAGTAAAAGTGGGACCCTGTTAAGTCAAATTAACGATTTGCCATCAGTTTAAACACTGACCTGACAAGTAGGTTTTCTGCGACTGAGGGAGAATGAGCATTTGCCATATTTTTTTTAAACGTGTGTGTGATTGGTATATATCCATAATGCATGTGTGTAACAATGCAACAGATAACTCTTTATGTCATTTTGGGTCCTCTGGGATCTGACCTCACTGAGTTCTCCCGCGATCCCTGGAAAAAGAATGTAATTCGGGAATTCCAGCTGGGATTTCCCTTGCAGTTTTTCCCAACCTGGAATTTAATAGTGCAGATTAAGCAGTAAGATTTGGCGTTTATGACTACTACCTTAATGCCTCAATATCACAGTGAGCTGTCATAATTTAGCAATGTGTGGTTCTCATAGGAAATTAATCTAAGTGTGAGGCTGACAGTCTATTGCTTGTATCGTGTGTAAGGTGTTGAATCTCAGTGTTCAACCTCTGCAGTGAGGTGGGATGCTACAATAAAATCTCTACAGAGTTTGTTAAGGTGTATTTTGTGCATTTAGAATCACAAAGCATGAGAATACAGAGACAATCGGTGCAGGCACAGGGGAAACATGCAGCTCCTCACAGAAAAACCCTACCTGACCAGGGGAATTTGAACCCAGGATTATCTGGTCGAAGGTCAGAGCCACCCCGTTTTTGAAATTGATAGATATCCTCTTTCCCTGTGGTTCCTGTCTTAGGATGAAGGCATTTGAACATATGGGTGTCTCCAGGTTTGTTAAGAGTTATTACAGGTCTTTAATAAAAGGAGTGGTAACCAATGCAGACCGGACTCTAGAAAAGCTTGTGACAGCTCATGATTAAGAGAAATGAGGTTATTGAGAGTTTAACGATAACAAATGATCCATGACAAGAGAAACGGAGGAGAAGCTGCTGACATTCAACTTTTCTTTTTCTAATACAAGACTAATTACAAAAACACAATTTTTCCTTGGCACTATGGAAAACACCCCCAAAATGGCAATAAGATCATAACCAAACTCTCCATGGAAATGCAGGCTAATGAAATTCTTTCAGCATAAGCAGCTCTTAGGGCAAAAAAAATGCAATGCCCCTATTAAATAATCATAGGAAATATGAGGTAATTTTGTGCCTATAAAGTAAAGTAATAGCTGTGACAATCTAAACATATTTACAAGCTTTACCTGTGAGCCAAGCAATCGATATGATTTGACATGCCGTGCTGATTCATAATATTTGTACTAATATAAACCCCAAGACAGCAAGGAAAGCAGCCGGCAGATAGAAGAAGAGCAACAGACAAGAGGCAGCCAGCAAAGCATGTTGAATGAAATGAAAAGAGTGAGGCAGGGAGGGGAAGACGGGCAAATGAATCCACTCTACAATCTATCAGCAATGGCAGGTTGTCTATATGTTGGAGGACTGAGCTATCCCATAATCCCCGGGTGGTCCTGGTTTCTGTCTCCGCGGTGACAAGCGTCTCCTTGGTGGATGAACGAACTGTCGGTGAGTGGAGGCCTCGCATCCGTGTGTGTGTTCGTGTGTATAAAGATTTATGAGTTCACACACTGACAATGAGAAACAGCCTGCTTCATACATGCGCTCTCTTTCTCATGCACACCCACTCCCCCACATTTTTTTCTAGATCATATTATAAATGACTGTTCTTAAGACCTGTGGGTTAATCACTGGGGCTCCACGGGCTACTCACATATGGCATGACTAGATATTAAAAGTTAGAAATATTGTGGCCCAGTGGAAGAGAGCACCGGTCGATGTCAAGGGAAATTTAATGAAGGCAGTTTAATTTTTAGTTTGAAGATGAATACATTTATGCTTAGCTACATTCAAATTTCATCCATTTAGCATTTTAATGATTGTTGTTTTATAGTAAATAATTGTGTAATTGTGCATGTTTGGCTCTAGCTGAGTAATAAATATAGTCTAGTCTTGAAGTGAAGCTGGAAAATGGGCTTCCTATTATCTCTTGTCTTTGAGGAACACTTCAGATTGAGTGGTTTGGAGACAAAGTAATAGGAGCGACTGAAAACACCAGTGATGATGTAAGGAACTGCTGAAGGAAATTCACCAGTGATTTGCAGATGCAGCCCGTAGATTTTGTAGCTCGTGCGTTTTTTTATAACCATAACTTTCACTATGTAATGCTATGGAATGTTGAAATGTTGTGTGGTTCTTCAACGACATCTTCACTGCCTTGATGGAAAATAAGTCTAAACGTGATTTTAGGATGAAAGTTGAGAAGTAATATTCGAGCTTTTTTGTCTTGGTGGAAATACAGACTTTTGTGAGTGGTATTGTAGTCCCCTGGCACAGAGAGGTGCCTTTAATCTTGATGAAGGGTAGCGGTGGAATCACAATCATCTCCAAACACACAGCCCTACATACACAGGGAAACAGACAAAGAAATACACAAGCACAATTACACTAAGATCGATTCCCAGGGAGGAAAGTTGCAGATGTGATGTTTTAGGTCTTTACATTTAAAGCCATTTGTACCCCTAACATATTTTTGTTAACTGATCTTTTACAGTTAAAAACAAAAAAAAAATTGGCATTAGAATACCTGGATTCGAATCATTGGTGACCTCTTTTTGTCCTCATTTTAGATGTTTAACATCTAAATATGTTCTACCATATCTGTTTATGTGACTGCAGATAGTTTCTAATGCTTTAAGAAACACACTTCTGTGGAGTAGTATTATAACATAGATAGGCCAGCAGTGGATGTAGGCTATCAGCCGATCTTGTTTCTAATGTAGCACACTGACTCCCATGATGCTGCAGAGGACGAGAGACTGGGAGTGAGAGAGAGAGAGAAAGGCCTCCGGCTCCTCTTGCTTCTTGTACTCTTTCACAATCTCTCATATGTCCACCTCAATCACACTTTTACCCTCATTTTAACTTTCTCCTAGGGATACTTTAAGTCTTTCATCACTCTCAGCTCTTTTCATGTGATCTCTTTGAACTTTCTCACACTGTTTCACTTATGCTTGCTTTCAGTATGCACAGTAATACTCAATGAAGAGCATTACAATAAAGACATTTTTCATTCTCTGTATGAATACATAAAACCTAAAAGAGATGATCTATCGACTCGTTTTTACATTTTTATGAGTAGATGCCACGTTTTAGGGCAGCAAGGGCCGGGGACTTTTCTGTGTGGAGTTTGCATGTTCTCCCTGTGTCTGCGTGGGTTGTCTCCAGGTACTCCAGGCTTCCTCCCACAGTACAAAGACATGCAGTTAGTGGGTTAGGTTAGTTTTGGCAATTCTAAATTGCTCATAGGTGTGAATACTGTGTAAGTGTTAAAGGTTGTCTGTCTCTGTGCCAGTCCTACGACAGACTGGCAACCTGTCTAGGACGTACCCACCTCTTACAGTGTGGTAGCTGGGATAGGCTCCATAGGGTAAAAGGTGGACTTTTTCTAAGGAGAAACCGCATATCCATCCTCTGTTCAGTAATGCTTTGCTGTGCCTGTTCTTCATTGACCTACCTCTGTTAGAGGTACAATTTGTTATTTTGTGACTCTGGAGATGATGCTAGCAGCCTAATATTGTGTCCCATTTCAAGAGCCACCTGCTTCAAAGGACGCAGCTGATGGAGGGTGCAAACTGAGTCTGCATCTGTACATTAAATAAAGTGATTACAAAGGCAGTAGTAGTTTTTGTGCTACTGAGACAACTAGAGAAATAGAAGTTGATTTTTTAAATATATTAACCCTTTCATTGGAGAGATTTTGGGAGATGGGAGATTTTGCTAATAGCATATCTATTAATGTCAGATCGATAGAATGAGATATTACAGTGGTTCTCGTGGTAAAAATTAAGTGCTTATAAAATTGAAACAGAGTGGGTTAAAAAGATTCGATATTTAAGATCACACTTTTTTGTATTTTATCATCGGGCATTTTATTTTTATCAAAAATTCATGTATCATCTGGACTACTGTCCTCCATGGATCAATGTAGGCGGTTTGTGGGAGTGTTTGACGTGTTAATGTTTTTGATTTCTGGCTGTGAATTTTCTTAAATTTGATTCAAAAACAAGCAACCCGAAGCAGTCAGAATTGTTGGCACCACTCTGCGAGCTAGTGGGAGTAAATGACAATCAATACAAACCACTGCATAAACAAAAGATGAAACAACCAACTTGGTATTAAAATAAGTGAATGAAGGGGAGGAAGAACAAGCAGTTGAGGACAGAGATTCTTTTGGATGGTCTGCTGACAGTATCCAGCAATGGAAAATGGAAATGGAAAATACATTGATGCTAATTTTAGTGCTAAAAGAGTGTTTAATGTTTAATGGTCAAAATACAATACAAATGTTTTATAGGTTGTACTTTTCAAACAAGGTGGCAAAATGTGCTTCCTCAAAAAAAACCACGAAGGTTTTCATTGTTAGTTTTCTTCAGCATGTGTAATATTTGATCGACTGACTAATTAGCTAAAACCCGTGTTAAAAACATCTTAATTTGTCTTATATTTAAGCATTTAGATATACTAACAAGCTGAAACAGCATGTGATAGCTAGACAGCAGATAATGAAGGGAGGTAAATGGTTTTAATGTGCACAAACACACACACTCTTTCACAGTGATTAGCCTACAGTTGCCCTTCTGTTTTGTCTGTTGTGTGTCACACAGGGAACAAATAGGGACAAGCAGACATTAGCCATGCCCCGCTGTTTAAACACAGACCTCTGTGCGTGTTATATCCCTGTCTGATCAACAATGTCTCTCTATTCTGGCGAAGGTGTGGTAGGTCTTTCCTTGGCACAATTGCAGCAAGTGGTTTAGGACTGAGCCTGTGTGTGTGTGTGTGTGTGTGTGTGTGTGTGTGTGTGTGTGTGAAAGTCACTCTGTGCCACTTCCGAGCCTTTACAAAAAATTCCTCCATTACACACTCTTCCTACATCCTCTGCTTCCACCATACAGTAAAACCAAGCTTTACATGAGTGGCCCACACACACAGACTGCACTGCCAGCCGCCTTCTCTGTTTTCTAAAGATCTCAGGGTACAGTCCTTCAGATTTATTCAAATGCTGAAAGCACTCTTTGATTAGTCTTTTCTTGAAAAAAAAAGAATGTATTCATTAGCCTCATATGAAGAACTGAAGGCATGTATTGGATGTTTTACCAGGATTAGGAACAGCATGTATTTTCTCAAATATGAGAAATATGCAAAGCTGCTCATGCTCAGTTTGAGTCAATGTCCATGGAGAAGGATAAAATGGAAGGATTTCCACTTCAGCGATCTGATAGGTAGCTCATTTACTCTTGGACTGCATGTGAACTTGGTCCATATCAGATAAAAAGGGCTCACATACCATATGTGTTTTACTTCCATTCAAAATCTGCTTAAAACACCAAATATTATCAACTTTGAAGAGAATACTAAATGTAACACTTTAGTGTTACATAGAGCTTTAGTGATGCAAATCACAATTGTGCTCTTCACAGTGCTTATAATTGATCTCTATCCTCAGAGGCTAAGCACATCTATATACATTCACTTCATGCACTCACGCTTAAAAGCATATGCACACCAATAAAATGCTCTATAAGCAGTACACATGTCACCATTGTGCAATTTGTAGCCACTCTTGTCACCTTTATGCTGTTTTCACACACAGCTGCATGCAATCATAAGCACAACGTGCACAAGCTTGCCTTTTCAATATGCCTGAAATAGTGAGGAGTCAGTGGCGAAGGTGAGCAAGAGCAAGAGAGGTGGGGTGAGTAAACGAAAAAGAAGTGGAAAGAAAGACTGAACAGAAAAATCCTGTTTCCATTGCTTCACACAGAGAGAGGGAGAGAGGAAGCCATAAGGGGGATGGCAACGTGACAAATGTCTGGCCATAGAGTGAAGCCAATAAGAGAACTAAAGAGAGGGAGTGATGAAGGAAGAGCGAGAGAGAGGAGGAAAGGAGAGAGAGCAGAATATGTAATTAAAGCTGTGACTACCAGGGTCTGAAATCATTTCTCCCAGTCGTTGTGTTGGACTTGGCTTGTGGTGCATCTCTGGAAACTCCAAATGACATAAGTCATTTCACAGTATGTGTGCGTATGTGTGTGAGTGGGTATGACTTAATGTACAGTATTTTGGTATGGTTTTTCACATATGCCAGACAAGGTCGATTATGTTTGTTAAGTAGCTATCTGAGTGCATGCCTTCCAGTGCCATGCGACATGCACTGTATATATTTCTGCTGTATCCTAGCTTTAAAGTGATTTGTTTTCCACATTGCTACATCAGTGTGTTTATAATGGATCAATAGAACCCCCATGACCTCCAGGGAGACATAAAGAAAGTGGAGAAGAGAGAGGGTCAAACGTAGCTGCTGATATGAAACCAGCCTTTTGTTAGACACCTCACAGTTCACTGCACTGATGTAGGACCAACTACTACATGGCTGGTCCAGTCCCTGAGGGTCTTAATCTGTCCTTTTCCATGTCTGTCACTTCTGCTTAATTCATTGCAGCTTATATGGTGCTTATTGTTATGTGTGTCAATTTCCCATTTTCACAAGGCTGTACAACACAAAATCTTACTGTTTTAATATGATAAAAGAAATAACAATACATTTAACGCTAAGGTAGGTGGTATTGGGCAAAAATGCCATTGTACAGTGAAATTTCCACTTGTTATATGTCAGTTGTTCAGAAGTGAACTTCCACATCGCCTCTCCAGCTCTGTTTTTAAGCTTTGGAAAATCTAGATGGGACTTTTTAATCAGTACAGGGATTTTCTGTCTGGTGTTCAAATGCAAATCATGCACACTGTTTCAATGTCAGAATATCCTGCAGGAAAAGTCGCTATTCCAGCATTTGCACTAACTATGTGCAGTCCAAAACCTATTAAAAAAAAAAGACAGACTAAAAATGGACAAAGAGATTAAATAATGTGTGGGATAGCTGGAATATTTACACAGGTGACCTATGAATTCTGTTTAGTGCATGTGTAATCTTAGAGTGCTGCATAATTTGCAATGCTTTATTATTTTACCACTAAGTGGTTCACACATTCAACTAAGCGATAGATCAGGTTCTGTCCCTGGAGGAGACACAAATACCTTGGGGGTTGCATCAGAAATGGCATCCAACTTCAAAATCTGCCAAATTCACTATGCAGAGCCTGCTGTGGCGACCCCTTCCAAATAAAGACAAAAGCTGAAATTATGCTTTTTGCTTTACCACAGACTGCTAAAATGTCACCATTCTTCTTTCTATCTTTAATTGCTCCCCTTCCATGCTTTGTTTTTATCGTTTTCTTTTCTGCTCTTCCTCGCACCATCCTTCTCTCATTTATCCATGCATTCCATCATCCCCGTTGTGTTTTGTCTAGTGTAGATTTATACCTGCCTAAACAGAAGAAGAACGGTACACCTTTAACTCTCTTCAGTACCTTCACAGACAAAAGATGCTCATAAAACATGCCGTGCACAGGGACAACCATACATCACCAAGATATTTAATTAGTAAGACTTATGATTATTACTTTACCGTCCATTGAAAACACAAAAGGCCTGCAGTGCTCTGGCGTTCATTTCCACTTGCTCCCGTGTGTGTGTAAGGTAAGTACGTTTTGCAGTCTTAGCATGCTAGCAGTTTCCACCATACCGAGACTATTTTAAGACTGGTGCTGACATGAAGAAAAAAATCAAAGAGAGAAAAAATGAAGGCACAAATGCAAAATGTTAAATGACTAAAGAGAAACAGGAAAGAAATCAGGAAGTAAGAAGGTTACTTTGGATGTGTATAGAGGATGAAGTGAAGGGGGAGTAAAGAAAGAAGACTATTGATACTGTATGGTAACTCTAATGACTGCAAGAGTGCCTTTAAGCAAAGACTTTGGCAGATCCCTATAAACTGCCAACCCGCTCTCCCTGTCTCTCTCTTCTTTTCGTTCTCTCTCTGGGGACTCTCTCACAGGAATGTTTCCATTCCCAAGCATTCAAAAAAAGACGAAGTTGCAGGGGTCAGTGTGCATGTGTGTTTGTTTGCCTGCTTGCGTGCATATTTCTGTGTGGAGAGTACAAAAATGAAAAAGATCTTATGTTTCTTTACTTGTGTTTGCGTACAGTCTCTCTCTTGCTCTGCGTGCGTGTGCGTGTCTGTGTGTGAGTGTGCGCGCACGCTGGTATTGATCAGGTCTCGCTTCCATCATTGGTTATTGAAGACAGCAGCGGGCTCAGTGCACTGCTCCACATTATTCACTGTCTACTCACACAGGCTCTCCTTTTGTCCTCTTTCTTTTGCTCTAATAGCAGATAATTTATTCCAATAAATCCCAAATCAAAGTGGACCTAATGTGAACCCGTATGACTGGAAGTATTTGAATTTCACATTGAAATTCAAAGATTGTTTTTAAATAAAACAACACATATAGTCATCCTGATTCAGCCCCTGCTTATAGGAATGACCATTAAATATGCTCAACCAGCAGAATATCCCTTAAAAACAGTCTCCTACTCTACCTAAGCTACCTAAACATCTAAGCTCCTCTTATAATATGCAATATTTATACAGGGATACATTACAATTTTAGTGCTATAGCATGTCCCCACTTCTCTCTGGTGTCAGTCAGCCTCCTTGTTCACCCCTTTCAAATCTCCTGATCATATAAAGTGGCTCTGTAGTGGAAATCAATAATGAGCTCTCTCATGCTCTCACCTCTAACAGTTGTCCAATGAAGAACAGCAACATGCACAGTCTGTTGTTTTTAACACACCAGAAAAGGAAATAGGTGCAAACACTGTCTCAGTACAGCAGAACCAAATGGAGATGGGCCATCATCATGCTACACTGTGCAAGAATTCAATAGAGCATGGCTTAACAGAAACAGTTACATATCAAGACAACCAAAAATAAAAGCAGGGCAATTGTCACAAAAATGCTTTATTCCCTAAATTTTTCAGATATGTTCTCTGCCTCGATATCACCTGGGGGAACATGGCTAGCTATAATGTTCTATATAGTGGAGTCAGTGGGGGTGTTTTGGAGGCTCTGTGGGGATTTTATCGCTAAACAGAGTCTATAAAGGCACCAGGAAGGAGAGACAGTACTATTATTTGGACTCTTTGTAAAGAGAAATACACTAAAATGGATTACATTACACTCTTTTTGAGTAGAATCGCAATTCATGACCTGAATTATCATTCTTCCATGTTTACTTGATCTCATCTAAATATGTTAGGTTTGGCTAGATGCAGAGCCTGTCACTTTAACTTGAGGCTAAAGGCCCATCTCACAACTCTCAAGGGAATTTCATCTCTGGTCTAAGAAGATTTGGCAGCATTGTTATATATTTAGTACATTTGTTAAGGTTCCTTTGCAGCTTACCAGATAGCTGCCCTGTCCTATCTTGGGTTACCAGACCTGAAGGATGAGTGAGTCTCCCATTCAGTGAATAACCTCTCAACTCAACCATGTTGGATCTTTCTAATAAAATACTATCACATAAGTCTTGTCAGTGATGTAATTCACCCTGATTTGTCCAATTCCATGACATTAAATCTTCTTATTTCCCATCCTGACTCTAACATTTAAGAGCAAGGAGCGGAAGGCTGCTCTGCTAGTCTACATTTTCCTTTTTATGCTGTCAGTGCACACAGCTGAAGAAGGATCTTTGTGAAGGCAAGTTGGCTGTAGTGTGTGGCAGACTGACTGACAGAGATTGAATTTCTAAGTACAACTTGGACTGAATGAAATCTTCTCAACTGGTGATAGCTGAAGATTCGACTCATCAGTAGATTCTTTGGAGACACAAAATGTAACGGACAAGAGGTAACGAGAGGTTTTAATAGAGACAGCAGAACGTTAATGTGTTACATTTAACAGAGACCTTGGAGACAAGTACATTTACTGGAAACAGAAGGCTCGAATGCCATGTGGAATACAGAGGTAGCAGGTGTTTCAAATACTGAGTAGAGTCTTTGCAGACATCGCTGCACAATACACTACTTAACAAACTTATTAGACCCCCACCCAGTGTAAGGTTTACGCCACAGCTGCCCTTAATTAATAACACTGGTAATTACTAAAATCATTTTATGCTTCTGTAATGGTTACTCCACCAGTATACACAAGCTCTTTAATCAAAATCAAATCAAATCATTTGAATCAAAATACTTTTAATTCTAAAATGTAATTATTGTTGTCACCCATTAATTTTCTGTTTTCTAGTAAAACAGTACAGCACATTATAATTTTTTGATTAAGATGCCAAATTACAGTTCTTTACTTGTGCTCCTGAACAGAGAATGTAGTTTTAGTGGTTAAATGTTTTCAAATGCTTAATTAATTTCTGACTGACAAAACTAAAACTCTTACTAATTTTTAGTTTTGACAAAGTTTTTGATAGAGGTCTAGTTCTGTAACTTTATGTGATCTGCCATGTAAATAAAACCACTTATAGATAATAATGACTCTATAGGATGACCTATTGTTTCACAAATGCTTGTAATACCACACAGCAAGTCCAGGTGCTTGGTTTTCTATACCTGAAAACACCTGAATTCAAAGATCAGGAGGTGTGGCCTAGTATTTTTGTCCAGTGCGCCCCAGGGTGGCTGTGGCTACAATGTAGCTTGCCATCACCAGTGTGTGAATGTGTGTGTGTGAATGGGTGCATGACTGGATGTGTAAAGCGCTTT
>NW_024582406.1:2925300-2926300 GCF_018398535.1 Haplochromis burtoni | reverse complement strand
TTAGTTTGTGTGGCCTGCCTGGATATTGTTTGTTAGCAGCGTTGCTGTCTCTTTCTGTTGAAACCTTATTGTTGCTTTCTTTGAGTGGTCATTACCACTTTGGGTTGACCTCCCTGATTCCTTATTAAAGCAGCGGTGCTGTCTCCTTTTGTTGTTGCCATTTATGATTATTGAGGTGTTTGCCTACAATAAAGATCTATTTTATGTTAAATACCTCTGCCTGGCGTTCTTTTCATTCCACCTGGATCTAACTGTTACTGTCCCCCACCCTCATCGCCTAGACTTTTATGTGGGGACGTAACAGTGTTTCAGTTTACGCTTCTTTGGTCTCGTCAGTTCTGATTTGCCCCAGCTGTGTTTCCCTCCTGTTACTCATTCCCTGATTGCTCCCTCTGTGTATTTAAGCCCTGTGTTTCTCTGTGTCTGTGTTGTGATCTACCGTTTATTTTGCTGTGTGTTTTGTCAATCCGCCGGTGTTACTTTATTTTTGACCTTTTTTCCCCAGTTATGTTATGTTTGAGTTCAGCATTAAAGCTGTTTTGGTTTAAGTTCTGTCTCTGGAGTCTGCACCTTGGGTCCTATTCCTGTCTGCACACAGCCACACCTAACATGTAATAGTTGCATCTGGCAGAAAATATTGGTATGTTCTGTTGCTCTTTGATCTTTGTCTATGTAATTTTGCTGTTTTAAAGATAGCTGAGACTTGTTGAAGTCTTGAGTATTTCATTTTATTTCATGTCATAATTTTATAAATGTTTTACAAGGTAAAATAACCCTCAGCATAGATGTTGTCACACAAAATACCCATTGAACAAGTAGTACTTGCCTTACCCCCTCCCTGAGGCCCTGTGTGTATATATATTGCATACTAAGGAGGAGCAATGCATAAACTTTACTTACTAATGCTTAAATTATGTCATTGTTATAAACTGTTTGCTAGGGCAAATGAAGGACACTAGAAGGGGGAATTATGTTAAAATGCTCTTCATAGACTACAGCT
>NW_024582406.1:2913612-2923849 GCF_018398535.1 Haplochromis burtoni | reverse complement strand
ACTGTGTACGTGACAAATAAAATTTGAATTTGAAATGTTTTCATGAATGGTCGAAATGAATTATGATGAATTGTGAATTATTATTATTTCTATCCTTTAATCAGTGAGGTAATAAAGGAACAGTGAACCTAATTTCCTTAGCTTTTGAGAATTGAAACATCTCACATTTCCGACTGGGAACTCGGATATTACGAATTCCGACTTCATCCGGAACGCATCATGGCCTCTGCAGAGATACTTCCGGGTCACGTGTCAAAGAAGTTTCCTAAGCAAAATGGACGAATAGAACGCACCCTGACTTACTCAAGCGATCTGGACTTTCCAAAAAATAATATATATTTATAGGATTGAATGTGCTTTAAAACATCGCTCCACGTAGATTCGATATTCCCGGCAATATTGTCCAGTAAAATAATAAAGTTTCCTTTGGTCCCACCTTCTTAAAAGTAACGGCCAGTCACAGCATTAGTGGTTCAACAAAGCTCTATCTGATAGGCTAGCTAGCCTGACAAGCTGGGTCAGTTATGAATGAAGAGTGGATGTTTCTGACCAATGAGCGTTTAGGACGTAGACGCTAAGCTTATAATTGACAAGGTGACGGTTTAACGCGTCCTGCCTTTTTTGACTGCAGCTGTGCACAAGACCAACTAATTCAGGACTCCCTGAAATCCGTATCTAACCGGTAATATTTGCCTGTATTACTTCATACACTTCGTCTCTACTCAGTTAAGGCGTTTTATTATTATTTTTTTCTGGCATTTAAATGGCGTAGTATATCTGATGTTCGTATGTCTAATTGTTAGTGGTAGCATTGGATTGCTAGCATGCTAGGACGTTTATTGAATGATGTGGTTCTGATGAATGACAGAATTGTATTTTTAGCTGCATTCATATACGTGAACTTAGGCTAGTATTAAGATGAAGAGTCAATTTTGCTGTGGTTGTTGCTTCACCACTCAAGCAACGGGTCCTATGCCGGGTTTACCGCGGACAAGCTACCATGACAGGAAGCTAAACGTAAAGTGTCTGACAGTCTGGGCCTGCCGAGCTTTGAATCAGTACGCGCATGCAAGGACGCCGCTGTGGACACGAGTGGTGTCACATAACCTTTTGTCACTGCATCTTAGCCTGGCTTGAAATGGTTTAGTGTCGTGCGCCGTGCTTGTCGTCTTGGTTGCTGCTGTCCACTTGCTGTCCACTTTTGACCTTCAGGGCTGTGTGCTAAGTAGCTTAGCTCCGGTGCTGCTCTAGGACAATAATTCAACCCCCCTGAGACCCCTGTCTAAGCAGGGGACTTAAAGGATTGAAACTAAGTTGTTGGGTTTTTTCCTCAGTAAACTGGCCTTTAAAAATAAAAAATTACGGCTCTGTTCACAGTAAGTAGAAATGTCCTGAATTGTCTCAAAGCCATTCATTGTACAATGTAAGTGGACATCTATTAGTTTGTTTAGAGTTGATCCTGATAGTAAGCATTCAAATTGGATTAGATGAGGTGCATCAGGCAACAGCAAGCCCATCAGTTTTTGCTATCATACCAGTCCTGTATTTGAAATGGCTCTTCCTTTATTAAATTTAAAAAAAAAAAACTTACAAGATCAATTTTGCACATGGAAACTATCCACAGTATGTCTTTCAAGATGTGCAAGTAAAAGTGTGTAGAACTGGGATCTCTACCTTGTCAGTTCTTGGGGTTTTTATTCTTTGAAACAAATATGAACATTGTTAAATCCCATCTTTCCCCAAAAAATGTTTATCCACTTTCCCACATCACCATGACTGTTGTATATCCAAATTAATTGTGGCTTGCCTAAATGCATACCTGCCAAGTTTTTGAAGGTCACTTCTGCCTTCTCTAACTGAAGATACTGTGTCACCTTGGACTGAATCCTTCTCACTATCTAGAAATGAATGTGTCGGAACACTAACTTTAAAATTTTTCTCTCCAGATTCCAGCCATGTATCTCTGCACCAAGTTTGTCACTTCTCCTGCTGTGGTATGTTACCTGATAACGTGATAGTTAAATCATCATGTTCTTCATTAATTCATGTTTTAATTGTTTGGGGTGAAACATAAACCGTTCAAGTTTCAATTGGTTTTATTTTCATGCAAAGACTTATCAGTTAGTTGGAATATTTTACCGCAGGGATGTGAAAGCAGTGTTAACATAATATGATCAAATCATGCAGCTTGAACAGTGGCATTGCCAGCTAAAAACCTTTAACGGCATCTTGATGTACAGTGCAAAACTCACTGTGCCAACTGGGTTGGGCGATTTGCTTCATAGTCCAGTCATGCTGTTGCGTGTTGATGTTCACACCAAAATATAACACTTGTGCTGTTTCGAAAATGCTGTGAAGAGCTTTAAATTAAACACAAATATATTCATTATCACTTAACCCGGTGCTTGGTTCTTCTCTTGGTTGCTCAGATTGTTTACTTGTAATGTTTTGGTCTGCTTACAGCTGCGTGGGGGTTCCAGAGTCCTGACACGGCCAGTCACAGTTTCTCTCTTCAACAGACCTGAAGGCACAGTGGAGCAACAGGTCAATACTTTCACTGAATCACTGCACTGTTCACTTGCAACATGTAAAATCAGTACTGTGATGTGCTTATGGGATGAGTGACATGACTCAAAACTGATTTAATAGTTTTACACTGAGTGGTGGTTTCCAAAAGTAATTTCAAGGATCTTGTTTAGATGCAATCAGTTTGTTAGTTAAAGGCTGCAAATGTTTCAAATTGTTAATGTAATACTCGTAAACATGCATTTTCTTTTGTCTTCACCCAGGCCCTGTTGCCAGTCAGCCAATCTGCAGTCCTGACCCGCTCCTTCCGGACCAGCACCATTTCCTGTGATATTGACACTGCTGCCAAGTTCATTGGTGCTGGTGCTGCCACAGTTGGTGTGGCTGGTTCTGGAGCTGGAATCGGAACAGTGTTTGGCAGCCTTATCATTGGCTATGCCAGGTAATGTTTTTATGCATCAGCTTGAAGGGTTGCATAGTTGTTTTGGGGGGGGGAGGGGAGACTACCAGTAGTGTCTGTTTTAAAACTTCACTAATTTGAAGACTTGAAAGCTGGTCAAGCTGTCATCAGTTCCTTATTTGCATCGACAGACATTGGAAGAGTCATTTTAAGCATCTGACTAACGCTCTGTCTTTACATCTATAGCAACATATGAATGCTTCATTTCTCTCACTAAAATGAGCAGCAACACATACCATTAATGGCTGATTGCTTCAAGCCATTGAATAAAACTAATAATGGACAGAATATGCTGGCTTGCTAAATTCTCTTTAAACCCTTGTGTTGTCCTTGGGTCATTTTTGTCCTCTAAAGAAATCTTTTGCTATCAAAAATGTGTTTTTTTTATTAATCAAATGGTCTGAAAATAGAAGTTATTCATTACTATGCTATGCATGATTGGAATAAATTTTAAGTAGTTTGATTTATTTATGGGGTTTTTATTGGATTTTATAACACCTGTGGTCCTCGTGGACAAAATGATCAGAAGTACAAAGTGTTGCAAAGAGCCGTATTTTCACACCATACTGCTTTCAAACATCTTTGATCTTGGATTACTGATGTGTGGGGTCAAGCACTGGTCATAACAACAACAGGCAGCACAATGAGGAGGCAGATGCTCTATATTCAATGAAATTTTATTTATACTGCGCCAAATCATAACAGTCGCATCAAGGTGCTTCGTATTGTAAGGTAGACCTTACAATAATACATACACAGAAAGTATGCTCACAAACCTCCATTGCACTGGAGATTTGCATACTTTGATGAGCCTACTCTTATTTTACCATGTTGTGCAAAGCAATGACCAGTAAGACAAAAGCATATATTGTCCTCTAGTATAATGAGGAGGGAGAATCACTGTTAAGGAAGATCCAGGGTTAGAAGATAAAGAAAATATTGTCCATTTTTAGAGCACATGCCACCCTTTCTCTGAAAAAGCACATCACCCACCTGCAGAAGTGGATGAAGAATCTGAACTATGTTCAAGTAGGTTCTCAGGCATCCAGGACATGGTAGTCTGAGGAGCTTGGAAAGAAAGTGACTGGGCTTAGCAGAATTAGCAGATGACCTGCTCTATAGCCAACTCAATGACAAAAAAGGAGGGACAATGAGAGAGGAAGGAAAAATGGATCAAATGCAGCTGTAGGCATATGTGAGTATGTTGATTCTTACGGCCGTGCATCCAGTAGAGTCGCTACAGCCAGTTTATGACATCCTGAGTCTGGTAGAGAAGTTTTCATACTAACACAATATTAATCATAGAAGCACAAAGGTTATATTTCTTGATAAAGACACAATAGATGATCGTTCATGACACAAACGTGCTCCCATTTGAGGTGTATGCAACAAGTGGGTGTTTCTCCTGCTGTGATGTGAGATCCTGGTACTGATGTGACTGTATGAGCACCAAGTCCCCTTCAGAGGACTCTGTCCATTCCAACAGAACATCCCAAGTAAACCAGGGAACTATGAGATAAAACCATGGGCAGTATATGATGCCAGGTCCAGCTGTACATGGAACATGCTAGTGCACAATGGCAAACAGTCTGTCCTGTAGTCAGGACACATGAGTTGTCCCTAACATTGCAGGCCTGCAACTGCAGAAAAGAATGCTGTCCATGATGGGACCAGTGCAGAGGAATAAACATGAGCTTCCTCCTGCACTTGTGTCAAATATGGACACGCCTTTGTCCTCATGAAAGTTTGCCTTCACTCATACCCATGCCGTGGTGTCCTACCATGCCAAAATATAGAAAACTGTCAGGTAATGAGTTGGAATAAAGTTGAATAAAACCTTGAAACACAGAGATGGATGATATTTTATACTTGTTGCTTTATAAACGGTCAAAGCAAACAGGGTCATTTTTGAGCCCAGAGGACAACAGATGTGATTATTTGCTGCCAGTAAAAAACTTGAAGTAGTTTAAAAACAGCTTTCTAAATTAACTTTGACATAAACTCGTCTGTGATAATCTGTTAAAGCAACAGACTCCGGTTGTAAAACAATAATCACAATAACTGATGATTTAATTTTTTTTTACCCGAAAACAAAGAAAAAATTCATTTTTATGTTTTTATCAGACTTACAATTTCTTTTATTCCATTTCAAATTTATCAAAATGTTTGAATTAAGTTTTAATTAAGTGGTGGAAAAATCCACTTCATATTAATTAAGTATCAATCAAACCAGATGGGGACATTTTTGACCCCTGAGGACCACAGGTGTGATTATGTGCTGCCATTTAAAAAAAAAATAAATAAATAAATTTTTAAATGGTTCAAAAAAACTTTCTCACTGAAGTTCAATATACAGCACTCTGTAGTTAGTCAAAATTATCTAAACAATTAAATATTTTATTTTGTTTTATTTCCACTCGAAAACAGTGTGTTTTCTGGTGGGCACCAGACCTTTATGTAAACAAGGTCTGGTGGCCCTATAATGTAGGGTAAATTTTGTGTTAATGTGTTGGTCTTAAGTAAAACTATGGTGTAACACTGAATTGATTGACAATTAATACTTTAAAAAAACACTCAAATGAAGTGGGGACATTTTTGACCCCTGAGGACCACAGGTGTATGGAAATTGGGAGGACATTATGAGGGTTAAATCAGTCTGGAAATTGAACTTTTGAAATCCCATCCAAGAAAATGTGCCTGAGAGCTGCTTCTTGATCTCAGAACAAACTGAAAATCAGGTTGTAGTATAAATAGTTGCATGATGGAAGAAAAAACAAAACAAAAAAAACCCCCATAAACCTGTGGGCTTATGTGGAAAGTGGGTTCTTGAAGCACTTTGACAATGTACCAACTAACATTTTAGTACACTCTGCTGGTGACAGAATCAGGGAGTTTTTGTCTTGTAGGTAAGGCTGTGTATACATTTCCACCAGGAACTACATTACTGCAGTCGTTAACATGCAGGAAGAAAAGCTAAAAGTGGCATACTAACACGATCCCCAACTAGACTTTGAGATGTGTCAATGTGAAATTAATGGTCCATTTTATTACTAACAGTAAAACCCCTGAAAATTCCATAAATAACTATAAGCTCTTAGACCAAAATCTGTCAGAAATGTTGCAAAGAGTGTAACTGGTACATTTCTTGTTGTAGATGGTGAGACTTTGTGCTAAAATTGGTACTACAGGTCTGTTGTTCGAGGGGGTGTAAAAGTGACCCTGCAAGATGACCTACATGTATTTAGTTGTAATGGCACAGAATCTGAATGTATCCTTGTACCTGTCTGCTCTCCTTTACAGGAACCCTTCCCTGAAGCAGCAGCTCTTCTCCTACGCCATCCTAGGCTTTGCTCTATCTGAGGCTATGGGCCTCTTCTGTCTGATGGTGGCATTCCTAATTCTGTTTGCCATGTAAACCTGGAAATGCACCCAATACCTCCTTCACTTCAACCCCTTGTTCTCCACTTCCTTGCTTTGTCACTACCTTCCTTCCAAAGGGAAGAGGGCTTTCTCAGAACCAGAACTCTGAACAAGCTCCCAGGCCATTCCAATCAACAGAAAATATTAAAGGAAAATATTTACAACTGAGGTTGAGCCTGAAGTCTAACATTTTTATGTTCCTACAGTTATTTGTTTTTGATATAAGGCTTCATTTGGTGGGGGAGGGACACTGTCCTTCAAAAATAAATGGGTTTAATCTAATATTGCTAAGTGTCAGCTCTTTATAGGATGAATGATGCTCTGTCATGCAGGATTTGTTTGCATTTCATGTCTTTCATCAGCAGCACACAACTTTCAAAGAGCTGTCTGCAGTACATGGGTCAAAGTGTTTAATTTCATACAACTTTATTAGGCTCTTGACACATTATGACCATATAGGGAAGAAAAGGTCAAATATGTTTTAAAATGAAACAACATACAAAATAAAAATGGAAATCACTGACTTAACAGGAGTCCATACATCCATGATGCAGCCCATTAGAGCAACGCTAGATTGAAAATGACATGAATGCTTAAACAGTTGTCAAATTGTGTCACATCCTCTGACCTTACTGAGTGGAGGTTCTGGTTTACATCTGCCAATTTCCAGTGCCTTTCCCTTCTCAACATCTCTTCATTATGGTATGAAAGAAGGCACATGGTTTAAGTTGGAACCAACTTTGTACGATCAACTTCTTAATTATAAACCCCTCATGGTAAGATTCCCTCAGCAACCCTTAAATGTATCAAATTTTAAGATTTAATGCAAGTTTTCTTGAACTTTAAGCACAGTCAGCTCTATCGTGATTTGAACCACTGTAGCTATTTGCATCAGTGATTCAAAAGGAGTTTGTTATACAACAGTGTCATTACATTTCATCCATCTCAGTCCTTAAAGTCTGACTACCAAATGTGAGTGACCCTATCAGATAAAATTATGCCAACCTGGAAAGTTGAGTAAATAGTTACTAAATGAGTAAAATTCAAATAAAATGCATAATCTCAGAATTTTACGTCCTCAATCACATAGTAAAATAAAAGGTGATTATTTTACTTGTCTATGGCAGCTTTATTTCATTAGCTCATGGTGTTTAAAAGAAGTGAGCCAACCCAAAAAATTATGAGTCGTTCAACTATTAAATGAATGTACTAGCAATAACCTGCCCTGTGGACAAAAATAACTGAAAAGGCAAGGCAGTCCTTTACCTCAAGGGAATGAACAGCAACACTTGCCATTTCCATCGACTATTTGTGGACTTGTATGTCAATCGTACTCTCACTATATTGTCAAAAATATTCACTCACCGATCCAAATCATTGAACTCGGGCGTATAAAGTAAAGCATGCGGGCTGCTACAAACATTTGTCAAAGAATGGGTTGCTACCACAAGTAGAGTTGATTCCACCATGGTACCGTGATAGGACACCTCTGGTGCCACAATTAGGTGTGATATTTCTTTGTTACTAATTATTCTGGAGTTAACCGCTGGTTGCATTGTAACAAAGTGGAAGCCATTGAGAACAACAGGAACTCTGCTGTTTTTGTGTGGCCTACCACTTTGTGGCAGAGTCAGTGGAAGCTTAGGCATCTAGTGTGCAGAGGTCACCAACTTTCTGTAGAATCAATAGCTGCAGATCTCCAAACTTAATTTGGCCTTCAGATGGATCAAGAACCGTGCATGGGGAGCTTCATGAAATGGCAGCTGCACCCAAGCCTTACATCACCAAGAGCAAAGCAATGGATACACAACCACTGAATCTTTGTTGTTGTTTGCACAACAATGGAATTGGATCATATTGAGTCTCCTGCAATAATAACTCCTTCCATCAAAATAACAGAGCAATTACACAGCTATTGCATATTTGCCTAAAGCTAGTCTCAGAGCAGCAACGTTATAGTTCGATTGAGCACTTAGTGCCATTACTGCCCTAGAGGAGAAAGTTGTTAGTCCCTGCCTCCTGTTTTGCTCCTGCCAGAGGGCAAGAGCTCCGACGGAGTAGCCTGGATGAGTTGGGTCCTTGATGTTTTTTGCCTTGTCAGACACTGAGAGGTTCTTGCAAGGTCGGGATGGGGTGGCCGGTACTTCCTTAGGCAATGGTGGTAACCTTTTTGAAGTGCCTTCTTTTCTGTGCTGTAGTGCAACTGCTGTACCACACACATACAAAAGGTGAGTATGCTTTCAATGTAGTAGCAGTAGAAGGCCAGTAGCAGCACCAGGGTAAATCTTATTACGTTACGGACACGGCTGTGCCTTTATCACCTTTGTAATGTAATCAGATCAGTCAGGAAGACGGGTGCCTGTAAAACATGCAGATTTTAAAAAATAAATGCAAATCTAAAATCAACACAAACACTCATATTTCTTAAAGTTTTGCAATTAAAAAACTGCAGGTATACAAGTCTAAGGGGACTGTGATTACACAAATATTTGTGTGGTATCTACAGTGCAGATATGTGTTTTTAAAGTATTACAGTAGTACTAGAAGACTATTCTTCAAGACAAGAGTGCCTGTGCTGTGACAATGTCTCAATAGTACTAAATTGTTCAATCAATTGCGCAAAAGATTTCCACAAGTGGTGCCCTCTATTGAAGAGTCACCACTGGAGGAATCCTCACAAGTTACCTGCTGATGAAAAGTGGCTGTATGGTTGTCCCATTCTTCCTCAAATTTATACTAACTCCTTAGTCTTGAAGATGTCAAATAGACAACTGCTCCAGCTCATCCCTATAAGGGGATTCACCCCGGCCAAACATGAGTCTAACCACTGTGGTGTCAATCACAAACTTCATGAAGTCTGTGAGGGAGGATGGTATTGAAAGCTGAGCTATCATCCATGAGGAGCATTCTGCAGGCTGTCTTGGTTTTGTGCCAGATATGATGAGGACAGCTTCAGGATATGTACTCTGTTGTTTGGTGATGGTGTTATAAAGATGGCCAATGGCTGCACTAGGACTGGCATCTGGTGGTATATTTACAGCAGTAGGAAGTATGACAGTAAACTCCTGTGGCAGATTTATGGGTCTATATTTGATAAACACACTCAAATCATCTGAGCAGTGCCTACTTATCACAATTACACTGGTGCATCATCTGTTTATATATACATGCATATCCCACCTCCTTTGCTCCTACCATATGCCTTACTCCTATCATGTTGAACTGTTGTGTAGCCTGTTAAGCTAATCACAGTGTCTCCATTAACAGCAGAATGCAGTTGTCCCAGCTTATCTTGTTTGTTGATATTTACAGCCTTAGTTTATCCACCTTGTTGGTGAGGGATCTTGGATTTGTGAGAAGGATACTGTCAAGCAGTGGTTTTCATTTTGGTGTGTTATTAGGGGTCCCAGTGTCCCATCACATTTTCCAGCCAACACTAACCTTCTGAGAAAGGCCTCTAGAGGTTAGGTGTGTGTAACCTTTAGAGTACTTTCTCTGAAGTATCTTCACATAACCTGAGAAAATTCTTTAAAAATTATTTTTACTTTTAACTTTACAAAGTTTTAGTGCAATGTACAAAACAGAGTACTTCAGAATTTTCACATTATTTTCATGTTATGGTTTCCTCCCTACATATAACATATTATAGTGCAACACCTGACAGAACAGAACAATACAGACACAACAGTGCAAAAGTGCAAAAGACTGAACATTGTGCAAAAAGTAACTTGATGTTTGAAGGTGTGTGTGTGTGTGTGTGTGTGTGTGTGTGTGTGTGTGTGTGTGTGTGTGAGAGAGTGTGCAAGTCGTACTGCTCGGAATGTGTAAAAG
>NW_024582406.1:2877843-2895026 GCF_018398535.1 Haplochromis burtoni | reverse complement strand
CAACCACCGGTTGTGCGATGCGGACTGTGAGGGCACAGTGGTGGGGGGATAATCGGCAAAATCCAGAGCATCAGATTGGCAGGATCCACGCTGTAGTGGCTGCAAGTACGTGTTTCCAATCAAATCCGGAAGGGTAACTGGCAGCAGAAACCGGGGACGCCTCCAGACGAGTCGGGGGATCTCCGATCTGTAGGCTCGTCTGATGTGTACCTGGATGCCGGCCCTACAGCCTCTTTTCCTCGATTTCTTCTTGGAATTGCTTAGGGCACGTTTCGCCGGTAGCAAGAAGTAATCCGGTGAGGTGGAAGAGTGCACAAATGGTGGGGGGAAAGTTTTTCTATAACTGTCCCAGTCATCATAAAGACGTTCCATAGAGTCTTTGATGTGGAGCAAGGAAGAACGGTCGTAAATCACAGCAGCATAGCTCCATATATTAAACGTCAGGGCTGATATAAAAGCATAAAATACAATACAGCGTAGGCAGGTAGACGTCAAGCCGAGCAAAGGCGCCATCTTCCTGTCACAGCACATTGTTCCTTCAGTGGGCCAGTTTCAGTCATTGCAAACGTACTGTTTCTAAGGTTGGGGAAACCTGCAGTCAGCTGAGACTGAAGAAGTCACTTGGATGAGTGATGAAACTTTTCTCCCACTGAAAACTTTACATCCAGACGAACAAATTCAACCATTTGGGATCAGGAAGCTTGTCAGTGAATACCTCAGGCAGTAGAAACCTAAGAAAAAGGAGCAAGAGGAGGAACCATCATGAGAGGACAAGCCCTTGCACAATATGTACCAGATAGGATTTCTGGATGTCAGCCAATTCCTCTACCAGTGACTGGATAAAGCTGGACTGAAAGACAGCACAGAGGCACGAATCATGGCAGCACAGGAACAAGCTCTGAGCACAAGATCCATAGAGGCTGGGGTCTTTCACACAAGACAAGATCCCAGGTGCAGGCTATGTAAAGATGCCCCTGAGACAATCCAGCACATAACAGCAGGGTGCAAGATGCTAGCATAGTGTACAGAAACATCTGTGCCGAGTATGGTCTGGAAGTCCTGAGGTCAAAATGGGAGACGCCCATTGATGATAAACGTCTCCAATGATATTAAAACATGTTACTACAAAACATGTTAATATATTATCAAAATGGGAAAAATTAACATCCGAAAAGCAAATAAGATGCGACTGAAAGGTGTGGCACTATGTGCCGTGCATTGTGAATGATGCACACTGTTTGAAAACACATGACAACCACTTCAATAAAAGTTAACATTGAAAATATACCTTATCTGACAGTGGATCGTGGGGGCAGGAGCCTAAGCAGGGAACGCCAGACCTTCTCACCAGATACTTCTTCCAGCTTATCTGGGGAAATATTAAGGCATTCCCAGGCCATATAATTGATATATTCTTTCCAGTGGGTCCTGGGTCTACTCCGGGACCTCCTGCCGTTAGGATAGGCCCGGTCGAAACACCTTACCCAGGAGGCACACACCTCAGCTGGCTCCTTTTGATGTGAAGGAGCAGTGGCTCCACTCCTAACCCTTGCCAAATACTAATCTCCTCACCGTATTTCTAAATCCTAGCCACCTTTTGGACAAAGCTCATTTTCTGATCTAATTTTATTGCCTAAGCTCTTTACTGTGTTTTTTTACTTACTCATCAGTAAGTGTTTACTCTGATTATAGGTCAAGGGAGCTGAGGGCTGTTTTCCAAACTGACTTTTATAGAATAGGACTTAGCTTTTGCAACTACAATACTTCACAGGTGCTGACCATTAGAATAAATGTAAGTCTTGATTTTATTACAGGGCTGAGTCTATGCATTGGAAGGGCAACCATCTTTGACACAAAGCATTCGGCTCAACTCATTTTCCAACTCCAAATTAAGGAAACAAAAAACAAAACGTATATTTAAAAAGTACAAAAAAATCTTACAAATTATCCAAGACATATTATCACTGTTTTAGATTACAGAGGGAAAGGAGGAGACAAACTGAGATATTTTCTGCAAATGAAGAATCACAAAACTCAGAGACTAGGACAGTTGATTGTGAGGGCACAATAACTTCCCATTGTTTTGGAAGTTTTGAGCTGGGCCTTGCTTAAACGCTAGCTGCAAAAGCTGAAATGATGGTGGGTTGTTGTCGTTTTTTGTATTGTTGTTTTCAGGAATTTTACTTTGAAAACTTTTGCCCGGATGTGCCGTGGCTTTATTATTTCCGTGTTCTTAACTGGTGACAAATACAAGCTCCTAAAGTTGCGATGGTAAAAGACTAGTAGGGATGTGGTTGGTAATAAACCAAATGTTCTGGGGATTTAATGGTTTGAACCAGTATCCAGAGGGCAGTGGTAACCGTAACACTGTGACGTGGCAATTTTGCTGAAGACAGAGCAGGTTTTTTGGAGGCCTGGGGGTAAAGCTAGCAGTCAAGCTAACGATAAATATCCATTATGTCTTGGGAAGAATTGCCTTGCTTTCTGGCCTCGCCTCTGCCCGGTTTCTTTGCTGTCTGATCTGCGTTGGGCAAGAAAGGAAGCAGGTAACTTGAAACTCTACTGTCAATGCTGCGCGGGAGAAAAATATAAATTACTCAACACCAACGGGTTTACTGTAGCTTGTTAGCTTGTGGGCCATGGCGGACAGCTTTGGAGATGAGTCCAGCAGCAGTGCCCTAGGCTTAGACGTTACTACGGGACAGGGGAGCGGAGCCTCACAGCTTCCGATTTTGTCTAACTCTCTGCCGGTGGGAATGTCGGCAACTGGCGGTGTGCACTCCAGCTCCAACCCGACCTCTCCGCCTCTTGCTGTCGCCGCGCAGAGTGGCCTAACAGCTGTGGTGGCCCCTATGTCCGCTGTCACTGCTACCCCGGTCAGTTTTGGGAACACATTGACTCCCGGCTCTTCACCACCAGTCGTGGCCGTGTCTCCCACATTGCATGCCTCCTCGCCTCTCCCCGGTGTTGGGCTAGGGGCGGCAGGAGCGGGCCTCCTATCTCAAATCAATGCCACTTCCTGGGACCCAACTCTTAGCACGGATTGGGACAACGAAAAAGCTTCCCAGCAGTGCATCCTGAGGATAAAGAGGTAATTCTAGGAAACACAGAACTCTGACGGAGGTGGGCATATTTACGTAATCTAGACCTGCAATCGAAAGTGAAATCTTTCCGTAAAGTTTTTATCAGCATCTAAAACGTCACATTTGACGGAGACATTTGGGAAACTAGATGTCTGTAATAAGAAGCGAGATTTCGTCTGACCCAGGTAACTACAGGGTTAACCTTGGCTCTTCTGTTCACTATCTGTTTTCGGGTTAACTTCGTACCAGAATTTGTCGCCATGGTAATTTATGATGTGAATTTAACCTCCCCCAGAGCAGGTCAAGTTCGAGATTAGAGACCAGCAGGTGTTAAATCGTTGCCTTCTGAGGAATCTGTTATCGAGAAAATTTACCATTCCCTAGAAGGTCACACAGAGGGTCTGAAGTTGTTGTTGTTTTGTTTTAATAGCGTGTAAAGTCTTTGGCTTTCACTGATGACCATCAGTAATAAATATAGATTCTTAGATACAGCTTTATTCCATGGTTTTATTTTATTTTATTTTTTTTATGTTAGAAGCAGAGAGTTTTACAGCAATTTTATTGTTCTAGAAGGATTAATGATCTTAACACTACTTAAACTGCTCTGCTTCAAACCCTTCAACACCCCTGTGTCTGTAGCTGAAAGAATAAAAACTAAAACTTTCTGAAACCACCACATTTTCACTCAGTCTTTTATTTGTGACATGTTTTGCCGTTTTAAACTAAGCCTGGGTTTTTAAGTGGGGCTAGTTCAAAGTTTCAGAGCTCTAATGTGTAGCCATCACCTCAGAAATAAACACCAGCACTGAGAGTGCACTCAGTGATAAATAATTAACTGTAATTTAGAAGTTTATTTATAGGGCTTTGTGTGTTAAATAACCAGATTAATAATTTTCTGCAGCATTAACCATGTGTCTTCTTTGCAGTTGTTGGTTACTGGTATAATTTCAATGCTTTTTATATATTTTTGTTATCACAATTTTATCATCATCTAATAATATTGTTGATTGAATTGGTGGCATTTATAGGGATTGCTTTCTGTGGAATAAGAGTCATATGGCCTTTGAAACTCCTGTTTTAGATAAGATGTTGCCAACACCACCTGGTTTACACAAACATGCAGGGAAAACCTTGGCTTAACTTTGCAAGTTGATAACCTGATTTTTGAGACGGCTTATTGCGATTACCAATCTTACGGTAAACAAATCCAGAAAACTGAGAGATACCCTGGGTATGTTGAAATCCCTTTGAGCAGTATTTTAGACGGTAGTGCACTCAGTCTATGTTTAAAGATGTTGCTTTAGTTTGACCCACACATACATGAACACACTTCTTTGATTTTTAATATGTCATTAATTTGTTGCTTAATAAACAAAAATAAAGTTATTGAGGAATCACTTGACCCAAATTAATGAAATGTACTATTTCACTTAATTTACCTGTTTAAGCAGCTGGATAGCTTGAACATTCTTGTTTCCTTTGAGTCTTTTCCTGGAAATTCTAGTATCATGACAACTCTGGTAAATAATTCCTGTCTAATATATAAATGCAAACAGACTGCCAACATGTTGGTATCAGTCTGAATGAGTCTTTGTCACAAGTCGAGAGGACTCGACTCAGCTGGTTGTATGATGCAGTTTATCGCTGTTAATTGCTGTATTATCAGAAACACACTGCATGTAATTGCCAACTTGACTATGGTAGTTTGTTTTGTTTTTTTAATGACTGCGTTAGTATGCTCGAAAAATTCACATTAGAGCAACTTTAGAGTTCAGTACTG
Source organism: Haplochromis burtoni (assembly GCF_018398535.1). NCBI lineage: Eukaryota > Metazoa > Chordata > Actinopteri > Cichliformes > Cichlidae > Haplochromis > Haplochromis burtoni. The sequence goes on along the minus strand of NW_024582406.1, from coordinate 2,890,163 downwards.
TACTTAAATGTATTTTTTATAATAGATTTCTGAAAATATTAAGATCCTTCACCTCCAGGACATACTGTTTTACTAGTGGATTGCTGGAATGTTTAGGGGCATATTTCTTTGTGGGTTCTCTCTCCAGTTTTCAGTGTTTCACAAACCTCATCTGTTTATTTTGTCTGTAGGGATATCATGTCCATCTACAAGGAACCTCCACCAGGGATGTTCGTGGTCCCTGATCCTCAGGACATGACCAAGGTAAAAGGCAAAGTACAGTCTGAAAGATTTACCAACCTTTGACATCATTAACATGTTAACTTGATAGCCAATCAGATTTCACTAGGCTTCTTATTCCTGGGCTTGATGCAAATCAGGATCAGCACTGGACTTCCTCTGGAGTACTGAAAGCACATTGAGACGACTGTTGTTGTGATTTGGCGCTGTATATAAAAAATAAAAAATGAAAGAAGTGGTATAGCTGTAAAAAGTGCAAAACAGCGAAGTGAAGAGTCCTTTAAACTGTGACTACCTCAGTGGTGTTTTCCATTCAACTGGAGTTGTACCGGTGATGACAGCAACCATTTACTAATGGAGAAAAACCTTTAGATCAGAGTCAAAAAAATTGATAATGACTCAGCACGAGTCATTTGTTTTCTAGATTAAATTTCTTTGCTAATTGGTCTGTTCTTTCCTAGCATTCCTCTCTGCCTATAGACATCGTTTTAGACCACCTTATCAATCCCCATCCTGTCTTTCTCTCATCCTTTAATCCCACTCCTGTGCCTCATGACTTCAGATCCATGCCCTGATCACAGGGCCATTTGACACGCCATATGAGGGTGGCTTCTTCCTCTTCCTGTTCCGCTGTCCCCCTGACTATCCAATTCATCCACCACGGGTCAAGCTCATCACCACTGGGCACAACACTGTCCGTTTCAATCCCAACTTCTACCGCAATGGCAAAGTATGCCTCAGCATCCTGGGGTGAGTCATGGTTTCTAACTTTAGTCTCCAAGGGAACTCATGAAGAATTACCATGTTCACTGCATACGTTTCTGTTCATCAGCTGGGCCATAAGCAGCCTATTTTTTAAAAAAAAAAGAAAAAGAAAAAAGGAAAAAGTCTGGGTCAACATATTCAATTTGCACTCTACATGGGATACAATTTTTTATTTATTTTTTTTTATTTTTTTTTTTAAAGATTGAGGAAAATAAGCAAAAATGCCCAAACAAAAACATTGCCCAATGCAGAGGTTATTTTTAGACCAGCTAGTGATCAGTGAGTAAACTAGCAAAACCTCGAATTAGTGTAAATAGTTAATACTCGATGTTCAAAGCAATATCTCAGAATGCCTTGTTTTGTCTAACTAGCAACCCAAAATCTAAAAAGAAAAGGAAAAACACTTAAAATACTTATTTGTAGGGATTGTTGTCTGTCGAATACTCGTACATTAGGCATGTGCTAGTCCAATATTATTGGTCAGACACTTGAGACAAAAAGCTGGATATTGTCTGTTTGTGACAGTGGACAAATCCTTGGTCTGAGCCATTAGATCATGGATGGGCAACTCCAGGCCTCGAGGGCCGGTGTCCTGCAGGTTTTAGATCTCACTCTGGGTCAACACACCTGAATCAAATGATTAGTTCACTACCAGGCCTCTAAAGAACTACAAAACATGTTGTGGACGTAATTTAGCCATTTGAATCAGCTGTGTTGGATCAAGGATACAGCTAAAACCTGCAGGACACCGGCCCTCGAGGCCTGGAGTTCCCCACCCCTGCATTAAATGGACTTTTTCTCTTTCTTTTAAAGTGTGACTGAAAACTGAAAAGATCCTACAAAGGAAATGCTTTCTCTCTCTCCCACTATTGGTCATGCAATTTCACTCTAATTATGTTCACCAGACGTGGTGAACATAATTAGAACACTGACCTTTACACATTAATAATAAAAAGAAATAGATCCTCACAGTGAGGAATACATGTTATTAATTTAAAACTAGTCAGATGTCCACGGTTTGTTTGTAAATATATGTTATCAAAAATTTACAACTTTATTTGTGATTCATAATTTTTAGGTCTTAAAATAAGTCATTTTACATCAATGATTTAGAGTTTTTTTTTTTTTTTAAATTATGCGAGAACCCATTGTATGCAACAACCCAATGCAACAAACTGTTTCTGTGATCTTTGCGTGTAGGACATGGACAGGGCCGGCATGGAGTCCAGCTCAGAGTATCTCATCTGTGCTCATCTCAATCCAGTCTCTGATGACGGAGAACCCCTATCACAATGAACCTGGCTTTGAACAGGTACAGTCAACAAAGAGATGTAGATATATGAGAGTTTTATGTCGCCACCAATCCATCACACCTTGTCATTCTGTTTCACAGGAGCGTCACCCAGGGGACAGTAAGAATTACAACGAGTGCATCCGCCATGAAACCATGAGAGTGGCTGTGTGTGACATGCTGGAGGGAAAAGTTCTTTGTCCTGAAGCTTTGTTGTGAGATCCTTATTTTTATTTTTCTTCTTTCTATTTTCCTTTATCACTTGCATTCCATCTTTGTTTTCTAGCTGTTAACTAGGGCTGCTCGATTATGGCAAAAATGATAATCACGATTATTTTCACTGAAATTGAGATCACGATTATTTGACGATATTTATTTAACCCTTTAAGACCTACTATAGAACCAAGTCCACCAGAGCTTATATTATTTTTTTACATGCTGTAGTGCCATTTGTGGGAGCATTTCAAGTTGCTATACATCAATACAACTGTTATAGCCCATATTTTAATAATATGTATGCATTAAGTCCATAGTAATTACATAAATTGCAAAAAAGTGCAATAAACTACAAAAAAAATTGAAAATCGCTTTTGTTTTGTTTACATATATTTCTACTTGGAGAAATTTAAGAGGTTTATCCCTCAAAACTTTAAATACAATAAAGTTGCAAAAAATAGTTTCCCACCACAGGAAATTTATTTTGAGTGTCTTCATAGTTTTATTTTGGAGATACAGCAATTTTTATATACTGCAGGAAAAACAAAAAACAATCCTATGATGCAAATTTGCAAAGAAAACAGCATGTGCATCATTTCACTGTGGGAAGTGTTACGAACAGCTGATAGGAACGGCAAAGCGTGTTTCTGGAATATTATGTTTTTGTTCCTGCAAGCGCTTTTTATGCAATTTTTGCAAAGCTATATGTGGAACGAAACCGTGACCGAGGACAAGCTGATGGCATCAGATGTAAGTACAACTCCTCCGGTTTCATATGCAAAACAAATTATTGCGCTAGCTTACACGGTTCAGGTTCTACAGGGATTTAAAAATAGTTACGCAAAACGGAGCGTGCTGCTCTGACCGGCTTTAAAGGGTTAACAATGACTTTAAAAAATAATATAAAATAGTGTGCAACACCACTGAAGTTTTTTTTTTTTTAAACTCTCTTTTCAACCAACGGCAGTCACTCTCCTCTCCAAATAACTTCTGCTTAGCTTTCCGAGCTTCCCTCGGGTCCTCTTAATCAGCGGTCTCCAACCTTTTTTGCGCCACGGACCGGTTTATGCCCGACAATATTTTCACGGACCGGCCTTTAAGGTGTCGCGGATAAATGAGGGAGGGGCTAATAATCGGCTTCTTCATTTTTAATGATCGTTGAAAGCCCAGATCGTAATCGTGATTAAAATTCGATTAATTGAGCAGCCCTACTGTTAACTAAATGTATCAAGCGTGTGAATGTGTTTATTTTTAGGAGTGTGATGGAGAAGTCCTTCCTTGAATACTATGATTTCTACGAGGGCGTTTGCAAAGAGAGATTGCATCTGCAGGGGCAGAACATGCAGGTGAGTATTTATTTTTTTCTGTTGGATTATTTTTGTCTAATCAAACAGTGCTTTCAGTATAAAATCATTCTTAATGTCAATAATGCAATATCACATGACTTTGTGACAGCACTGTGTGAGCCGGGAAAGTAAAGATTATAAATGGCAATCTTTTCCTCTTCCAAACATGACGTTGCCTTTTTCCAGGACCCATTTGGGGAGAAGCGTGGCCGTTTCGACTACCAGGGCTTGTTGGCTCGTCTCGGCGCAACCCACAGACGACTGCGAGAGAAAAACCTGGCAGAGGATAACCACAATGACAACGACTCGGACTCAGACACCAGCTCTTCAGGGACAGACCCCGACAGTCAGGGCAGCTCACAGCCCTGACTTCTTGGACAGTGCTAGACTTATAGCCGAAAACTAAAGACAAGAGAACTGTTTTTTTTTTTTGTGTATCTTTGTTTCTTTTGCTGCATCGGAGCAACATCACGGAAGACGATGTGAGTCTTTCTTGGGAATACGATTGGAATCGAGTATCTATTGTATAAATAATACAGAAAACTAAAGAAGAGGTGGTTCCTTTTTGCTGAAAATAATTTAAAAAAAAAAAAAACAGCAATCTGCAAGCCAAGTGCTGGAAAGCTTGACCTGCAGCTTTGGATTTGTGCTACTTGTAGCTAGCCAGTTACCATTTTGATCTGCGACTCTAAAAGCTCAATTTGACTTTGACATTCTGGATACTTGTGAAAAGAAAAGGTTATAGTGACGGCTTGAACCTTCTATGATGTTCCACTTTGATCCCCAAGCACAAACATGTTTTCTATCTTTTCCACACCAATGAAATACTGTCTGTTAGAGACCTGTGAAGAGGAGGCCTGAAGCTTGGAGCTGGTTTAAGCAAAATCAAAGGACCTTATCCTGGGAATGTCAGGATGATTGGCCTGATTTGGTTGAAGCAGGGTAAGATCAAAGAAGGTGCTCCCCGTCTTTGATTTCAAGAGGGAAGGCAAAGTTATCCTGTGTAACGCGGAAGATGGAGAAAGTGACTGCAGTGGATTTGTGAGTCAGTGCCTTGTCTCCTCTAAGTGTAAAGCCATGCCAGACCTCTTCCAGACTTGACATCAATTGTTTCTTCAGCCAGGCCACAAAAATTTAAAAAAAAAAAAAAAAATTCAGCAGCTCTGGATTTCTACAATATTTCTTGTGTATTAGCCTCTACAAAAAGTTCTGTTTAGCTTTCAGCTCTAATTGTCCTGTTGAATTGGTGCTTAGAGAAGGAGACATTTTAATTTCATTAACATCATTATGCCTTTTTATGTTATTTTTCTTTGCTGTAATCAGACATTAGACTAACAATACCTTAAAATATGTACGATGCATTATTTGTAATCCTAGCTGGGGTTTGGGTTTTTTTTTGTTTTTAATCAGTCAATTTTTCAAACCAAATTGTCTCACACTTTCACTAGATTAACTTTAATTCAGGGAAATTAATGGAAGGAATACAAAACTCTGTTCTTGTATGGACAGTGAATTAACCCAACCAGTTTGTTCTTCTCAGGCTTTTTCGATGCTTTGGTAGTTGTTTCTCCATTATCCAACCCTTGAAGGTAGCTGTCGCAGTGAACTAATATTCATTTGTTATTTCAGGTTTCTGCTTTTCACCAATAAATGACAGTCACGGCACCATTGGAGTTACACAATCACAAGGTACTAAAGTGACAGGTGTTGCTGCTTATGCTCTGAACTCAACGAGAGGGTTTTCTCTTGGGGAAACAAAGGGGCACAGAGAGAGGAGGAAAATGCTTGGTTGACATGCTGAGATTTTTCCTTCTGTCTTTATACAATACTCATATTTGCACTGAAAGAAATGTGTGTGTGGTGGCGGAAAAGCCTTCATTTCAGGACATCATTAGGTCAATGCAATGATGCTTCAGATGAGCACCTTCATCCTGGTAAACAGTTTATTGGTGTTTTTCTGTAGGCCATGTTTGTATCAGGACTTATACCCACATTACAACTTGGCAAGAAAACAAACTATTGTAACATTAACGATACCCAGTTGTTTTTCACTTCAATGACTGCAGCTTGTAATAGCTTCAGTTTAACTCTTTAAGATCTGCTCTGAAGAAGAGGAATGATATTGATATCCTTTGTCATTGTGCCTGCTGCATATAAGTTGATGGCACTAAAAAAAATAAAATGCGATTTTTGAAAGTTCTTTGAGTTGAATGAGAAGGTGCATTGTGCTCACAAGCTCTTAAGCTGTCCCATGAGTAAACTTGTGAAGTTGTTTTTCTGACTGTGGTAAATGTGTACTTTTACATCAACACGATTGCTATAAAGATGCTGTTTCATTTCATTGCTCAAATTCTTACCAAAACCTTTCCTTTGATAGCCATTTCCATTGTTCAATAAAGCAATATTTGCTTTAATCAAGTTTTTTTTTATTTTCTTTTTCCCAACGATACTGACCATCTTTGTCACTGTGGAGGCAGCAACTATTGGTTAAAATGTAATGTTATAGTTAAATTCCAATGTTAGGGTGAAATTCACATGCAATACATGAACATGCATTAATGTGTCAAACACAACACATCCACAAGAATTAAAAATCACTTACACTTAAGCCACCTGCAGCTTAGCTTAACGGAAAAGTTGCAAGTCACACTTTCTTTGAGTGGAGATGTAATGACTAAAAGGTTATCAGCACTTCTGTAACTAAAAAAAACTGTGTTTTCTAATTTAATTGCTACATAAACCTACATAAAATGTAGGTGGAACTATTTGTCACAATCAAGCTGCAGCCTTCAGGTTTTAAAAATGAACACAACTTGGAGCTGTGGCAAAGTGCTGGATTCTGTAGAAGCATGAAGTTAAGGGCATCTCTGAGGCATCACCTCTGCTAATGCTAGTCACTGGAGGCCTTGAGGCGACTTTTGTTGTGATTTGGCACTATATAAATAAAATTGAATTGAATTGGAACTTTCCCCTGCATTTGTCTTTTAGGGCTTGAAATTTAACTGACAAATAATATCACCTGCTTTGTGGGACAGGCCATCCAAGAAGTGGGTGTTTGAAATTCTAGTATTTTCTTTAAAACTTTGTTTTCTTGGGCTCTTATTTGGTACTAATAAGCATTGCACTTGCACAGGTTATGGATGCAGCTTGCTAAGCAGCTTGCTAGCTTTAATAATCTTATGCCCAAAACCAGTGGGTACCATCAGGGCAGCTGTGTCCACCTTTTATATGCAATGTATTCCCAACTGCATCTTACTGTCTGAGCAACTAAAATGTTGTGATTGGAATCCCCAAACCAGACTGCATTTGTACATTTTCGTAATACGGAATGGTGGTAGGTAGGATATTTAGCTTGTAATCATAAGGAAGAAAAAACAAGTTCACCCATTAAGAGAATATCTAACTTTCATAAAATCCATTCATGATTTATCTGGGCATTAATAGCTCTGAGTATACTGGATATGATATTGGGACAGAGCTATGCTACATGTTTCCTAGCTAACAGACATTCATGATCGAGTCTCATCATCAAGGAGAAAGAAAATCATATGGCCATTCTCTCATATTCATCTCTCTAGACTAAAACATTATAGTGTTTTGACTATCTTCTGCCTTCCATTGTCCTACAGAGTTTGTGTTTAATTGCAGTGTTGATGGAGTCAGTTTCTGCCCTCGGCTTTGTGTCAGACTCTTGTTTGATTGCCATAATGGCATTTCTAACATAGGGCATTCCTTTTTGTTATCGAATGGTTATGAGAAGCTGCTTCTAGCAAAGTTTTGTGATTGCCAAAATGTTCAATTCAACATGCCCTGAAAGGAACAACAGGGATTATATCCTTGTTTGCTTGTGCTGTGCTTAAAGTGTTTTTTGTGGTTCAAAAATGCCTGGATTCACAACAGGTCTTGAGCATGGTGATATTGTGCAGAAGTGTTGGAAAAGCATAGAATAAAGTGCTGTTCAGTCCTGATGCATATGACTGGTCTTTTTTGTTGTTGTTCCCTAAATTTGGTTTTATTTTATTGTTTTAATGAATGTGGTTAGATGTGAACTCCCTGTTTTCTTACATAACTCGAGTTTGGACTCCAACACCATCTTTTTTGTCAAGGAAAAACCAAATCACAGAAGTTCGTAAAAGTAAAGGAACTCCATAATGTCTTAGTTCATTCAAAGGTAGAACTATCCACTGAAAACACCTGTGTTTACTCGATTTTTTAACTTATTCTTTGCATATAGCCATAGATGTCCTGTGCAGGAAAGAATATTCAGGTATGAGTATGTTTCGTGTGAATAAAATAATGTTACCAGTCACTTTGCAATATTTCCTAACCTGTAAAAGGTAAAAAACATTTACAACATAAATATTGATGTGATGAATTCATACAAATGAAACTTCCAGAGCATCAAGGCTTGCAATCTCACAGAAACTGCCTTTTTTAAGGAATGTTCTTAGCAAATTACACCTATGAACTGATTTGCAGGTCTTGGGTAGCTCAGATGTTAGAACATTAGGTTGAATCTGAGGGTCCAGGATTAAAGTCTTTTGCAATGACTGTAGAAAACATGGGTGCCCAACATTTTTTATCACCCATTGGTTTCTGGCTGTACAGGTCACAAACTTTGCCTCCTCCATGTTTGCACATGTAACAAGAACTATAACGGTGCGTTCACACCAAACGCGATAGACACGACCAAAACGCGCCAGATGCCCCTAGCTTGACGCGTGCACATTCGCACCTCGATGCGCGTCCAACGCGAATTATTACAAGCGGAAATGTGGGAGGAAGTAGTGCCAGACGGTATGTTTGCAAGATGGCAGCTGTCGATCTAGCGTTGGAAGAGAGAGTCTCCCTTCTCTATTTACTGTGGAGAGCAGAGCAGCGGCGTAAAGGACGTCCTCGCCGTACCTGGGTCCATCAGGTCCTCCAGAAGCGTGAGCAGTTTGGTGAGTTTCACCACTTGCTCCTGGAGCTGCATCTGGACTTTCCCTCGCCCAATTTAAGGAACTGCTGTCCCGCGTCGGTCCAAGCATCGCCTGCCTAGACACCAACTACAGGCGCTCAATCCCACCTGCAGAGCACCTGTCCGTCTGCCTGAGGTTAGTAAAAGTGTTTAATACAGTAGTCCTTTATTGATGCCTGTGCTAATATATGTGAAACTATCCGTTTATACACTGAAAACATGGCTGTGGTATGCTATCAGTAAATGCCGTCGGTGTTTACTGATAGCAAACTGTGGTATGGAGACAACTGTTTATAATTTTTCTAGTGATACTCAGAAGGTCTCATCAAGTCCTGATTTAATTCGATTTATGCTGTTATCAGTGTTTGCAATGATAGCATGGCTGTGGTGTCATATCAATGTATTTTCTCTGTGTTTGCTGATATCAAACTGTGGTGTGAGGACCACTGTTGGTAATCTTTGTAGTGATACTGAGAAGGTCTATCTTATAAAGACATTAATTTTTTTTTATTTAGACCTGGTTTAATTCTGGTATAGAATCAGTTGAATATTTGTATATAATCCCTGCAGCTGTCAGACTCTATAACAGGGGTCACCAGCAGAGATGGGCAGTAACACGTTACTGTAATCTGATTACTTTTTCAAGTAACGAGTAAAGTAAGGGATTACTATTGCAAAAACGGTAATTAGATTACCGTTACTAACGCTGCGTTACTGCATTACTAAAACCGTGATTTTTTGCGAGAATGTCTCACGACAGTGACGTAAGCGAGTGCGCCGTTAGTGACAACAGCTGTGTGCAGATCAACAATGGATCACATATCGATTGTGGGAGAGAGTATGAGCGTGCAGCGTTTAAAGCGTGGAAGTACTGACTAAAAACATTAGCGTCCATCGTGCATGGGAAGAAAACTTCTTTTTACAGCGAAAAAAACCCTAAACTTCCAAGCAAGCACTGAGTGCGCTACCACGTAATGGGAAATTCATAGAGAAACTTGTGGATTCTTCAACTGACCGCAGCACACCTGCACCAGGGTAAACCTCCGCCTACCGCAGTCCTGCTTTACAGATGAAAATAGAGCAACAGGACCTCTGAGTCTTTGACTTTATTTATTTTCTGCTGTGTTTTACTTGCATCTATTTGAAAGACTGAGTGTAAACACAAAAAATATTTTATTTTATGTGCTGGAATGTGTAGAAAATAGGTTTAAATGTTAAACTAATTTATTCAAGTCAGAGGATGTTGCATATAATTAAATTTTTGCTTGATGCATAAAGTTAAAAGATTAAAACTGATAAAACAAGTTAAAAAAAGAGACTTTCCATTTGATTACATTTTGTATGATGGATTATGTAGAAAAAGTAGAATTGGGCTGAAAGATCTATCGCTTTATCACCTCTTCAGGTTGTAAATCGTGTTTTTAAAAAGTAACTAAGTAACTAAGCAATTAATTACTTTTGAAAATAAGTAATCAGTAAAGTAACGGGATTACTTTTTTGGGGAAGTAATCAGTAATTAGTTACTGATTTTTAGATGATTTGTGTTCCACTAGTGTTATTTGAATATGTGAGGTTTTTTCGTTTGTTTAAAACACCCCATTGCCTAGTGAGTTGTTTCACTAACGGTTTTCAGTTGTAGTAATAAACCTTCTGTTTTTCTTTTTATCTAACCCTCCTGCCTCTGGGCTCATTTATGTTATATCCTCTGTCGCCTAGCAGAGCCGGGCCGTAACAGTGTCGTACAGCTCCGGGTGGTCTGCAACCGCGTTTATTAGCCTTTCCTCCATATTGAATGAAGAATGAAGGGCTTTGGCTGGACCTGCCTCTTTGAACTAGGTCAGAGCCACGTCACCAGGCTCCTGATTGGTTGTCGCTGCGCGAATTGACGCTGGAGTTCAAATGTTTCCAACTCAAGCGGTAGATGCGATACGTGCGAATGCACAAAATTCACCACACAAACTGACGCGCATATTTTTATTCGCACGTTTTCGTGACGCAAATCTGCTTCTGAATTTTCGCGGGACCCCCAGTTGCGTGTCATCGCGCTTCTCCATTGACTTTACATGTAAACCTGACGCTTTGGTCACGTCTATCAGTGTGAACTGGGACTAGGACCACTTTTTTTTTTTCGAAACATGGGCATTGTTTCTTCTTCTTCTTCTTTTTTTTTAAATTTTATTTTCACTTGCTACACACAGGACAGACAAGGCTTGGGGAAAGAAAAACATCCAAAATGAAAACTGCAGTCGTGGTGCTTTCAATTGTACTCAGAACTCGGAAATTCTGCCTTCCGAGTAGGAAGATGTAGGTAACACTAGACTGCAGATGAACTGCATACAGGGCTGGACTGGGACAAAAAAATCGGCCCGGGCATTTTGATTAGAGACCGGCCCGCCATTATAGGAAAAATCATAAAGCCTTTGAATGAAAACAAATGCTGTTGTGACAGTGATGTACACTGTTTTGATGGTATATATGCCATCAAAAGTCTATCAATTGTTTGTTGTAAGATTCAGATAATTATTTTTTAAAAGCTAGACATTTTAAATGAGAATAAGAAAGAAAAGTATCTCTTTGTGCCCCCCTTTCCCTGTTAATGTCCTACCTGGCCCCCCTGGCAAAACTTTGCCAGACCCACCCCTTCTTGTTTTCAGTAGCAAGTGATGACCCGCCACAATATGAAACAGGAATGTAATCCATTTATTTCAACAAAGTAAATGTATTCTAAATACCACCTTTTTAAACGGTACCTATAACGGAATACAGTTAGTCATATTTAGTATTTTAAATACGTAACGGCGGTACATGTATTCCGTTACTCCCCAACACTGTATATAAGCCATGCTTTTTTTCTAAATACTGTAGCGGGTCAGGGCTGTTCGGGGTTTTGTTTTGACAGTTATGTTTTGTTGTTCTGTTGCCATGGTTACAGGTGACGCTCTCTCTGCGACTGTGTGTTTCCGGGTGAGAGAGCGCCTTTTTTTGTTGTTGTTGTGGTGTGCTGGTCTGCCTGTGTTAATAAACGGCTGTGCTCCCTGGCTAGCTCACGGGAAGCAAGACCAAACGATACCTCCGTCTCCTCCTTGTCTGAGCTCGCCACATTGGTGTCAGAAGTGGGATTGCTCACCCTCGCCGTAATGGAGAGAGACATTCGGAGGCTGGAGCAAGCATTCGAGGAGAGCATTCACTGCTTGGGAAGCTGGTGATTGAAGAGAGAGGAAGCGAGCGGCCATGTAAATCCCCCGACGGGGGACAGACGCTAGGGCAATGCTTCATGGGCTACCTCTGTCGACCCACACACCGTGCCCCCAACCGCGAGCAGTTATGCCTACCAAGCCAGCTAAGGTACCGGGCTATACAACGAGCTAACCCCGCTAGAGCCCTACCTCTCACAAGTCCGGCTAGCCGTGAGGCATAGTGGCTGGAGCGATGAAGAGGCTGCCACACACCTAGCACTAGCATTGGAAGGAGATGCACTGCCGGCAGAGCAGCATGAGCTCCAGGCCCTCACCATGGCACTCGA
>NW_024582406.1:2831787-2853784 GCF_018398535.1 Haplochromis burtoni | reverse complement strand
ATTAGCCTTAATCGGTTAAGTGTATTTCCTTAGCCTCCGCTTGTCTGTGTAGACACGAGAATCATATGAACCCTAGACTGATATTTATTTTTCGAGATGTATCTTTTATCACAGAATGTTTAAGTAGAGTCAAGACTGCACCCGAGGGCATAAGGGGGGAGTCTTGTCACATGAGCCGGTGGTAAAAGTGTTACATAAGTGACATAATATTCAGTACTTACTTCTGAAAGTTTACTCTTCGTCCGCTCCGCTTCCGCCGTTTTTTAAATTATCCACACCACCGCCGAGCTATGAAGTCTGGGATATGTTGGGCCATGAAGGCTACACCGACCCATCCTTAAAATTCAGGGAAATTAAGGACGCATTTGAGGGCCGCATTTCGAGCAGCCTTTGAATTGGGACAGTCTTCGTCGTGTCGCTGTGATGTAATCGGCCTTAAAATGCGGCCTTTAAGGCTGCAGACCCCAAATCCGGTCATTGGTACTTCCTGGCTTGTGTAGTTACTAGGTAACAAAAGCTCAACACTGCCCCTAGCGTCCTGGAGAACTTCCGTTGTGTTTTGGAATTTGCATGTGTTTTGGGGTATGCATGTGTTTTGTATTTTGCAAGTGTTTTGTATTTTGTACGTGTTTTGGTTTTTGCTTGTGTTTAGTATTTTGTACGTGTTTTTATTTTGCATGTTTTGTATTTTGTAAGTGTTTTGTATTTTGCATGTGTTTTGGATTTTGTACGTGTTTTGTATTTTGTACGTGTTTTGTATTTTGCATGTGTTTTGGATTTTGTACGTGTTTTGTATTTTGCATGTGTTTTGTATTTTGTAAGTGTTTTGTATTTTGCACGTGTTTTGGATTTTGTACGTGTTTTGTATTTTGCATGTGTTTTGGATTTTGTACGTGTTTTGGAGCTTGCATGAGTTTTGGAGCTTGCATGTGTTTTGTATTTTGTACATGTTTTGTATTTTGCATGTGTTTTGTATTTTGTAAGTGTTTAGGAGCTTGCATGTGTTTTGGAGTTTGTAAGTGTTTTGTATTTTGCACGTGTTTTGTATTTTGTACGTGTTTTGTATTTTGTAAGTGTTTTGGATTTTGTACGTGTTTTGTATTTTGCACGTGTTTTGTATTTTGTACGTGTTTTGTATTTTGCGTTTTGTATGCGTGTTTTGTATTTTGCACGTGTTTTGTATTTTGTACGTGTTTTGTATTTTGAAGTGTTTTGTATTTTGAAGTGTTTTGTATTTTGCACGTGTTTTGTATTTTGTACGTGTTTTGTATTTTGTACGTGTTTTGTATTTTGTACGTGTTTTGTATTTTGTACGTGTTTTGTATTTTGCATGTTATTTTTCGTGTTTTGTATTTTGCACGTGTTTTGTATTTTGTAAGTGTTTTGTATTTTGTACGTGTTTTGTATTTTGCACGTGTTTTGTATTTTGTACGTGTTTTGTATTTTGCACGTGTTTTGTATTTTGCACGTGTTTTGGAGTTTGTACGTGTTTTGGAGTTTGTACGTGCTTTGTCTCTAGGGGCCACCGTAGAAAACGACTGAAAACGCTAGTGTGGACGCGGAGCGTTTTCAGACGACAACGCCGTTTTCAAATCTCTCCTGGCTAGTGTGGACGTAGCCTAACAATGGGCCGTGATGTCAGTTTCATTGTCATTAATATGCAAATTGTCATGACCATTGGTCATTGACCAATGACCAATGCCCAATCCTTGATTCAGAGATGGTCTTTCCTTTTTCATTTAAATTGACTCCCTGCTCAAACCAGTGTTCCTCCCTGTGCAGGGAAGTAGTGCTAAGCAACAGATTAATAAAATAAATAATAAAAATAATAAAATATTGGAATTTTGCTCAGCAAAACTAAAGCACAAACTTAGATGGTCTAAAATATGATAATTACACTAAATCAATCAAATTAACCAAGTCCTGTTTGAATTCACAGAAAAAAATTACCCACCATGAAAATGAAAGGGGAAACTATCCACAGAGTCATAAAATGCTTTTTGCACGTTCTTTGTGCTACTGTTAGCTTGGGAGTGTGGAGCCAACTCCAAGTGGTCATCAGAAGACATTTTTGACACTTCCATGTTGGCCTCAGTTTTAATTTGTTGAGATTTGTGTGTCCTTAAAATAAATCTTAGACTATGATTCCTGATGATTATTGTTCTCAATTGTCTTGATTGTTCTTGATTGTCTCTCAATTACATTTTCAATAACTGAGGGAAAAAAGTAGCCAGAAATGCATCAACAGTACTCAACAGATAAATCAAGAGTTTCAAACTGCAGCTATCAGACATGTACAGTAGTTACATTTCTAGGCAGTTACACACCAGGTTATGCCATAGGTAATGGTTATGCTGTAGGTTATATTTCAGGGTTTTCGAGAGGTTTGCAGCTTTGACGTAGCTATAAAGTAGAGTTTTCGCTGAAAGATAAATCCCCAGTAACCATTAAAAGGATTACACCCAACACACAAAAATGCATATCTTATTGTTTGACATGAGTTAATTGTTTTGTTTCTGTATATAACTCTATATACTCTAGTAGGCTCTGGTGTTTGAACAGTGCTCAGTTGGCCTTAAAGTATCCCTTTATTCGAATGTTGCCCAACAGCCTGTGCATGTTGTTCTGGCACATTCCTGAAGGGAGGAGGGAAAAGAGAAATGGAGGAGTGACTAGAGAGAAAACCAGTCATATTACGTGTCAAACCTGTCTAAAGTGTTGTCACAGAGACAGGATGGCAGATTGTTCTGGACAACTTTGCTTTAATCACAGACAACAAAACAGTCTTCATCTTTCAATTAAATCCAAATATGACTTCCATATTTGGCTTGCTTGGGCTGTGTAATGTTTCCCATACACATTATGGTTACGTCATGATGGACTCACACAATATTCACTCTCTGATAAATGCATCAGAGAACAACTTGGGGTTCAGTATCTTGCCTGAGGACACTTTAGCACAAAGCATCAAAATTCATAAAAGTGCCATAGGGATAATGTTATCACTCAAATCATTTTTCTACATTCCTTTTGGCAGTAGTTTCTCTGCAGAATTCAAACAGTAAGTTTTATCATTTATACCATGTAATTTCTTCTTCTCCAGTCAAGGCGAAATTCATAGGGTTTTTTTTTAACATGTTTTTGGGGCTTTAGCACAGAAACTATACAAACTCTGGTTTAATGGTCAGACCACATACTTGACATAGTTGATCTGAAATCTTCCTCTGACCTTGTCATGACTCAAAATATAAGCATTATCCCTGGGTTATGACATCAACCTAAGGTTGTTTTTGTTGTGTTTTGTTTTGTTTTTTTGTGAGGACATGACGGTGTGGATATCTAGCAAACAAAGAAGGGGAACAGGTACATGAGTTACTTCTTCAACAACCATGAGCTTTTCCTGAATGACAAAAATGTTTAATATAGGGTACGTGCTCTGTAATAGTGTCCTATACTGCTTTTATCTTCAGCTGGAAGGCAAGTAACATTGGTGGTAAGTAACATTCATGCGTCACAACCAGTGTTGGGCAAGTTACTTTGAAAAAGTAATTAATTACAGTTACTAGTTACTTCTTCAAAAACGTAATGGAGTTACAGTTTTCTAAAAGTAATTAATTACTTGAAAAGTAACTATTGCGTTACTTTAAAAAACAAAACCCTCTGAGGTCCAGGGTATAATTGCCCATTTTTAACTACTTTTGATTTTCCCTGTACATTTCACCTTTAAAAACTATTTACTTTGCCTTGTTTGGTATCATTCTTTTCAGCACAACCTCACGTGTCTGAATTTACAGTTATGATTTCATTTTGACATACTATATTAACACAATTGATCTAAAATCTGACAAAAAAACATAAAATTCGAGTAGAGAAAGTTATATTTTTTACTGTAACAACCACAAACATGTTTAATGAATCATATTTCACAACTTTAAATGCAAATATAAATTGTCAATTTTAAAAGTTTTGCAAACAACAAAGCTATTTGCAGCCATTTACCTTTTACATTCAATAAGATGCCACACAAATTATTTGTGCCACTCCAAATATTTCTGTCCACTGTAAAGGAGAACATCACAGCCTGATACCTGCAGGTCTGACAGCAGCAGGTGTATCACTCCTGTTCTCTACCTGGAGACAGCAGTCGCCTCATTGTTCTGACACACAACACAAAACTATCCACAACACTACACACTAACTACACAAGACAACACATTAACTACACACTCCAAACACGCTAAATGTCATAAATCTCTCACATCTCAAAACGCCCTCTCTCTCTTGTTCTGCTCTCTCTCTCTCTCTCTCTCTCTCTCTCTCTCTCTCACTCTTGCTGTCACTCCTAAAACTTCCCCCTCTTCCTAAACAACCAAATATCATGGCATGGTGCATTTTTCCACCAACAGGAAAGGGCAGGGGTTTTTTTTGTTTTTGTTTTGTTTTTTGGTCATAAGCAGAGAGTGCTTGCTAGCGCTGTCGTTAAACGTGACGAAACTATTCAGGAAAAAACGCAGCTTATATATTGTTTATCATGACTCTGGTTTTACATGGCCTATCAACACTGCCCAACACTATGGAGCCAAACTGGCATTTGCCAGAGAATACCAGAAATGGCAGGCCCAGCACTGGTGCAGTGTTCTTGGATAGAGCGTGAAGAAACTATGGAGAATGTTATTTTGTCTGTAACTTTCCACCTCAGACAGTCTTGGTCCAGATTTGGGAGAAGATCTAGCAGGATATCATCTGTTATCTCATTAGGAGCATGCCACAATATTGTCAGGCATGCTTAAAAGCACACGGTGGCCATACAAAGTACCATTTTGAGCTGCACCAATGAAATTTCAGCAATATGGACTAATCTGCCACATTTTTTCACTTTCATTTTTGAGGCGTATTTCTAGTCCTCTGTAAGACAATAATGTTCATTTCCATCAAAAAAATATGGCATCCTTTCATTCCTAACATATTACTCAATCCATTTCAACAATATATACCCAGCAAGATTTTTTTCCTTTAAGATCTGTGTTTTCTATGTGTTCCTTTATTTTTGTACCAGTGTCTTTAAGCTTATTTCTACATTTTTGACCTTGTATGTATCTTATAGAAAATCAAAAATAAAGTCAAACCTCTGCACTCAAATCTTGATAAAAAGAACAGTTCAAAGAAATCATTTATAACGTCCAAATACCACGACATCCATGATGAGTGTATGTAGACCACAGTTGTAAGATAGAAATAATTTTCTGTTTCCAGTGGAGTTATTGCTGTCTTCCTCACTCTGTGTACAGGGGGGGCACACACACCTACAAGCACACAAAACACTCGAGCATGTATGTTTACTTATCTTTGTGAGGACATTCAGTGATAAATATTAATCAATACTCATAATCTTATGGCCCCCTTAACTCTACATTTGACCATCACAACAGAGTACCAAACCTAAATGTAACTCTGGCTTTAATCCTGAAGCCAAGCCTGCAGGGGGTTCCTTTTTGTTTCAGATTTACTGAGTAGTTTGGGGCAGCAAAATATGTGTGCATGTGTGTCTGCCTGTGTGTGTATGCATGCGAAGGAGCTTAAAAGAAAGCAACTGGACTTCTTTAAGTTTCTTGAAGAGTCACCTCCCATCCAAGTTGTGAAAAAGGGCTACCATGATACCTGGTAGACTGAGAACCCATACAGACATTAAAGGAAAATGACTTTCTCACTGATGTAAACATTGACATTCACATTTTCAGCAGATTGCTTTCAGAAAACCACTCTGATATCAGACAGAATTGTCAGCTCATTACTCTCTTTAAGACCTTTGTAGGTCAGAGCTAATTACTGAAAGTAACTCAAGACTTTGGCATATCTGTTGATTGCAAATCTGTTCTAACGCATGCCATCTTTGAGATGACAAAGTTGGAAGGCCTGTTTGGTCAGGTCATGTTCCTTAGCTTTCAGCCCCGCCCAGATACCCACTGGCTTTGATTTACACCAGTCTAACAAGCACATCATCAGTCAGGTGTGGTATTGCTTTTTGTTTAACTCAGAGGACAAGAGCAGGGAGATCACACAGTGAAGGAACACCCTAGGAAAGTCTCTGTGCTGTGATTTTTCTCCACAGAAGACATTTTACAGCTCTACAATTGTTTCTGGGAGAAGGTATAAGGAACTGTCTGTGGAGTCCTGCTGCTGCAGCTTGTCAGTCCAACACAGGTGTGTTTCATTTACTATTTTGTCTCTGTGCCTTCCCACTATTTTATATGACTTTTATGTGCATTCTACATAGATACATAGTCACAAATATTACTGTTGATGTAGTTGTCTACTTTTTTACTGTTTGTTGTTGATTGTTTGGATAAACTTTTATATCTTTGTTTACGATATACAATCCTGTATTTGCTGTCATATCACCCAAATGTAAGCCATGATTAGATAGTAGTTAGTTTTAGTTTTGATGGAGGTTTTTCTATCCATATACTGAAAGTCAGACCTGAATCATTTGTAAACTAAGTAGATTGTGTCAGGCATTGATCACATTCTCTATAGTTGTAGTTGTCCCCAAGTAGGACATTAAGATTAATATGTGATTAATATTCCACAGAGAGAGAAGGGTAAAGGTGCAACTCTTCCACACTGAAGAGAAAACATGCAGTCACATGCAAATCCAAATTTCCTTTAAGTACAGATTATGTGCTCAAAGCTGCATGCCTTAAGCAACAAACGGACACCAGTCTCTGGTTAAGACTTCTTGGAATTTCAGACTGGAATTTTGTCAGTGATTCTTCCTCATATAAGCTGATCTGTCTGAATGAGAAAAAACAAATGTAAGTGTTGGAATTGGGTGTAAGGGTCTTCCGACTTCCCTTCCAAATCGAGTAGGAAGAACCACCGTTGGCTCAGTGGACCATAAAACTGTTTTTTTTGTTTGTTTTTTTAAATTATGCATTTAATTGTCCACCTGCTTGACTTAACAGACTAGTAAGATCTAGACTTCTTTCATACCTCGTGATTTCAGTGGCAGGAAGTATGATATCTCACACACAAACATGGCAGTCACATAAAACTCACGAAGTCCCTTTAGCGGTCATTCCTTTCCTCTACAGGAAAATCCTGCTTTTGATTGCAGGTGCCCTTCCCTTTAAGGGAAAACATGGACACGGACCATTGGAGGAAAATGCTCCCCATAGCGTAAGGGCTACCAGATGGTCTGAGTATATGGTTGATGGCTTCATAATACCTTTAATTTGTCACCTCTATGTTCATAACAAATAATTTGTCTTGATCCTTAATCCACATTAAATTTTACGAGCCAATCTAAGATTAAAGTTCTAAAATGGTTTTAAAATGTTTGGTTTTTTTGTTTTTACGTTTGGTGAGACAATTATATCTTCTCAGTTCCTGACTTTAATGTTGTTAAAGTCAGGAACTTAATGGTGACATCGTTACAGACACAGATAAAATATTGCCTTATGCCTGCAGTTTAGACAAACAATGAGACTGTAGATTTGTTTCTGTTTGTACTGTAAAAGGACCACTTGTAACTCTTGGACAAACTAGAATCATGGTTCCACCCAGGCTTCTTTTGTTCTCAAACATATTACTTTAAAAGTCGAAAGTTGCATGTCTGTGGATACATTTGTTTCTTTTAGAAGAAGGTTTTTAAAACTCTGCTTGTGTCATTCCTGTTATCCACCTTTCCAACTCGGCTTTAATTTTGCTTTGACTGTGACTGTGATGTTGTACATTTGTATGTTATCTTTTTGACTTGTCATGAAGCTTTTTCTTGTCCCCCCAGCACTGTGTACATTGCCATGAGAAACAACTTGGGTTGAAGGTCATTTCTCTCCATGCAACGCTACTCTCATTACATTGCACCAATGGACCCTCAGGTTTGTCCACCACCTCTCAGTAGCAGCCAGTCAGTGATTAGTGGCCTTGACAAATCCCCAGCAAGCACTTTCAGACCTGGCCACTCACGGAGCAGCAGCACAGGTTCTGGCAAGCACTCAAAACAGGTAAAAAGAAAAAAAGACACTAATTATATTGTAAAGTAAAAGATAAAACTGTAACCCACTTGGTACAAATGGGCTTCCAGAGATTTTCTCCATTTCTGCCCCCTCTTGCAATCCATATCACAGAATTCCTCCACATGTTGACTGACACCTGAAACTAAAAGCTGTGTTTTCATAAATATAATTTTAAAGTGCTTTCTGTCTCTATCAGTCTCGGCACTGGGAGGTAGTGGATGACTTGCAGCATGTTGACAGGGGCTTGGTTCCAGGGTCATCTGGAGATCTCAGTATTCCTGGGATCTGTGAGGGCTACTTGATGAAAAGGAGAAAATATCCGCTCAAAGGCTGGCACAAAGTGAGAGAATTAAAACTATTTTGCTCTTCCAGTTTCTCAGTGAAACTGTAGTAAATCCTGCAGGGTTGAACAGTAAAGATTTTTATCAACAACTAATTTGCCAAACTCTCTTTTTAGAGGTACTTTCTGTTGGAGAAAGGCATTCTCAAGTACTCAAAGACCCAGCAAGATGTAAGTCCAACACAAAAACATCAAACAATAATGATACGCTCTGATGAAGAATAAAGTGTTAAATGTCCTCTGCCATTGTGTTTAGATTCAAAGAGGGAAGCTGCATGGCTCTCTGGACATCAGCATGGCTGTCATGTCTGTGAATAAGAAGACCAAACGCATAGACCTGGATGCTGGAGACAACCTGTATCACCTCAAGGTAACTTATTGGTTCCTGGATGAGTCAAGTGTTTACTGTGGCTAGAATCAGATGTATCCAAATTAAATAAGTTCTCTTCTCTCTGGTATTAGGCAAAAAGTCACGACATTTTCTACATCTGGTTGACCAAGCTGTGTGCCCATCGTGTGTTCAGAAAAAATGAGGCCATGAGTGTCCACCGTGGTGTGCTTCATGCGCTTTCTTTGGGCCAGAGCACTCTCCCGGCTTTCTCTCAGCAAAGCAGAGCAACAGTCAGTATAACTTCCTGCTCCAGTAAACTGTCCACAGCTGAAAGGAAATTTACTTTGTGCTATAGGAATCCAATCAAATGGAGAATCGCAGATAGACTGGTGAACATTTTTGCGACCAAAAAATGTTTGAGTATTAATAATTTGGATGATAATACTTTAGACAGCTGACTATCAAAAAAATACAGAAAATGGTATTTATGTAATCCATGATCACTGTAGTCTGAAAAACAGCAGTTGCCTACAGATACTGTAATTGTGAAAGTGCTTTCTTTTAACCTTGATATATGATCCTGCAGATTCCTCACTATGCCAGCTCTGCATCGGTGTACCATCCAGAGATGGCAAGTCCTGCCCCAGCTGTTGCCAGTCAACCAGGTGTGACCAGCAAGGTATCAGCTTGGCTGCAGCAGACCCACGACATAGATGCAACCTCCAATGGTGAGAGCTGCATTAGAGATGGCGCCAGAAAGAGAGGCCTGATTCTTGATCATATGTCCTCCATATTTAACAATGAATACAGATTTGATCAGTAGGTGTGCCTGTCCCTTCGTTCCATTTTTAAACTGTGACCTTTAACCCACTGCCTATCAGAACTGGCTCGTTGTCAGGCAGATCTGACAGAACTGGCTCAACTTATCCAGAGACTGAATTGGCTGGAAGGAGGCTACCCTATCACTAACACAGACCTGGAGATGCGAATCAGCATGCAGGCAAGTATGCTGGTCCCAAATGTGAATGTGTGTCACTTGTCAAAGAATATTTAACAACCGGGGGGGAGAGAAGTAATTTCACACAAAGTTTGATGTTTAATCTAAGCAAAAATCTGAAATGTTTTAAATGGGCTTTAAAATTTATGGTATCAAGCACAATAGGCATCCAGTAAAAAGGCTGTAACACTTCACCATAGTTTTTCTTTAGGAAATGCAAAAAGAAATTAAACAAAATACACCCATAATTGCTCATTCTGAAATATTATTCCAGGTCATTCACTATCTTAACCAACTATATACCAGATTAGCCTTAACAGCACCATATATAAACTATAGGATGGAACTGTGATATAATGCTGTTGGGATTTCATTCTCAGCTTCAGAATTGCTCAACCCTAACCTGCAAAAGAAAATGGTCTGGAAACAGAAGCTATAATTTTGTACTTCTGTGTTTAGAATCTCTCCCTGGAAAAACCCAAGAAAAAGAATGGGCGAATGCCGGGTCACTCCAGGACTCTGTCTCGTGCTGAGGCCATGGGGGGAATGGTAGGAATTTGTTACTTAATGTCTTGTTACAGTACCATCAGACAGCTCACCACTGTTTAGCCTCATACAATTCTGTGACTCTTTTCCTTTTCTCTTCATCTCCAGCAGTTCACTTCCAGTCATCTGAGCACAAATTCCACTTCTGTACAGTCCATTCCAAACTACGTCTACTCTCAGCTGTCCAATCCTCAAGTCACCTCACCTGAAGCTAAGAAGCTCCACCAGGAGATCTGCACTTCTTCTCAGAGAGGTATGGCCTTGCTGCCACTTGGCTAAGTCTCTGCATTAGCATTGACTTTTTTTCCCTTTACATATTCCCTGACACATTTTGACATATTGCTGAGAGTGTGAAAATCCTCATCTATCACTTACACTTTTGCTGTGTTTCAGTTCACAGTTCTCTGAAGTCCATTCATGAGGTTTTGACCTTGGAGCGTGAGAGACTGAGGCAAGCCTGGACCGGCCCAGACATGCGGCAGAACACCTCACAGCAGCTCGCTACCATCTGTAGCACATTGTCTGAGGTAACAGACACATATGTATACAAACATGGACACTTCTGGCCTACGTGGAAGCAAACTTAACCTGACTTCTAATTCTTGATGTCATAAACCAGATAAAAACACAGACTAGATCCTTCACCATACCCCAGTTAGTGTCTTTCCAACACTCTAAATCTTAGTGTAGCCCTGCAAACGGCAACAATGGGCCCAGCCCTAAGTGATACTGTTGAGCAGGTTTGGGCTGTTTTTAGGTAAGACGGGCACAAGTTAATACAGGTGGAACTTAAAGGAACACACCTCAAGTATTCCTTTCTTTTCACACACAAATATGCATATAAAACGACTGCCGCATACTGAAACAAAGCAGTCAGGTCAGGGACTTGTTGGCTCCTGCTGTCAGACTGACTGTGCTTATGCAACACTTCTTGCTTTCCTCTTGGCTTCTTACCATGGTGCATGTGACTGCATGTTTGAACATCAGCGGCTGTGACTTTGGGCTTTATTTTGTTAATAGTTGCTTGGCAACTGGCTATCAACTGATATCCACAGTGATGAACATATCCCATGGTTAATAAATGTATGTTATTACCCTGTTTATTTACTGTTATAGCACTCTACTGGAAACTGGTGAGACTTTCACCCTCTTGTTCAAAATCGCTTTAGAGTTGTTTACTAACCATAATTTAGTGAGTTTAAAGGGTAAATAAATAAAGTTTTTCTACGAAGAATTGATTGATAAAGATCCTTTCTTTTGCAAGAGGGTGTTTTGTTAATAGTTGCTTGGCAACTGGCTATCAACTGATATCCACAGTGATGGATAATTCAGAAATATTAAATGTCTGAAGGGACCTTTCCTAACTTGTACTAAGTTCATTTATTAAAGTCCTACCTGGCCCACTAAAAAGCTCTGTCCTTGCTAAGATATTATACATAATTCAGTTTGATTGTGCTGGTATTTTCTGTACTGGAGAGCAACTGCACTTGGCAACAAGTAATATTTGCCTCACCTCTGCTGTGTTTGTGCTTTGGAGTGTGCGTGATATTCGCTGCATGCATTTTTGATCCTGTGTGTTTCTTCTGCACTTCTCCTGCATGGCTTGTGTGCATGTGTGCCTGCGCGCATGCAGCTTGATATACAGTCCCATCTGACCAAAGTCCATTCGCTTTCCCTGTCCTCTGACTCTTCTGAAGAATCCTTCTGCACTGTCCGTCCAGACCAGGTGTGTAGTGTATGTGTGTAGTAGTATTATTATTATTATTATTATTAATTTTTTTTTTTTTTCTGGTGTCACTGATAATCATCCTGATTAACATTGAATTCTAGCTCAGGATCATGAAGAAATTTCATCTGACTGAAGCTATAAGATTGTGGGAAACTTTGGTCAAAAGAAGGAAAACATGGAATGATTTACAGTCTAGTGACGTGGGTGGTGGTGCTGCTGTTATTCACAGTTGGGACAGCTGCACCTACAATTCTTACAGAGCAAGTTGTGTGGGTAGCGGCATGTCAGTCGTCACTGTTCTGAATTCACTTCGCACACCTTACAGGTAGACTTGTTTATTGGACTTAAATGGTCAAACTATAGCTGGAACCATGTTTCATCCTTACAGAGAACGCCTTCCTTAAGTCGTCACAGTAACCGTCCACCTTCAGTGGCAGATTCTATGGCAGAGTATTTTGATGCTAGCGAGGTAATAGTGTGCGAGACTTCGTCAGAGGCCGAGGCTTCTGATGAATCGGGCCTGAGTGACATTACCACCACTAGCACATCAGAGCCTGAAGAAGGACATTGTGAGTATTTACTTTCAAATAAATCACCACTGCACGATTTTCTGTGTCACAACAAAGGTTAACATGAAACAAAAACATCAAGTCATTGTTTCCTCTGTCCTCCACAGCTGCTGCTACTCTTAACTACAGAGAAAGTTTGAACAGTGCAAGTCACAAGCCACGGCCAGTGCCTCCTGATACTGGTAAAGTAATCTTCTGTTAAGCAAACCTGTAAATTTATATTTCAACATGGTAACCGCTAATATGAAAGGAATGATAACAGTAGGACAGACATGGCTGCTAATTGTGCTTCTGATTCACACAAAATTCAGACGTGAAGTAGCCTGTATACATTTGGAACCAAACTGTTGCTTTGTCAAAACCACTTAGGTTTCAGCTCGGATGAGCATGCTTTGCAAAGTGGCTTGCAGCAGCAGCCATATACAGGCTGAAGCAACTCAAATTTTATGTCCCAAATGGCACTTGCCCATGGAAAAGGGCAGCAGGACAGCCATGAGTTTATCTGGGCTAATGTGAGTTTCTGCCATAACTGGTGCTACCCTTGACTCCAAAACCTACCTCAATTATGTTTAGTCCAGTAGAGCTTTGTTGGGTTGACAATAAAACTCTACAATATACACTAAAGTATACAGTGGGGCAAAATGATGTCCTCCTGGATCAAAGGTGCAAACTGTTTAAAAAATAAATAAATAAATAAAAAATCTCGCTGACCTGTTCCTGATGCTGCAGAGTCGTCTTCTGGATGGAGGAGGAGTAAACAGTTGGTGGGAGGGGTGATGTGGGTCAGCCATGATGCTAGTGGCTTTACGAATGCAGCATGAGGTGTAAATGTTCTGTAGACTGGGTAGAGAGCTGCCAATAATCCTCCGGAGGGCTCTGCATGTTGATGCGTGGCAGTTTCCATACTAGACTATTTAATTGTCATTTGGGAGACCTTCAACATTTCTAACCATGTATGGCCTGTAATTTAATAAGGATCTTAAGAATCTCGAAAAATGCTATAAAACAGCAGTTCCCAACCTTTTTTGCGCCACGGACCAGTTTGTCTGACAACATTTTCACAGACCTGCCTTTAAGATGTCATGGATAAATACAACAAAATAAAACCAGTACCGGTACCAAAAAAAGAAGATTTATTCATAACGCACAGGGAAAGACCCAGGGAAACAGAGTTTAAAAATAACGATTAAAACTATAAATTTCATACCCAAGCCTCAACTCACGGACCGGTACCGGTCCGTAGCCCGGGCATTGAGGACCGCTGCCATAAAAGGTTTTGGAAGCACCACCAGTGAGGCCTGGAACATGTGGATATTGTGATTATTCTTGGTTAGAGTTGACCAGGTTTATCTCATTTTGTGTGTGGTGGTGTTGTTGTTGTGTGTGTTGTATTTTTAATCATCCATTTTGTTTAATATGTTACGCTCTTTTGTGGTGTTACCATGCAGGTCGTCGCACTACCCTGCCTGCCCCCTGCGCAGACAACAGCCACATTGGCATTATGACCATCCTCTACAACAACATTGGCAAGGATCTGTCCAGAGTGTCTATGCCAGTTGCTCTCAATGAGCCACTCTCATTGCTGCAGAGGCTCAGTGAAGAACTGGAGTACTCTGAGCTGCTGGACATTGCCAGCAACATTGATGATCCATATGAGAGGATGGTGTGTTGGGATTGCTTATGATTTCTGACCTGCTGGGGGTCAAATCAAGTTGAATTTGGTGTAAGGCTTGTTGAGGATTTAGGAAAAAATTTGTTTTTGTCTTGTTTGTTTTTAGGTTTATGTAGCAGCATTCTCCATCTCTGGTTATGCCTGGGCATCCTGGAGGAATCGTTACAAACCCTTCAACCCTGTCCTGGGTGAAACGTATGAGAATTACAGAGAAGACAAAGGATTCCAATACATTAGTGAACAGGTAACCTGAAGACATAATGATTCGGCTTATTGGTGTTTTAGAACAGACTTTAATGCTGTATTGTCTTATGTTTTCAGGTCAGTCACCATCCACCCATCTCTGCTTGCCATGCAGAGTCAGAAAACTTCACTTTCTGGCAAGGTGTGTTGTTTTTGTTTTTTGGTTTCTTAAGCAAGTCCCAGATATACAGTAATCAGACCTAACACTGCAGCTTTTCCTTCTTTAATTCTGCTCTCAGATCAGAGATGGAAGTACAAGTTTTGGGGCAAGTCTGTGGAGATCATCTCTTCTGGACTGGTTAATGTTACCCTACCCAGGTGATGATTTTATGCCACTTTTAACCACAAAAGATGTCAAACAAAGGGACAGTGTTTTAATATTTCAGTAGTAGTAGTATACAACACCATACACTAGTACAAGAGATGACAAAGAATCATTGCTCTATATCAAGATTGGTGAATAATTGAAACTTTTACATACAATAATGTTTTTATAAAAAGGACTGATCAAAAGCGTGTATGGGTTTGTTTTTTGTTTGTTTGTTTTTAAATAAATAACTCTAGTAATGTTGCTCCAAAGCTGGACAATTTCACCAAACTGTCCATTGAAGGAAGTGCAGTTTCTGGCACTTGCATGTTGGCTTCATTTTTCAAAGGCGTGATTTGTCCAGATAAAAAGGAGAAATGCAAACAGGCTAGAAGATTGATCGGATGAGTGGGAGACCTTGAAGACTATCTTGAGGCTTTTTGGATACAAATGCTGACACAGAAGTGACAATATTATAAATGTTAGTAAAAAGTAAACAAGATAGACTAAAGCAAAGGATGGCTGGTTTGCAGTTTGCTGTCACAAGGCACCAGCATTTCTAGAAATCCATATACAATTTGAGCCTGTACGAATCATCTACATTTAAAAACTGTTTCAATTTCATTATGCAATGATCACAGTATAATTTGTTTTTTGTTTAGGTATGGTGATCACTATGAATGGAATAAGGCCGTTACATGTATCCACAATGTCCTGAGTCAGCAACGCTCTTTGGAGCACTATGGTGAGGTGATCATCAGAAACACAAAGAGTGATGTGTGCACCTGCAAGATTACCTTTGTCAAGGTAAGGACATGCACATATGCATAGTTTTTCTAATTTAGCCAGAGGTCCATGTAATGCATTGAAATTGTGCTAAGTGTCTTCATCTTTTCATCCCAGTCCCGCTACTGGAGCTCGGACAGCAGTAAGAATGAGGTGCAGGGTGTGGTTTTGGACCAGGCTGGGTCAGTGATTCATCGTTTCGGAGGTCTCTGGCATGAAGGCATTTTCTGTGATACTCTACCTACACCAAAATGTATCTGGAAACCCAGTGAGTACCACTGTTCAGCGCTCAAATCCCTCACAAATTACTCCAATCCTATGACTCATGTAAAGACCACCTTCAACCTGAGCCAAGACTGACTCATTGATCTCTTCCACAAATGATTAAGCTAATCTACTTTATACACAAACGCTGAGTTTTGTCAACTATGTTCAAGTTTTAGATGAAAGATCTTTAAATATCCACGATATCCTTTTCTATACAGATGTACAGCCTGATGACTATGTCAAGTTCTATGGCTTCTCAAGTTATGCCAGGGAACTTAATGAACTGACTTCAGAATTGAAGGCTGTCCTTCCACCTACGGATACACGTTTCAGACCGGACCAGAGGTATCCACAAGATCTTGTTTAATTTAAACTATGGTAGACTGACAGACATTTCTGCACCATCTTCTGTGCGCTCCAATTCCTTACTCTTGTCTGCTCTATCAGGCTCCTGGAGGAGGGAAAAATAGCAGAAGCAGATAAAAGGAAGGATGAGGTGGAGGAGAACCAAAGGGAAAGGAGGAAAGAAATGGCCAAGAAAGGGGAGGAACACATCCCCAGGTTCTTCAGGTGAGAAGCTTTCCTCGTTGCCTCGTTCTGGTTTTGTGGTGGACTGTCAAAAGTCTAGTTAATAATTCAAGCAGCAACACATCTGGTGTCCTTTTCTTCAGTATCAGCCTTTTTCTGTAGGAAATGTGTATATAAATGTCATTTTCTAATCTGTTTACAAGATGTGGGGTTTGCTCAAGCGCATGCCTTTTAATATGGGAGTATTTGGATATTATTTTGAATGTAACAGACCACAAGATGGAAAGAGATTACTCTGTCCAACCAATAATGGTGGTAAAAGCTGGTATTTAAAGCACTAAATAATAAACATGATGGCAGTTTAAAAGGAGGGGGAGGGGGACCCATTGTGTGTGGGGTTTTTTTTTGTTTTTTTTTTGTTTTTTTTAAATAAAACATAATAAAAAAATAGCCATTAGCCACTGACCTAACAGTTTAGTTAGGTCTTTAAAACCACCTTAAAATTAAGGCCATCCTATACCCTGTCTGAGAAACAATCCTGGATGTTGTGTTTTTTTTGTTTATTTGTTTTTCTTATACTGTATCATGCTGCTGAGTGACTGCTGCTCGTCAAACACATTTCATTGCAATGTTGACCCTGTGCTAACTTGCATATGACAAATAAAACTGAAACTAATAAGAGCTTAAATAAAATGTTTGATGCCTAACATAGTTGGGTATCAGCAGCTTGATCTGTTTTTTGTTTTGTGGTGATTGGCTGCCTCACTGATACTGTCAACAGAAGAGGTTCTTGGATGTGATTATAAACGTCACATTCTTTAGAGTGTTCTAAGAGTCTGTATTTTCCCACAGAAATCTATGTATTTTTATTTATTTAGGCTTATTAATGTTTCCAGGTTGAATGACGTTCCAGTGTTTCATGTCACTAATTGGTCTGTTTTCCCAGAAAATCGGTGGATGAAGCTGGCAGAGAGGTGTGGCTGTACAGTGGGACATACTGGATGCTCCGCAAAGACCCTGGCTTTGCCAATACTGAAAATCTGGATCTGTGGTAGAACTCTACACCCACCTGAATATGAGGCTGAATGAAAGCGGATCCATGTGAACACATAATGGCAGAATGAACATGTCGTCAATAAAAGTAATCAGCTATAACTATTTGTGATTATTAGCCTGGTGAAGAATAAACAGTATTGACCCAACAGCGGTGACCAAAGGGCCAAAATACTGCTACCAGTGGTGCAAGGGTATAGAGGGAAAGGGCTTTAAGAAGCATAAATGAACCTCTCATTAGTTTCATTTTGGTTCCAGTGTAGAGATGAGATGCTACTAAGGTACAAATGAAGACTGATTTAGATGAAGCCAGATGTCTTTCCTGCCTTTTTGCCTTTCTCTGCCATAAAGAAAATCTGAAATATTATCATTTATGTTTAAGAAGCAAAGCTTAACTTGAATTCTATTTTAAATTGCTGCCATTTAGGAAAAAATTGGGTAAAATGTTTTCTTGATGTAAATAGTAGGTGATTTATAACATTTTATGTCATGTGTTTGTAAATTTTAATATCAGGCTCAAAGTGTTAAATGCTTTCTTGTAGAGGGGCTTATGTGGTATTTTGCAGGTGAACTGGTGCTGTTCTCAGTGGGTCTTACTGTTTAAACAAAGTCTGTATGCATGTTGTGTTGGGTCACATTGGTGAATCCATATACCAGAATGAATCAAGCGCCATTTCAACCCAGCATTCTTCATTTCTCTCTGTCCTTGATGAGCTGAAACACCGCTTAGACATTTAGACTGTGAGTTGAATCAGTGAAGGGTTTTTATGTTTCAATAGTGGATTTTTAATAAGGAAAAGAGATGGCTGTTAAATCATTGTGAATGTTTTTTTTCAGTGGTTTAGTTTCAAATAAAAGGTTCTAGATCAACATTAAACTTCTGTTCATTACTAAACTGCACTACAAAATTGCTGCCTAGAATCTGGACTTGTATTTATAAAGAAGTGAATATTTGCAACGGTGGTTGTTGTGAAATCCTCCAGTGTTGACTCATGCTTCTGTTTGGTTATCTTTCAAGGCTGTCATTATGTTGCACACGCAAGCAACTGAAGCATGCTAACACGTAGAAAGCAGGTGTACATGTTGTAACATTTGTTTGTTTTTGTTTTTTTTCCCCTATTCACCAGGAAGTGAAACTCTTAATATTCTTTAGATTCTTGAGTAGCAGCATATTTAATCTCTTATCATCCACCGAAGCGGTTTACTATACACAGTTGGCAAGATATGTGGCCTTGTCAGTTTTGTCATGAAAGTGAACTACTTCTTTTTACCTGGCTAAATCACAACTTATGCTGAACACATGACCTGCTCCTGTCCAGAGGTCTTTACAACAAAACCGGCTTCTGGCTTATTCAGGTAATTTTTTTTTTTTTGTACTAATGCGGTTCACTTATCGGGTAAATCACCATGGTAACTTAAACTGTGAACGTAATCTGCTCCAGAGCAGGTTTGGTTCCAGATTAGAAATCAAGAGACATGCCGTCACCACCTGCTGACCTGACCTGCAGATCTCCAGAAAATGTGACACCATTTTCTGGAAGATTCCTCAGACCTGTGTGTGGGTGTAAAATTTTGTGGGTTGTGTCTTTTTGTTTTTCCTTTTGACAGTGAACAATGCAATGACGGTTTTATTCAAGCTGCTGAGAGAATTAAAAACTAAAGGCAGCAGGTTATGTTCAGAGTTTGGGTTTAAAATCAAGCACTCCATTTTCATAGATTCTTTTATGTAAAGCATGTTTTGAGTGCAACGTGGATTCTCTGCTGGTGCAGCTTGTTAAGGCACACCTTACTAAAACTGCTGAATGAAGCCTTGCATTGTTAATGGAATATCCATGTGTTTGTTATAAATGTTGTTGTGATTATTAGCCTGGTGAAAAATAAACAGTATTGACCCAATAGCAGTGACCAAAAGGCCAAAATCTGCCTATTTGTCTCTTTTTACACAGCTGGAAAGACAAATACACACCAAGAATACCTGTTCAGCCAATAAAATTAATTTCACTTTGATCTGCGACAAACAGACTATCGGGCTGTGAAACAGCAAGCTCTGTTTAAACTGATCCAGTTTAAAGTTTCAGAGAGTTTAAGAGATAAACGGCACTGAGTGCGCAACCAGGTATTGAAACTATTAAGTGCAATTAAATAATATTGTCTCATCCCCAGTGTTGGGCAGGTTACTTTGAAAAAGTAATTAATTACAGTACTAGTTACTACTTAAAAAGTTATTTATTTATTTATTAACCTTTATTTAAGCAGGAAGATCCCATTGAGATTAAAAACCTCTTTTTCAAGGGAGACCTGGCCAAGATAGGCAGCAGCAGATGTCTCACAGTTACAGAAATTACTCAAACACAGGCAGCAACAACACACATGCAACAATAAGTGAAAGAATACAAATAAAATAAAAAATAAAATTCAATAAAATTCAATAAAATTCAAATAAAATAAAAAGTCAGTTAAAATGACAATCAATCTAATTGAAACAGTTGCATTTTATGGACTTGGCCTCAAGGATTCGTAGTTTAGATTTAAAATCACTTAATGAAATGAATTCAGTCATTTTCCATTCCTTCTGCAGTTTGTTCCAGGCCAAGGGTGCTAAATGGACAAAAGCTCTTTTACCAAGTTCAGTTCGGGCAAATGGAACAGAAAGCAACATGTAACCATGCGGACGAAGAGAATACCGACCAGCATGTTTCATTACAAGCAGGGAACATATATAAGAAGGTAGCAACCCAAGTATCGCCTTATATATAAAACTGTATAAATGACAGTTCCTCCGACATACCAAAGCAGGCCATCCTACCTGAGAGTATAACTCACAGTGGTGAGTCTGAAATTTACAGTTAGTGATGAACCTCAGAGAAGCATGATACACAGAATCAACCATTCGAAGACATGCAGAAGCATTCATATATAAAATATCACCATAATCCAGCACAGGCAAGAATGTTGCAGCAACAAGTGGCTTCTTTGTATTAAAAGAGAAACACAACTTATTTTGAAAATAAAAACTCAGTTTTAACTTCAGGTTTTTCACAAGATTCACTATATGTGGTTTGAAGGTAAGCGAGTCATCAATTAAGATTCCCAGATATTTATAGGTGTGAACCAACTCTATTTTATTACCTTCAAGAGTGGTTACTGATGGGATTGTTTGGGCTCGTCTCCTTGATTTAGAAAACAACATGAGCTTTGTTTTGTCTGCGTTGAGAACAAGTTTAAGCTGATGTAATGAGTGCTGGACAGCAGAAAAGGCTTTCTGCAAGGACTCGATGGCTTGGACAAGAGTTGAACCACAGCTGTAAATAACTGTATCATCAGCATAGAAGTGCAAGTTTGCATCTGGCACATGTAGACTAAGATTGTTTACGTAAATGATAAATAGAAGGGGACCTAATACAGAACCCTGTGGCACTCCGTTGTGCACTGTAACAAAGCCAGAACATAGACCGTCAGATTTAATGCACTGAGTCCTGTTACTGTGGTAGTTTGAGAACCATGCCACTGCTCTCTCACAGAGTCCTGACTGGAAGAGTCTAAGTTTTAAAATACAATGATCAACAGTGTCAAATGCTTTTGACAAATCAATAAAAAGGGATGCACAGTGTTGTTTTTTTATCAAGTGCAATAGTAATATCATTTACCACTCTAATTGCAGCTGTGATAGTAACTGTGATTCTTCCTAAAGCCTGATTGATATTCAGATAAAATGGCATTGGTGTGCAAAAACTCCTTTAACTGCTCACACACAAGAGCTTCAAGAACTTTGGCCAGCACAGATAGATTAGATATTGGTCTGTAATTAGTTAACACTGCTGGGACGCCCCCTTTTAATAGAGGAACAACAAAAGCTGATTTCCATACTGAGGGAATTTTATTCGTATCCAGTGTGAGGTTGAAAAGTGTTGTGAGACGCTCTGCTACAAAATCAGCCAGTTTCAAGAAGTAAGGCCCTGGAGATTTTCTAGGATCTAACAGTTTAAGAGCTTTACAGACCTCCTGCACAGAGAAAGGAACAAAGTTAAATGGCTGACCAGTGTACACCGGAAGGTTTGTGCCAGATTTTACAAAGACTGGGTTCAGAGAGTCAAACAAAGAGCCAGAAGATATAAAGTGCTTGTTAAAACAATTCATAATCTCCTTCCTATCATAAACAGGAACAGAATCCTTAAAAACATAGGTGGGTAGAGCGTGGGAGCTTTTACTCACTGAAAAAGACTTAATGATTTTCCAGAACTTCTGTGGATTATTTAGGTTCTCAGTGGTGACAGACAGATAATATTCTGTTTTAGCTTTCTTAATAGAGGAAGTACATCTGTTTCTTAGTTGTCTGAAAAGAAGCCAATCACTGGGGTAGCCTGTTTTCCTCGCTTTGGCCCAAGCCAGGTTACGCTCATGAATGAGAACTCTTAAACATTTTAATGAGCAAGCATTTTATCATGATTTGTCAAATTATGACTGGAAGAAAATAGGATTGATCCCTGATGTAGAATTAGCGTGGGCATTCTTTAAGGATGGGTTTATGCAAATTGTGAATAAACATGCTCCATTAAGAAGATATAGGATAAAAGGTCGTGAAAACCCCTGGTTCTCCCAAGAGCTGGCAGATAT
>NW_024582406.1:2806819-2816980 GCF_018398535.1 Haplochromis burtoni | reverse complement strand
TGGGAGCAGTAACAAAGGTGTTGCGTTTATATTTTTGTTCAGTGTATAAGGGATATATTGGCTTCCCTTAAAGAATTGTGCAAGAGACCCTTTTTAAAGGAGTCATTGTACATGTTCAGCAGCGGGCTAGCTAAAATTTCTCTGAATTCTTTATAAAACTCGGCACATAGTCTGTCTGGTCCCGCTACTTTGCCAGCCTACAGCTCTTTAATAGCGTCTAATGGCGTCAAATCCCATCTTAAAACACGTTTTTACTCATTGGCTTTCAACACCGCATGAGAGTTACCTATCTATCCACCTAGTCATCTGTTACCAGGTATTTGTTATTGATGTTATTTGTTACTGTGTAATTTTTGTTTTTTGGGTTTTCTTTTTATCTTTGTAAAGCACTTAGGTCAACATTTTGTTGTTATTAAATGTGCTATATAAATAAAGTAAAAAAAAACAGCGATGAAATAAAAGGAAGGTGTACCCAAACAGAGGCTAACCTGGAGTCTTCACACCTCTCCTGCACCTTCCTGTCAGCTTTGTGACAGCAGCACTCAATAAATCAGCTTAAATTTAACTTCCATTCCACTTCCAGCAGCCAGCGTATGTTCATTCACAGGCACTGGTACTGGTGACCTTCAGCGAGACAGTGAACCCTTACTGCTCATCATTGTAACAGCTCTAATGCTAACTAAGTTTGTCTGTAATCCATAAAACAATAGCAGCCAAGAGTCAAAATATTTGTTTATAGTTCTGGATGCATGTCCACATCTTCCGCACAGGAGCCAACTTGCAGAGAGCATAATAAGAGTTCTATATTTTCTTAGTTTAGTTTAATGTGGAGATTTATATCATTTACATAAATTTATGAATATTCCAGCAGATTTGTGAAAATTTGTAAATAAAACTAAAGGACATTTTAAATTACCATACATTATTTTAAAATTGTTGACATAACACTAAATGTCTTGATTTAGTTTAAGTTTTCGTTTTAGCTTAAACCAGGAAGGTATCTACCATGAACTCAGTCCAGACTCTATAAAAAAGATAGACTTCAGCATATGTTAAAATTCACATCATTGGTTACATTATAAATGAAAAAATAAATGGCCAATGATAGTTGTTATGAAGGGGAAATAAGCCACAGAGACCAAAACGTTTGTACAATGTCATACATTTATTTGCTTGATATGGACATTTAAACATGCACATTGACTCGCCTTTGGAGACAGCCTTCAGTCCCCACTTAAGGGACATCTGTGTTATCTGAATATCCAGGGGCATCCTCTTCATATAAAACTTCATATAAAACAAGGATGTAGCCACCCATTGCTTTTTGGACACCTCAATTTGAAGCTTCAGCTGACAGGCTACAGTTTTGGGCCTTTCTTTTCCGACACGGACGTTGTTGCTCAGTCCAGGCATGACACTCAAGTAGACTTTTTTATTTTAGGTCCTACTTAATTATCTAACTTGATAGAAAAAAAGAAAAAGAACTTTTTCAAGTTCTACCAAGCAGCTGGTAGAGCTTGATTTTTTTTTTTTTAAGTGGAAGTTTAAAAACTGAAACTTCCTTCATGAAAATTTAAAACAAAATAATTATCTTAGGACAAATAAATACACGGTATATGAGGCTCCTTTTTTCAAGGATATAATAATAATAACAGTAATAATAATAATAATGTCATCAACATTATTTTTAAGTAATTAAGTATCCTAAGTTTTGGTAAAAAAACAAACAAACAAACAAACAAATAAGTAAAAATCATGACAGTTTAGGTAATAGTAATCCCATGGTCAGATGGACTGGTGTTGCGGCTACAGCGATGCGGACGCTGTACCGGTCTGTTGTGGTGAAGAGAGCTGAGTGTGAACGCGAAGGTCTCAATTTAACAGTTGATCTACGTCCCTACCTTCACCAATTGTTACGAGCTGTGGGTAGTGACCGAAAGAATGAGATCGTGGATACAAGAGGCAGAAATGAGCTTCCTCCAAAGGGTGGCTGGCCTCTCCCTTAGAGATAGGGTGAGAAGTTCGGCCATCCGGGAGGGGCTCAGAGTAGAGCCGCTGCTGCTCCACATCGAAAGGAGCCAGTTGAGGTGGTTCGGGCATCTGACAAGGATGCCTCCTGGGCGCCTCCTGGGTGAGGTGTTCCAGGCATGTCCCACCGGGAAGAGGCCCAGGACACGCTGGAGAGATATCTCTCGGCTGACCTGGGAATGCCTTGGTGTTGAACCGGACAAGCTGGAGGAGGTGGCCAGGGAGAGGATGGTTTGTCCCATGTTAACAATCTCACATATGCTGGTAAACATGTTTCTAGCAATACATCATTACATGGTTTGTAATCACATTTTTAGTTTAAAAAGTTAAAAAAATAAAATAAAATAGAGCTAAAATGAAAAGCCTGAATCATTTAATAAAAAAATCTGTATTTATTTGTATTTTTAAGTGTGTTTTAAGCCAATATTAAAACATGCAAGATTTATTTAAAAACAAATTACTGATTAATATTATTATTGCCCATGGTAAATAAAAAGTGCTAAGAAATAATAGTTCTATTATTATTTTCTTACAGAGAATGTTAAAGGGTTAATGTGGCTACCATGGTTCTACGGGTCTAAATTTGCACACCAAGTGTGCTCTTCACACCCAGATCAGACCTCAGGAAGGTTTATATATTTTCAAACTGCCAACTTGATCCGCTACAACATTGAATTGTCTTCTGTTTCCAGGACTGCTTTCAGGCCAGCACATGCGGCACTGCAAAAAGAGTGCCAGCTGCAGTGGTTCCAACTATAACATATATAATTTCTTAAATGTACAAATGTTAGTTTGATTCTGAATGGAAGAAAACCTATAGTGCTTGATGAAAAATAATATGCAATCCATGTGTGTTTACTGAAAAGGAAATTGTGGCCTGTGAATGCTTTCATTTCACAATTAGATTGGACTATCCACTTCAGTGAGATGGGTAATGGCCATACAAAGGTTGGAGTGATGCAAAAGACTCATGCAGGCTACTCAAACCGTTCCTGGATCAAACCAAGAACCAATCAAAAATAACCTTTATGTACATCTCTGGTGAAAAGTGAGCTTACAATTATTTTTTAAATAAAAATGAAAGGTCAGATCTTGCTGTTCTCCAAGTGAGAGTCAATGTGTTTGATGAGGGCATCATCAGGGTAACTGGTTGGGAAGGTCAGCTGGCACAGAGGGCAGCTCCGAGCAGCATTCTCTTCCGATTCCATCCATAACTGTGGAGATTAGGAAGAAAAAAAAGAATAGGTGTCAAATTGCTTAACCATCAATAATGGTAAATCCTTCATAAAGTCTTAATAAAGCTTCAATCAAAGAGAACACAAGTCCTTCAGCACAGTTTCTCGATGATGGAAAACTGTGATATGATGAAGTAGAAAAGCTTCTTATAGCTTGGATTATTAATTGTTTAGATCAAGTATCACAGAGAATACTTTTAAATATTTTAAGTTAGCCTCGCCCTGGCTCACTCAACAAAATGCCAGTGAGACTTTTTAGAATAGCTTTGGAATAGATGATTTATCCCAAAAGAGCAGCTCACTCTCAGACTGTAAATGGTAAATGGTAATGTATAGCGCTTTTCTAGTCCATAGGACCCCAAAGCGCTTTACACTACATTCAGTCATTCACCCATTCACACACACATTCACACACTGGTGATGGCAAGCTACAGTGTAGCCACAGCTGCCCTGGGGCGCACTGTAGGCTTAATCTCTAAAAGTATAAGTGGGTGGAAGAGTCTCAGCAATCAAGCTCCTTTCCTGTAGAGCCAACTCCTAGTTTGGGTTCAAAAGATACACAACCTATTTAAAATTGCTCTTAAAACTTTCCTTTTTGATAAAGCTTATAGTTAGGGTTGGGTCAGGTGACCCTGAACCATCCCTTCCACTGCTATTGGCTCAGGCTACTGGGGGACTTCCCATAATGCACTGTGGATTTCTTCTGCGCTGACCTCTTTTCACTCCCATTTGTTTTATATGCCGCTACTGCACATCAGCCTTTGTCTTCTCTTTCATATAGTTGAACTTTATTTGTTAAAATAATGTGCAGCATAAAATCCTGCACCAAGCAAAATTTAGTTTGATGAAACTTATGTGACATAAAATGAAATAAATATGGATCATGAATAAAATATGTGTCATATTTGGGAAAGTTTTCCTTTTCTTGCCCTTCCTTGCTCTCCCTTCTCGTCTACAACAATTTTGCAGCCACCATCACCATGCTGGTAATCCTTGCAGGGCATGATCTGATCTGAGCCTTGTTCTGCTGGTGGTTTCTTCCTGGGCGATTGTGGCTCAAGAGTTGGGAGTTCACCTTGTAATTGGAAGATTGCCGGTTCGAGCCCCGGCTTGGACAGTCTCGGTTGTGTGTCCTTGGGCAAGACACTTCACCCGTTGCCTACTGGTGGTGGTCAGGGGGACCGGTAGCGCCAGTGTCTGGCAGTGTGCCCCAGGGTAGCTTGCCATCACCAGTGTGTGAATGTGTGCGTGAATAGGTGGATGACTGGATGTGTCAAGCGCTTTGGAGTCCTTAGGGACCTTAGGGACTAGTAAAGCGCTATACAAATACATGCCATTTACCATTTAAAAGGGAGTTTTTCCTTCCCACTGGAGCCAAAGTGCTTGCTCGTAGGGGGCCTTAGCACCTATGAATCTAGAAGTTGTCTGATCTGGCCCATATTTCCCTTCTGTCCTCATACTGCGGTTAAAGGTAATTATACTGCCTATACTATGTGCAAAGAAGGCTAGAAGTAGCACTAACAGGTCTTATATGCCTGTTAGGTTTATATTGTTGATTTGTCATTTATGCTTGGAAACAATTGCTCATATATGCTTAGAGGTATATAATCAATTGTATAATGATATAGCAGTCTGCAAAGACTCTTTGTGCCCCCATAGCACTCTGGCATATGCACACACATCCTAAGGTCATGAGAGAAGTCTTACTGATTTATGGTATAGGAGGACACCTGCTCTGTATCTGTTTTAGCATAAGAGCCCTTTGTTTAGGTGGACCGCTGGGCTCCTAGCACCAGCTTTGGGGAGTCGTTCACATCGTTACATCTTGACCACACACACACACACACACACACACACACACACACACACACGTACTCTTTGTTCATATGTATGTTAATGAACCTATACATATTCATGTAACCACAATAAAGAGAAGTGCTACGGGGGAGCTAACTGAGAGTGACTGGGGTTCAAGTGGAAGGAACGGCACTCGTCATAGTTCTCTCCGTCGTGCACGAGCAACACAAAGTGCTCTGGTGACTTGCGTCTTGCTTTTGCTGTTGTAGTAGAATTGTCTCGGTGTTCCAGCAGTAGGCCTGTGCTACACAGACCTATCAATGCCCACTACTAGAATTGCACCACCAGTGCTACACACACATCTTAAGAGAGATTATGGCACACTCCTTTTTACATAGTCTTTAAATCCTTTAGGTTTCTTGGGTGTCACATGGCAAACCCAAGAAGAGAAGAAAATGACACATCACAAATTTAGAAGAGCTTCAATCAGCCTAAAAAATAGTTTGTTGCTCTAAAAATAGAACCCCCTCCTCAAAGCTAGAACATCTTACTATTCATCACTGATTCAAGAAAATAAAAATAAAAAAGTCTGTTTCTCTTCGACATGGTAGCCAAGCTGTTGAGCCAAGCATTCCTTTAATCTTATCTAGCAATGACTTCATGATTTTCTCCACGAATAAAATTAGATTCATTGGATAAAAATGATTCAAACCCATCATAATGTCCAGCCTTTTTAAATATCATTGATATTTTTTAGACCTGTTTTCTCAGAATGATCTTTCTGAGTTAACTTCAGGAATTACTAGCAGACCCATTCTTACAAGACTACTCTAAGAAGTCCCACTGTTAGTTAATGCTTCCTCAAATGTGATCAGCTCATCTCTAATAATCAGTTACCTACCACAAATCTTTAAGGTAGCAATAATTAAACTATTACTTAAAAAGCTATCACCTGACCCAGCTACCTCAACTAATTATAGCCCAATGTCCAAGCTTTTTTTTTTATCTTAAAAATACTTGAAACATTAGTTAAAGGATTTAACTGATCACCTGCAGAGAAATGGTTTATTTGAAGAGTTTCGGTCAGATTTCAGAATTCAGTACAGAGACAGCGTTACAGTTTACAAATGATCCTATGGCTCATCTCATTTGTGTATGGACAGCAAAGGAAGAATTTCATTGCACAGAGAAATGCTATTTCTTCTGTACACATGAAAATAAACTCTTTGAATCTTGAGTCTCTGCACTTGTCCTGCTAGATTTGCGTTTTTTATTATTGACCACAATATTTTATTAGGAATTAAAGGGGCTGCACTGCAGTGGTTTGAATAATATCTGTCTAATAGACAGTAAATGTTGTTCATGTAAATGGGGAGTCCTCTTTACACACTTAATTATGAAATGATACCCAACCAGACCTGACTCGTCCGGCCACTACGGCGGCTCAGTGGTTCTTGTTGCTGTACTGCTCACATCAGTGTAGCCCCGGCTCTTTCTACTCATGTTCTTTTCGCCTTCGTCAATACTGATTCTACTGATAATAGATTCTACTGATTCTTCGCCTGTTTCTTTGTATATAGATTTCACTGTCCCTGTTTCTGCCCTGGATCCCTGAGAGTGAGTTTGGAAGTTCGAGTGTGTTTCTGGCAGTGTCTGACTGCAGCGGAAAGTGGTGTCCTCCTTCTCTCCATAGCACTTGGCGGTTGTTGTAAATAAGCCATGAAATTTCAATTCCAAACTCACAGAGTCCTGTGCTTGACTCTGTGAGTTTACTGTGACAATCTTAGAAATATGTTATCTAACCACATGCTTACTCTGGATGGCATTACCTTGGCCTCCAGTAATACTGTGAGCTGACTAAGACATATCCTTCAGTGTTCATATTAAACCAAATGTTTAAGGACTGCTTTCTTCGATTTGTGCAACATCTCTAAAATTAGAAGCATCTATCTCAGAGTGACGCTGAAAAACTAGTTCATGCATTTTTTACTTGTAGGCTGGACTACTGTAATTTATTATTATCAGGAAGTCCTAAAACAGTCATTCTCAAACTGTGGTACACGTACCACTGCTGGAACGTCTCAAAGACTTTTTTAAGATTAAATGATTATTTAAAATGTTAAAAACATTTCAAGATCACAAAAATTGAGTTTAAATAAAGTTTTGTCTTTTTTGAAAAAGGCATATTCTTTTTTAAATCAGCCAGTAGGCAAGCTTACTAGGCCGGCCTAACAAGTAGCTGAAAGGGTTGACAAACTAAGTCATCATGGCAAGTGGAGGAATGAAAAATAACGGTTCAAAAGCATTGCAATCCTGGCTCCAAACAGGAAGTATCAGAAGGAGAACTGTACTGAATAGCAGACAGCAGAAACTTTGGACTTTTGAATACAGCTGTGCAGGGAATACCCTGCACTTTCAGACAAGGCGATGTGCTTTCTCCTTCCATTTACGATCACGTATCTACACAAAATACAGAAGCAGATTGGATCTGAATCAAACCTGAGGCTGAAGCTGACCTCAAATGACCAAGACATCACAGAACTGTGTTTACAGAGCCATGCACATTCCTCTCAATAGGCTAAATTGCAAATAACCAATAAGTTGATACAGAGCAAGTGAGTGTTTCAGTGCAGTACATTTGTTATTCACTTGATGGGTTTTTCAGTCAAGTACAGTTATGGCTGTTTATGGCAGTTAAATATTTAGCATTCATATAAGAAATGAAATTATCTCGTGTAAACAGTATATGTTGTTAAATAGGCCTATATCTCACTCTTTTCCCCCCTCTCTATCTATTTTGTCTTTTCCACACACGTATTCACACTCCAATAAGCACATCGGAAGCAACTCAAGCTTCAGTATCTTGCCCAAGGATACTTTGGCATGCCAAATGGAGCAGCAGAGGATCAAACCACCAGCCTTCCGAATGGCAGATGATATGTGCCATTTCCTGAGCCATTAATTAAAAAACTTGATTTAATTGAACTGAAGCTTTCGGCAAGCTAATCTCAACAAACTCATAACAGTTATATGATTTTAGAAGAGCAAACATAATGAAAAGAAGTAAAACGATAATATTTGGACACTAACAAAGTGTGTGTCTTTGTTTAATGTGATGACATTCAGTGTCTTATTTAGCCGCTTGTGAGCAAACCAAAACGTAATTCATGAATGGGGTGGCTATTTACTTACTTCAACATTTAGAACAATATAATGAAAATATTCAACATTGCCAAAGAGTCAATGTCACAGATATTTATCAGAAATGGTGTGTATCTGTGACATTAAATTTCTGAGAAGATGCTACTAATTACTAATTTTTTGCAGAGCTTCAAATTACATTGGGAATTTTTCACATGCAAAGTTTGATTTTTCTGCCTTCCTTGCCAGCTCTGTCCAGTGTTGCAGAGTGGAAAGCTGCTTTTGGAATGCTTCTAAAATGACACAGTTGGTGAAGTTTGAATCACTGTAGGCTGCCTGTCCAGGGTCTATCCTGACTCTTGCACTAGACAGCTGGGGTAGGACCCCAGCTTCCTGCAACCCTGAAATGAATAAGAGCAAGAAGATGATGGATGGATCATTGTCTTGAATGGGCACAATCTGCTCCATTGGCTGCATCAGAACCAGACCTTGGTAAAGTTTGAGTTAACCAGAGACTCTATTCGAGCATCTAACAAAACCTCATGAAGAAAGCCCATCCATGCCAGGAGAACTGGAAATACAAGTTGCTAACTTATTTCAGGGTTTAAATATTACTTTCTGCTGTATTACAGAGTCTTAAGAGTCTTAAGAGTTTGTGTAAGTGTCTGTGAGAGTGTTTTTCTTTTTTTTACTAAGTTTAAAAGAATATTTCAGTGTCTCATCTTTACTGCACAAACTAAACAGGCAGATTTATTTCTCTGTGGCATCAGCTAAAAGGAATACAGGAATGTCTTTTTAAAGCAACTTACATTTTTTCCCATACACAAATTATACAAACATAATCTTCAGCATGTTAAACAAATTAAATTACCCGAGGTAACAGAGGGGTTTTGTGCTTCAGTGGGACTTCTTTTGAGCTGCAGCAGTGAGCCTGTTAGGTCTGCAGGAAATCTCTTAATAGCTTCATGTAATCCCCAATATTGTTTTCTACTCACATTAATAGATGGCCATGACTGAGCATGCTCAGTGTTCACGTAGGGAGGCAGATGGCATGAGAGCATGGTAGGGCCCTCAAGGGCTGAGAAAGAGGGATGGTGGGACTGTTTCCTTGGAGACTGGAAAGAGGAGTGAAGGGGCTGTTCCCTAGGTGACGATGAACCAGTCCCAACAGCACCAAGAGTATGAGGTGGGCTGGCAACGGGCGATGGATATGTACATACGTCCTGTAAATTTACATAGCACACAACCCCACACATCTTCAATATGACCTCTAACTCTAGATGAAAATCAGTAAACATCAGAATCATTATCATCACCTCTTCATCATCTGAAGACTGAGGTGGTGTTACCAGTGGCGTGGGTTCAGTTGGCTCGTCAGTGTGACAGAAGTGGTGAACCTTCATGAGAAGAAAAGTAGGGTTAAGTAGATACTGTAGTTTGGCAGAATAGTAGTCATTTTTGATGTAACTATCATGTTACATCAAGAATGACTAAATGATTATCAGAGTGATTACTTTTCTCTGATAATCCACTAGCCAAAGGCAGCTTAGAAACTAATCCTGTTGTGATGATTTCTGATATGAGGTTCAGTTCTACAGTGGTGATCGCAGGGTGTGCACAGGTCAAGTGCCACTACGACCCTCCAGAAAATAACGAGGACAGGGGATGATCGTTCAGCTCTTTAATGGCAGATTTAGCGTGGGTGTGGGTATGTGTGTGTGTGGTTCTACAAACAGAATGGAAAATAGAACACAAATTACAATCAAATTATAGACAACAATAATCACCATATAACATATTACAGCCACATACTTGTCTTATAGGCCCTAATACTAAGCTGGCGGC
Organism: Haplochromis burtoni; assembly: GCF_018398535.1. NCBI lineage: Eukaryota > Metazoa > Chordata > Actinopteri > Cichliformes > Cichlidae > Haplochromis > Haplochromis burtoni. The sequence goes on along the minus strand of NW_024582406.1, from coordinate 2,806,934 downwards.
TTTTACTTATAGTCTGAACCATATTTGACAACAAAGAAAATAAACATCTTCCCATCACTTAACTCTTGTGCCCCACTCACTTATGATGCCAACTAAAGAAGGCAATACACATAAC
>NW_024582406.1:2767954-2793369 GCF_018398535.1 Haplochromis burtoni | reverse complement strand
CAGTGCGCCCCAGGGCAGCTGTGGCTACAATGTAGCTTGCCATCGCCTGTGTGTGAATGGGTGAATGACTGAATGTAGTGTGAAGCGCTTTGGGGTCCTTAGGGACTAGAAAAGCGCTATACAAATGCAGGCCATTTACCATTACCAAGAATGTTAGTGCTAGCAAACACTAGCAATAGGTCAGCAAGTTTTATCTAGTGAAGCCAAATAGGAATATGGCCATCAGTGGAAGACTACATTGAAGCCCACTACATCTAAAATATCAAGGGTAACCAAAAAGAGAAAATTTGACACTAAAATACCTCATCTTGATTTGTCTAACTCAGCATGCTCAAGCTTCATAAAATCTTCAAATAAACTATGGACTGGCAATGGCCAGAGCACCCAGCACTCACTGCTAAAATGGGTTACAAACCGTTGTTTCATCATAACATCTGAAAAACAATAACTAAGTGAATACAAGTTCTACTTCTCACCTCAGCAGCCACAGGAAAGTCCAGGTCGAGAACACAGTGACAAGGACTGCTGCTCAGGCTGTTGTCACCACACCTTTCTACGCCCCTTCCTCCTCCTCTCTCCACTCCAGCTCCATGAGCTGATGCTGGTCTAACCAAACCCACCAGTGAGGTACAGAGCTGACTTTTGGTTTGACTGTAAGCCTGCATGTCCCTATGGACATGCCTGGGTTTGGGAAGCGTAGATACTGGGTCCCTTAACAGATGAACTGGGGGCTTTTGGTTGACTGATGTGTCAGATACCTTTGAAACAGGAGGCAAGGATCAGTACAAAATAAAATACATAAAAATATTTCACAATGTAGTTGTCATTTTCATGTTCTACTAAAATGTGTAGCCTAACCTCTGAGTAACTTCGGCGACCCTGGAACTTAGCTCGTAGGCGGCTGCTAGTCTGCTGATGGGAATAGGAGATGGACCCTTCAGTTGAGGACATAGGAGATGGGGGAGTGGGGAGGAGTCTGTCAGGGGAGAGTGAGGCACGCTGGGAAGAGGTTGGAGAGAGATGCTGAGGAGCTGTGCAAGAGCAAGAGAAAGATGAATAAAGAAAGGAAATAACAGACCTGAAAACAACTTCTGCTTTGTCTAAATATAACACCAGTCATTTCAAAAAATTACACATTACTACATAGTTCTGATGACTAGAGAGCGGCTAAGTGAGGAAGTAAGGCTGGAGGTGGAGATTCAGTGTAATTTCATGTTGCTGTAAGTTAGTGTAATGCTGATTGCTAAAGTAGGCTGGTGCAGATAGAAAAATGTTACATTTTTCATTTTTACAGAGTCCATTTACATTGCACTTCTAGCAACAAGAGAGCATATACATATACCAATGGAAAAGTACCAAATCGTATTATGTTGCTGACGTACACTGATTTAGCCTACCTTGATATGTGCAGATAGATATGAACTAAAATCATAGTTTTGCTTGGTTCTTGATTACCCTTATTGCCTTTTCAATTTCATTACTGTATTTTTTTAAATGTGTAAGAATTGCGAAGACTATCAGCAGGCAAAATCAATAGCTAAATTAGTGGCTATAGGGTTTGTCCCATAGATAGTTCACTTAAGTTTACTGTGGGTGCTGACATGTGTCCAACAAGTTACTGCATAGCTTCCAATCAAGTAGAATCCAAGTAGAAGTTGCAGTGGTCACGGTATGGTCATCTATACAGAAGGCTGATTATACCTCCTGCAGTCTGATGTAAACAGAGGATGTTTGAACTCTTTCATCATGATCCAACAACTCCACAGCTAACATGAGTTGCTATAAACTATCAGCTATCGACTAAGATGAAAGAAAGATGTTTATTACTGTTTCACAGTAACACTTGAGCCTCGGTACAAAAACTGTTCCAGTAAGTGGGTACAGTACATGCAATTAAAATGAAAAACTTTCAAGCTGGTAGAGACTTTTAGCATATCTACAGGACAAGTCTCTCTGACAAATATTCTACCACAAAATCCACAAATTAGTCACTCTTTCAGGTTGCTTACCAGGCTCCTGTGAGACATGCTGCAGAAGGTCACTCTGCTTTGCAGCCAGACAGCGAACATGACCCAGCTCCTCTGTGAGCTCCGTGTAAGCTAATGCCAGGTTAACCCTGGAGCACACACACACAGACACATTCATATACACGCATAAGACAATGAACTATAGACTTATATTTAAATATTTTTTGTAATTAGACTTACTGTTCATCTCCGGCTTTCTTTATCCATTCTACGTCACAGTGTTCACAGTGAGAAGACAGGTCCTGTGACTGACACAGACACACAAGGATCTGTGGTTAGAACTACCAATCACTGAAGGAAAACACGAGATGTGACTGAAAATGATAAATGTTTATAAATTAATATTATTATAAATTAATATTTGGGAGTATGTAAAATAAATCTTAAAGTCTATGCATGGGATAAATGATTGAAAACCTTTAGTCTGGACTTTCCTCAGTATCCTCCTTTTATCCACAGTCCTAACAATTTCTGAAGATTTATTCATTTATTTTAATTTAAGGGTTGTTTTTTTTTTACCACAATAACTCTGAAAGCCTGCAGCAAGTGGCAGTCCAGGACTGTAATTTGTTTGTTGAATTTGTTTTAAAATAACCTGACATATAATGGACAATAGCTGCAGCTTATAAACTTTAATGTTAAAGCGTGGCTGCATGGCAGCACCTTAGTCAAGACTGCCTAAGTGTGCTTTGTTGACCCACAGCAGTTGTGAGATCACAATGTCCTGCAGTCCATCTGTACTCGATCATGGCCAGTTAAGCATTTAAAGCAATTGTGAGGTACCTGTCTTTGTGCTTCCCGCAGCTTTGCTACCTCGTGCTGCAGCCTCTGGACCTCAGCCCTCATTGCCTTCTCTCTCTGAAAAGCCCCCTCAGCCTGGTTCTGCGCACCCTCCAGCTCAGCCTCCAGCTGCTGCACCTTCAGGTCCAAAAGGGCATCCAGACTGCAGGAGCTCTGCAGTGTCGGCCCTGGACCATCTGAAAAAAAAAAATGAAAAAAAAAAAATGAAAAAAAGAAATGACAGCTTCACATATATCTCCCTGCTCTGGATTTCGCAGTGTAACCCAGTTTGAGCAGCGTTAGCAAGGAAATGCTGTTTGGCAGGAAGCCGCAGGGGGTGCTGGATGTCATTAAAGAAAGCTGGGAGCAAGGTCCAAGCTCAGGTAAGAATGAAATTCAATATGTTCTGGACCTAAAAGCAAAGCTATACACACTGGGGAGGTTATCATGGGAAAATTTGCTCTAGGCCGAGGAACATCAGCAGCACCTAAGATAATTTTTGCTGGGAGATAAATTGCTTGTATTGCTCCCTTCATCCAGCTCACCAAGTGGCAAGGGCCATTCTTGGTCACACGACAAGTGTTACCAACACATTGACTATGAATTGGTGCTGTTGGAGCAGAGTGGAGCCACAGAGATTAAAGTTCCCATTGTTGTTTATTGTGTCTTATGTGTCATGTTTCTGGTCTGCCTGGTTAATGCTGTCATGCCTGTGTGGTGTCATGTTTTCCCTGTTTATTTTGAAAGTCCAGTTTTCATGTCGTTGTGTTTTAGTTTACATTTCCTGTGCATCATTATGTTCATCCTAGTCAGCTGTTTCCTCATGTGTCTCCACTTCCCCTGATCACCTCATGTGTGTATTTAAGTCCTTTGTCTATTACTGTTCATTGTCAGGACGTCTGCCAATTTTCCTCACGTCATCTAGTCACAGTCATAGTTTTACCTTTTGTTATCATGGTCAGTCATAGGTTCAACATAATTTATCATAGTTATGCTTGGTGTTTCATAGTTTCATGTTTTCAGCCGAAATAAAGGCTCGCCTTCAGTTTGCAAACCAGCTCCTTGCTTCCAGTGTCTGCTTCTGGGTCCGCTCCAACAAACACACCGGCGCACCCCGCCGTGACACTATGTCCCAAAACCAAGAAGGAGATGAAGCAGTACATGGGGCTGGCTTGTTATTACTGCAGGCTCTTTTAAACTTTGCTTAGCTGACCAGCTTCTGACCTCACCCGAAAGTGTGTCCCAGAACTTTGTGGGTGGTCAACTCTGTTCGCTGTTACCTCCTGCTGTCCGGATCATGCCCTAGCAATTGTTCCATTGCAAGAAAGGATTCCTTTGTTGAATTATGTCTTTGAAAATCAAACTAGGAAAGGACCGAACAGGAATCCGAGCAGAGAGCAGAGTTAATTCCAAGAATGAAGGTTCAAGTTGGTCCTTAAATACCCTCACTTTATTGTAGCCCTATGATGAGCAGGTGTACCTAGACCACAGCAGAGACCAGCTCCGCCCCAAATGGAGGAGAAAAGTAAAACGTGTCTTCCAAGGTTGGAAAAAACAGGTCTCAAACTCCCCAAACATCCACACTATGACAGGCAGACCAAGGATGCTTGGCAGCACTACTAAGGTGTTTGACTAACGAATGGAAGAACAATCGTAATCATGAAGGATCCTCAAAACGGTCCAGTACCATCAAACCTGCTAATTGCCTGCATCTTCACAACATAGAAGCTCCACTAAGGCATAGCAACCAAGCTGAATAGGCACATGAGTAAACACATGAGCGCGGAGTACATACTAGAGGGCCATCGCCCTTCGATAGTGGAGAAGACCAGACAGCATTGCTTGGATTGACTACAAGACAGACTATGACCCAATGCCACACACACACTGTACAAGGCTAATAGTGCTCTATAGCATTCATCAGGAATGCCCCCCCCTGCTGTTGGTACAGAAGAATAGCGGGAATAGAATATGTAAAGCAATGAATTTGTGAATGTGACAGATTTTAAATAAATGGAAATCCTGAACTATAACAATGACATATACAAACAGTATAGTTTTTACTTGCACTTTATGGATTAGGATATTTCTCCTACTGCTACCATAGACATTTATTTAAGCAGATGTGCCCCTGATATATAAAGAACCCACCTCTCGGTATGTCTAGACTGGCATGGAGTTGAGACTTATGTAAGTCTTTGCTGTGCAGCTCAGTGCTGAGTTTCTGCAGGGAACTATCTCTCTGCCTGAGAGCTGATTCGAGGATGCGGATCCTGTCCACGTGCTGCTCCACTAGAGTTGTCTGTCTCACACAAATGGAAACACAGCAAATTGCAACTGAAACCCAATCTGCTAGGAAATACCTCAGCACAAAATGCGTTTAACAGTACAAAACACATTATTATGTTTGTATGTATTTACCATTTTGTCCAGGTCTCTCTGGACATTGCTTTTCTCCAGGTGAATCTTCTCGTAAGCTTGGATGACTTCTTCCAGTCTCTCTTCTCTCTCTTTGCTCTTTTGGAGCTGAGAAAAATTATTTCTAACAATTTCAATTAATTCCAAATGAAATACAGTATACTACAGGTATCTAAATTTCAGGAAGATATGTTATGATATAATTTTACATTTTAAAAGGAGAAAAGTTTCTCCCATTATGAAGGCCTCCTAGTTACTGAGACATTTGCCATGGCTCAAATGTGTGTTATTGCTTTGCGGTTCCAAGAGGTAACCCCTAGGACTTTTTTTTAGCATTTTTTTTTCAGTCTGAGGATCTGAAGTATGTCAATGAGGGCATGATAGTTAATCAAATCTGAAAATGAGAGACTTCCTGAACAGTTAATGTAATATTTCTCTTAAACTCCTTGAATTAGAGCTTCACTGTGCAAGTACAGTGCTTGTGGTCCTGACTGCTGTGCAACATCATAACAGTCTGGTATATGTCTCATCACTGTTTTGCCTGATGCTCAGCTGTGTGTTCACTATTTGTCAGATTACAAAAAATCCAAACAAGGCTGACAGAGAAAAAACCTCAACATGATTCACATAAGAGACTTGACCAGACACATCTAACTGGTGTCATATAAAATGACTAAGACAACCCACTCATATAAGTTGAAGAGTACTGCATGTCAAATTTTACCTCCTGAGTGAGGGAGTTGATCCTCTGTTGTAGGTTGGTGGTCTGTGACTGGATAGTGCTGGTATCTTTGATGATGGGCTCACAGGAACAACACAGTATTGTCTCCTCTCCAAACTCAGTAATCATAGGGAACTGGGGGACAGGGCACAAACAAAGCATTCCCAACACAGAAATGTTACTGTATGCTGTTTTGTGTATGGGGTCTAGGATGTGTGGATATGTGTGTGCGCCTGCTGCTCTCCACCTTGACTTCGTAGTGTTCGAGTTTCCTTTTAATGCTACTGTTCTCCCTCTCCAGACTGGCTAGTCGGAGCTTGATGTCATGGTAGGCAGCAGCCAGGGCCAATCCAGATGGCGGATACATGTCTTCTGGCAGACGACTGGGTGGCCAGCGGATGCCATGCGCAGCCACATCATCTCTGAGGCCCTCTCCTCCTCCCAGCAGCCCCAGCTCCCCTCTGCTGAACAGATCCATCATCAGTTAGCTACAAGGGAAAGAGACAAAATGGGGGAGAATTGTAGAAATTCTCCGCTCTGTTAAGTTACAATAAACTGATCCGTAAGGCCAGTAATGTTAGGTTAGCACTGTTGACGTCCTGAGTTCAATTCCACCATCAGGCCAGGGGCTTTCTGTGTGGAGTTTGCATGTTGTCCCCATGCTTGCATGGGTTCTCTCCGGGTACTCTGGCTTCCTCCCACTGTACAAAGACCTGCAGTTATTGGGGATAGGTTAATTGATTAATCTAAATTGCCCAGAGGTGTGAGCGCTGTAACCAAAATAATTTCCCCTAGGGATCAATAAAGCATTCTGATTCTGATTACTGCAACAAACTGGAATGGGTGAACAGACAGAAAAACTAGTAGCCATGTGACCTCACCATGCTCCTCCACACCCATTTCACATAACAGGAGCACTAGCAGCAATAAATGTATAAAAGCCTACATCCTGACAGAAGTTAAAGCCAGTGTGTGTGCAGCCAGGAGTTTATATGTTTCAATGAGGTTGGAGAGTAGAAAAAGATCACTACCTGTAATTTGATACATAGAAGTGGGGCCTAAGACTAATTGATGGGAGCTAACCAAAAATACTGCTGAATGGTGATATATTATTCCATCGTGATCCATCATTATCATCAGTTTTGACATCCAAAACTTTGAGTTACAACATCCAACACTATTGTCAGAAATGCAGCCATGACGATGCCTTTTGGTACTCTCTGTACAGTCCATACCTGTTAACAAACAGATAATAAATATTTGAGTCAAAAGAAATTGAATTTGGATTCATCACTCCACCTGCTCCAATGTCCAGTCCAGTTTGTGTGTAATTTTGGTTACTTATCCTTTTGTCCCTATTTCCCTTTATTATGAATGGCTTCTTGAATGCCACCACTGAGACTATTTCTTCAGCAAGTAGTAGTAGATCAAGTGATCAGCCAGATCCATCTCTCATCTAGTGTGTCAGTGTCTCCGATTCTGTCTGTTTGTTCTATTATTTTTTATATGTAGATACAGTACTGTTTTGTCTCTTGTGGTGTGTGCCTTTTTATGCTTAACTGATTTATATATGACGGTGGCCGAACAGTTGCCTAACAAACAAGAGACTTTGTTATGGTTTGAAAGGTCTTCAAAAACCCCGGAGAGCAACTCCACCAGAACATCTCCTTGGAAGCAAAATGTAATGAGGGGTGGCTCCCCACTGTTTTCACAGTACTGTATATTTTATTGATTGATTGATTAACTGCAAATATCCATTCCAAATATCCTTAATGGTATAAAGCAGCGGTCTCCAACCTTTTTTGCGCCACGGACCGGTTTATGCCCGACAATATTTTCATGGACCGGCCTTTAAGGTGTCGCAGATAAATACAACAAAATAAAACTAGTACCGTTACTGAAAAAAAGAAAATTTATTCATAACCAGTGTTGGGTAAGTTACTTTAAAATAGTAACTTAGTTACATTACTAGTTACTTCTCTCAAAAGTAACTCAGTTACTTCAAGTTACTCGTTACTTTCAAAGTAACTAGTTACTAGGGAAAGTAACTTTGGTTTTACTCAGAATTCTCTTGTTAATGTGTTGCTTCCATAACTTTGCCAGTCTTCTAGCTTGCTTACTTGCCACAAGTGCACTGTGCCACCTACCAATAGAAAGGAAAAGATAATGTGCATATTTCCACGAGAGAAATCCCACGCCTGGACCGTCATTGACTGCTGCCATGATTCTAGCCTACGTCACAGCGTCATGTGCGCCTTTTACATCCAACACAAAAACTGCAGTCGTGGTGCTTTCGATTGTACTCAGAACTCGGAAATTCTGCCTTCTGAATAGGAAGATGTAGGTAACACCAGACTGCAGATGAGCTGCATACAGGGCTGGACTGGGACAGAAAATTGTGCCCGGGCATTTTGACTAGAGACCGGCCCACCATTATAGGAAAAATCATAAAGCCTTTGAATGAAAATAAACACTGTTGTGACAGTGATGTACACTGTTCTGATGGTATATATGCATCAATCTATCAATCGTTTGTTGTAAGATTCAGATAATTATTTTTTAAAAGCTAGACATTTTAAATGAGAATAAGAAAGAAAAGTATTTCTTTGTGCCCCCCTTCCCTGTTAATGCCCTACCTGGCCCCCTGGCAACACTTTGCTAGATCCGCCCCTGCACAGTTACCAGCTGTCAGCTACCTAAAAAAGGATCCTGGTGTTATTTGTCTCTCAGAAACAGTTCATAACTTCCCTTCAACTCATTCATGTCACCTAAAAGGTAAACCTGTTTCTCCATCACCTGTTCAGCTCTGATTCAGTAAGGACATCTCCTGGTTTCATCTTCATGTTTCCCTCTCACCAGATAACCAAACCATATCATGACCAGCAGCTTTACAGCTGTGGCTCCAGCAAACATCAGCTGATACTAGAAATTAATATTAAATAAATTCTAACAACAGCTGATCAAGCTTAAACGTGCTGCTGTTGTTTAGCGCGACATCCGCTGGTTTCCTCTTTCGGCGCAAAGTGGGCGATAAACAAACAAGAGAGCCGATCAGCTGATCATTGATCAGTTTCATGATTGAAGTAGAAACGGGAGAGGGAGGGGGAGAATGAGAGAAGAAGAGGCAGCTGTGCAGCAAAGACACAGAATAACTCCAGCTTTGTGTCTTTTTCATTGTAGCTGAATTACGGGACAAACTGTTCCTTTTCACCTCAATAAGAAACGCGTAATATTTTCTCTGAATACCAGACGGGACGGTTGGCAACTCTAATAACTTATGAACAAAATAAAGTTCAACATCATTAACTTCATAGCACCACCCAGCTGTATAGAAACTCCGTCATGCTAGCTAGCACGCAGTACGGAAAAAGTCAGAATAACGAAAATAAACTCCACCTAAACTTGGTTCATATCTGACCCAGAGAGACTGCAGGTCATAACTTCTTACCTGAAGTTCAGTTCACACTTGGACCGGCGGCCGCCTCGGGTCTCTTTTCCTTCTGCGTCCCTTTTCCTTCATCCACCTGCTGGCCTCCACCACTTGCTAATGTTACTGAATCTGTGGAAGCTCCGCGATAGCCACCACACGAAGTAACGAGTAACGACCCTATCTAAATCCCAGTAACGAGTAACGCGTTCCTGATTTTGGCATAATAACTAGTTACCGTGCTCGTTACCACAATAATAACGTAGTTACTGTAACGCGTTACTTAATAACGCGTTAGTCCCAACACTGTTCATAACACACGTGAAAAGACCCAGGAAAACCAGAGTATAACGATAAAAACGATAACAAAATAACGCTGAAAACCGATAAAAACCCTGAAAACTCATACATTTCACACCTGAGCCTCAACTCTCGCGGCCTCGGTACCAAACAACTCACGGACCGGTACCGGTCCGAGGCCCGGGGGTTGGGGACTGCTGGTATAAAGTTTGCATATGGATCTTTAACAGACCAACAACAGCTCAGGACAGTTTGTGGAACAGAAACAACATGTAATCTATTGCTTGTGATTCTGGATACTGTTCTCATGCATACTGAGTCATATCGGTTTACTTGAAATTAATATTTTCAAATAAAAAAGGAAAGAAAAAGGAATGGCTGGCAGCAGAGAGTCACTCAAACATGTGACCATGGTTAAAACCACACATTTTGTTCATGCTGAATGTAACAAAAAACATAATTCCAATGCACCCCCTACCATCCCACCCCTCACATCAAAGTCTCTGCCTCTCTCACACACATTCAGCCCACATACTGCCTGTGTTTGTCGTCGTTTTCCCCATTTTGGCTCTAAATTTTCAAATCAATTCACTTAGCTGTATTATTAAGGGATTTTTACAGAAGCACAATCAGCATCAGCCAAGGACAGACCAGAGCAAGCCCGTATGTATTCATCACATGGTTACCCCTTTACTAAAACACAAACACAGTGGAGTCTACATCCATGTTATCCACACACTGTTTCTACTCTATACTTGAGTTGCTCTTTGCTGATGACACAGGCTTAACATCCCACAAGGAAGACACCTGAAACAGCTTGTTACTTGTCTCTTCTATGCTTACAAGGAATTCAGGCTTGCTGTAAGTTTAAAGAAGATGCAAGTCATGGCACGGGGTAAAGATCACCCCCCAAAACATCGCTATAGATGGGTACAACCTACAATCATTCTTTATAGCAGTGAAGCCTCGACCAACTACATGAGGCATGAGAGAAAACTTCCACTTGAGGTGCCTGCAGTGCATTCTGTGGATTCAAAGACTAAACAAAGTGCCCAATTCAGAGGTCCTGAAATCCACAAACATGGACAGCATGTTTGCCCTTCTTTGTGAGTGGCACCTTCATTGTCTTGGCCACATCAGTCAAATGGAACTTGGCTGCATCCTTGAAGGACCTGGCAAGTTGATGAAGGGCTTGCGACCAAGCAAGACCAAGCACCCATGGCTGCACTTTAAAGATGTCTGTAAAAAAGACATGAAACTGTGCAGCATAAATACCATGGCATGGAAACCCGGCACACTTGATCGCTCAGTCTGGCGCCTCACTATCAGGAGGGGAGTGGAAAAGGCAGAGGAAAACAGGGCTGCACACATCTCTGAAAAGAGAGCCAGAAGGGAGGCAGACAAACACCAGCCTCATCAGACGTCTCCTTGTGTCTGCGACGCATACGATTGAGACTGCCACTCATGGACAGGACTTCTCAGTCATGCACACTGATGCTGGCATACCTGAAAGAACACCTGTCTGAATGTTACAACATCACTTCTTGACACGGAAGGATGCCGCCGCAAAAACTCTTCTGATTATTTATTGGAGTTTATATGATATGTGGAGGCGCGTGGTCTGCGGTGCCGCTGCATGGACCACAGATGCACCTGAGTGACATCTGCAATCACGCCTCACCAGGTTTAAAGTGTGAACTAGGTTTAAAGGTTCTGTTATAGACACCTTTAATTCTACTACATGAAGTTAATGCTAAAATTACTTCTGAAGTATGATTAAATATAAAAATCTATGTGGTTCTTTGAATAAAAATACAAAGATTATTGTTACTCTTGCCCCAAATAAGTAGAAAATACAAAGAAAAGAAATGTCATGTTTTTTGTTTTTTTTCTTGGTCTGGCTTCAGTGGGATTTATCTCCTCTATTGGCCAACTTATTATTCCAGCTGGGTATCTGATGACTAGTGGGGCATATGTATTGAAGGTGAGTTAATGTCTTACTTGAAGTAGTATACAGCTTGATGTTATTCATGTACACAAGGTATCTGATGGTCATTCTAGTCCTGAATGTATATTCCAGTCTCTTCCACTCTTCGTGATGAGCTGGCTTAGGGGGTTGAGGCCTATGCGGAATAGCTGCAGGGACCGTGCATTACCTTGGTATATTCTGCACTTGAAGGTAGATAGTGCCTTGGAGTTGGCCTTCAGTGTTGTCTTCCACGTTCAACACTGAGTTCCTGATGAATGTTATAAGTGCATTATTAACCTTGTAGTGCTAAGGACTCCAGTATCCATGTGCTGTGCATTGAGTCACAGAGTGCCTTGTAGCCAATACAGACAATGCTCGGGTCTGTCTGGTCAACTGCTCTGTGAACCAATAGCTGGGGCTTTACGCCCTGTTGTTGTTGTTGTTGTTGTTGTTGTTTTTTTTTGTTTTTTTTGCAAAATGTCTCTGAAGTGTGCTCATATATTGACTCATGTGCTTATTCAACTTGGTTGCTATGATATCTGAGAGGAGCTTCCATGTTGTGGAGAGGCAGATAATTGGCCAATAGCTTGATGTTGTTTTACCCCTTTGATAAAATTCATACTGCCTTGTGTTGGACAGTATGAATTTTGTGTTTCCTTTTGGTTTCATCTTGTGTTTTGTGTTAATTCTAATTTTGTATTAGTTCTTAGGGTTTGGTGCTTCCGTGTTTTATCAGCCCTACCTGTGTCTGTCCTCTGTGCTCTGTTCGTATCCCCGAATTTGTGTTGTAAAACAGTCTGTGTGTTTCCTGTTTTACTTTGTAGGTCTGTGTCTCGTCTTGTGAATTAGGTTCGGCTGTGCTCCCCTCCTGTGTGTCATTCCCTCATTACCTTGTGTGTATTTATAGTGTGTGTCTGCTCCTACACCTGCTGATTTTGTCTCATGTGTGCCAGAGGCCCCCATGCCTGCTGGTTTTGCCTCATGTGTGCCAGAAGCCCACGTGCCTGCTGGTTCTGTGACTGTTTTTGCTGGGGGGTCCGAGGAGCCCGTCCAGCCATAACCATCATTGGCAGCTTCTGCTGGGGGGTCCGAGAAACTGCTCCAGCATCCTGCTTTTGCTGGGAGGTCCGAGGAGTCGCTTCAGCTTGCTGCTTGCTGCTTCCAAGAAGCCCGTCCGGCCATCAAAGCGGTCTGCCGCGCCGTCGTCTGCAGCGCCACCGCCTGCGGCTTCCATGCCATCGCCTGCAGCGCTGCCACCTACGACATCCACGCTGTCATCTGCAGCATCAGCATCATCCTCGTCTGCAGCATCGACATCATCCTCACCTGCAGCTTAAGCCTCACCTGCAGCTTCAGCATCAGCTTCAGCTTCGCAGCATCCTCATCCACGCCTGCAGCGTCAGCATCCTCATCCACGCCTGCAGCGTCAAGCATCCTTATCCATGCCTGGTCCAGCCCCAGCATCAGCCTCGAATGGTCCAGCTTCAGCTTCGGCCTCCTGAACTGTTAACGCGCTGCCGCTGTCACTGCCACTGCCTTCTGCGTGGTCGGCCCCCTAAACTGTCTCATCCTGGTCTTCTGTGGTGTCGGCCCCCGGGTCAGCCGCCTGACTTCTGTTTTGAACTGTTCACGGGCTCCTGTGTGTGTTAGGGACGTTTTGTTTTGGGTTCCTGGAGGTCCTGTTTTGTTTTGGTCCAGTTTCCCTCCATCTATCCATCTTTCACAAAATATAACAGTGCACATTCCTGGCACAGTGTTGCCAGTCTTTTCTGCCATCTATCCTGCATTCAAAAAGCACTACCCAAACCCCCATGCACTGGCATGCTAGGTTCTGTCCTCTATCTTTTAAGACATATGAACTCTGCTGTGCGCATAATTCCTCAAGGCGTCCCTTTACTTCTCTAGTGCTCTCACTAGCGTCATCTGCCCAGAATGTTGGCACCCTTGACTTGTCCAGCGCCGACGGCGAAGCTTGTACAGGGGTTGGCCACGTGGCAAGCGATGGTGCAGGTTCCACAATAGAAGCTCCTGAAAGCTGAAGGCTCTGCCTACCATTATACTTTTAAAGAACCACAAGTCACCACTATTAGGGTGAGATGGGACTAGGAGGTCTTTACAATAAGATGGAGCCTGATTATTGAAGTGTGTCAGGAGAAGCATTTTAAATGTATCTGTGAAGGTTCTCAGTCCTCCAGGTCATCGTAGTCTAAGGAGCTTGGAAATAAAAGAGTCTGGACTTCTTTAAGTTTTCTTGAAGACGTTTCACCTCTCATCCAAGAAGCTTCTTCAGTTCTAGGTGCAATTGGTTGAGAGTCCCAGATTTTAAGCCCTATGGGAGTGTCCGCAAGAGGGTCATGGACCCTGTATTGATCCTCTACCTAATCACACGAGCCAAGGTGTGAAAACGGTGTGGGACACAATCAGCCAAGGTTTCAGGTGAACCCATAGTGAAACCTAGCCCCACCCTATCATGTGATTTATATTATTTATTGAGGTCAAATGGCCCAGGATGTGAGTGCTATATGTTAAGGTGTCTGGGAAGGGATCTCAAAAGCTGGATTATAGACATCAGACTGTTGGTGTCGTAGCCACCTCCTCTTTCACTCCTCTTTCAAGCCATCTGTTTTCTCTATCCAAAATTTTAACATTGGCATCCTTGAAAGAGAGACCTTTAGACTCAGCTGTACATCTGCATCTGAAGGATAAATGATCTCTTTTTTAAAATCCAGATAACCCAGGGGGGAAAGCTGTTTGTGAGTCTGGAGGTGTGAGAACCTTATAAACCTAAGATACTGTCTGGAGGGCAGCGGGTCAAACAGGTGGCAGGCAAGATGCAAGAGGCCACCTGTGATGGCCCTTGTTTTCCTGAGACAGGAGCAATTGACGGCCTCCAGGGTGGCGGAGGACAGCTAAAATAAATAAAATAAATAAAAAATAAAGATTTTTTTCAGCAGTGTTACCCTATGTGCATGCTTCCTGTTCTCATCTGTGGCCAGACACCCAGGCAATAGGAAACCATGCTCTCCAATGAGGTGCGGTAGACAGTCAACAGCAGCTTCTGGTCCAGGTTGTTCTTCCTGTGTTTACAATAAAACTTGTAAAAACCTTAACACTGCTCTGTATTGTGTCTGCGCTTGAATCCACTCATAAGTACTGGCCTTCAGGTGCCTTGACACCACCGACTCCATACAATGACTAACATAATTTGCGGCTATGCAGCAGAAAGATTCAGTGTTGTCAAGAAAGTAGATACCAAGCCCACTTACACAAGAACCACTTACACCAGAGCCATCAAGATCCAGCTGAGGCAAGAGCTCCATACCTTCAAAAAACATATAAGGTGTAGTGAGAAGAAAGAAGAAACAAGCTGACCTTCAAGACATCCTAACGAGGTAGAAGGTTGGGGACCCTTCGGAGAGCAGAGTAGCAAGGATCTTCATGCTGACCGTCACTTCGAGGACAGAAACATCAGATTGTCATCGGCAGGAAAAAGGGATTATAACCAGATGTACCATCTCAGTCATCCGATAAGAGCATTTATGGATGACTGTTACAACAACATCAGTTCCAGGAGTTAACTGATGTTGTTGTAATATCCAGGAGGTAAGGACATCTTGCAAGGCCTTGAGAAACTTCACCTTTACCTGGGCAAGGATGAGCACTAAGCCCACCAAATCAAACTCTATGGTGCTAAAAAGGGGGAAAGTGGCTGACAAATTCCGTCTTTCTTAGATAGGATTGGCATCCCCTCCATATCAGGGCAGCTAGTGAAAAGTTTTAAAAGTTGTATCACTGAACAGGCAGAGAGAGCTGTGGAGGTGGCCAAGTCATTCTTCAGGCAGAAGGATTTGGTGGGTACACTGGCATCCAGGAGAGCTTGCTTGTTTTTTCCCCCCCCAAAAGCCTCACATGGAAAAGGCTAGGGAAAATGAGAGAGACCACATAATCCAAGAAGAGGACTGAGCAGATGTGAAGGAAGAGCAAATGTGTAGGACAGTGGGGCTCAGGCAGCAGGTGGCCTGGACAAAACGGGAGCGTAAGCTACAGTGGAAAATCACCTGAGGAACATCATGCAAGCGGATGTCCATTGTGTCTGATTCCTCATCCATGCCCTACCAACCTCAGCCAATCTCTATTATGTGGGGCAACCATGAGACACCAATCTGTCAGCTATGCTCAAAAAGGGGATACTTAGAACATCTACAGAGTAGATGTCCAAAGGCTCTGCAGAAGGTTGCTACCACTGGCGTAACAACCAAATGCTGAAAGCAGTGGCAGAAAGCATTGGCAATGCAATCTTCTCTGGGAAATAACATCTTGCCACGAAGAGGAGAATTGCCTTTGTCAAAGCTGGAGAGAAGCCCTGCCAACAGCAAAGGACAAGGTCAGGTCTTCTCTACACAGCCTGGAAGCTACAACCCCATTTGGGGAAGCAATTGAAGTTCCCCCAGCACATTGCTAAAACATCCATATCCATGATCCATGGACGGTTGCTGCTGGGATGCAAGCTGGGGTCTGATCAACTTCAGCTGGGACTGGATTTGAATGTGTAATCTCTTTTGTTTACTTTATTTTTTCTTCTTTTCGCACTGAGAGAATTGCAACTCAGTTTCGTTGTTTAATGTTTCATTGCTACAATGACAATTCACTAGCAGGTACCACTTCCTCGGTAACGATGGGCAATGAGGGATGAGGAAGTGTGAACTGGCGCTGCGGGTTGGGGAAGGCCTTGAAGGGGACTGGCAACGGCTCTCGGGCCGGGCAGATCCCCATGTACTAACGAGAAATAAATGGAGGAAAGGAAGAGAGGAGAAGAGAGGGATAATGAGGGTGGGGCATGAAAATGAGAACAGCAGGTATTGGAGAAGGGGGGGTTTTATAGCCTGAGGCCGGAGGGGGCGTGAAGGAGGAGTGGTCCCGCTCCTGAAATTCAGATGATATCTCCACTAAAGAGTCTGTCTCTGTTTTCTGATGTGCTGGTGTCATGCGTTGCTGTGTAGCAGGCAGGTTGAGACCCAATATGCAGAACTCAGAGACAGAACTAAACTCAAAACAACTTTACAAAAAAGTAGACGGGGCAAAATTACAAGAAACTCAGGATACTAATGGGGAAATGCGAAACACACAGGGAACACAGTGATGGGAGGTACTGTGCCGAGGCTTCAGAGCACATGTAAAGACATATAAAGAATAAAACAAGATGCATAAACAGAGACAGGGATGAAGACAAAAGAACGTGACATAGACAAAAGATAAATAAACATGAAGACAAGACTGACTAAGCACGGAAGATCTAAGAGAAAGGCAGACATGACAAAGGGAACACAGGAGGACAGAAAAAACAACCTTGAAGAAAATCTAAAAATGATAACTATAAATACCAAATATGAACAAAAACACAACCTAAGTAAAAATCCCCTCCATACAACTCAAAACTGAACACTTCAACAAACCAAGTCAAACAGAGAATATCACACACACACAGCTGGATAAGCAATTCCAATCCAGGAGGTCCTATCTCACAACTTACAGAACTCAAAGAATCTTTGCTAACATCTTGTTGTCAGATACTACAGTCTAGCATAGTCCATGACTCCCCACGTTTCTTTTGGCAGTAAAAGGCGGACCAACAGAATATAAGGCAAGTGGCCATAATGTTATGCCGTCTGTGTCGTTATACTCCTCTGTTATTGGTTGGCTTGTACAGGTTTCAGTAGCATTTAAAGTAGGAGAACTAGTAAAACTCTCTGTATTGTACTCTGTATTTGTAATCCCTATACAGATTGAATGTCATATGTGGCTGTGTGACAGGCAAGGCAGAACCCAAACACAGGACTCGAACACAAGGGAATTAGTTTTAAGGTGGCAGCTATGATGGCCAAATTAAGCTTTCTGAAACATTGAAACTTGTATTCAAAAAGGTTTCATTACTCGAAGCTGTTCAACAGTCCTCTTTTGTGCCATCTTGTGGCCAAAAGTATGAAGAGCAGCTTGAATAAACAGCTTGAAATGAACTGCTTCCTACAGAGCTGAGTTGACAGTTTCTGTTTAATATCATGTGACTGAGGTGCTTTGAACATGTTTTTATATATGTATGTATGAATTTATGTATGTATTTATGGGGGGGCGGGGGGGAGTGAAAAAGAATGATTATTTGATTAATAAATACTTTTGATAAATAAACTTTTGCTTAAACGTGCTGTGTTATGGTCTCCTTTTGCTTGACTTCTTGACATTTGAAAGCAAAACATTCTTTATAATAATATACAACACGCTCTTATAATAGGTTGGGAGTATGCTTGTGCTGTAATTAACCAATGCACAGCTACACTTGTATATAATATATTATAACTTATATGTATAATGTATTTTAGGTACTTTTTTACCTTGGGGTAGAATTTTTTAAAAACTAGTAAAATAAAAACAACACATAAGACTGTTCTATTTATTTTTTCTTTAGGAATAGGCAGAATGTCCTCTCTTTCTCGCTGGCTCCATGTCTCTCAATATGTCACACACTTCGCTCTCTCACACAAAATAACAACAACACAGCACAAATCCTGCCAATGATTCCCTTCATTATAAACCATGGAAACAGGTATTGAAGCAGAGACGTACCAAATGAAGCTTCACACATCACTGATCATGTGACTCAGGTTAGCCGAACCAAGCCTCGACACTGCTTCATAAGCAGTGTGTTGTTTTTGGTTTTCTGCACCGGAGCCTCCGCTTCAAATGGAACATCACTAAAAAACTCTAACGAGGGAGAAATTAGGAACTGGGAACTAGAAAACATGGAAAGTATAGGGTACAGGGAACCACACAGCAAACAGGGATGACGCAACAACAAGCAGGGGGAGACTAAAATACACACAGGATAATTAAACGATGAACTAACAGGACAGGGAAAGCAAAATTGAACACACAGTACACAGAGACTGTCAAAATAAAACAGGAATTAACGTCAGCTGATTCAGTCCCAACTGACCTATTTTAAAAAATGTGTCTCATTACCAAGAAACATCTCATGATGGGTAAAAACCAATGAGCTCTCTCAAGACCATTGCAACCTTATTGTTGCAAAACATCTTGATGGGATTTGTCACAGAAGAATTCCTAAACTATTGAATGTGCCAGTGAGCACTGTTGGAGCCATAATCTAGAATTGGTAAGAACATAATTTTACCCTAAGCAGGCCACGACCAGGTGATCCCCGCAAGATTTCAGGAAGGCAGTGAAAAGAATTATCAGAAGAGTTTTCCAAGAGCCAAGGACTAGTTGTGGAGAGCTACAGAAAGACCTGAAATCAGCAGGTAGAATTGGTTGAAAGAAAGCAATAAGTAATGCGCTCAACCATGTATGGACACTCACCACACCGCGTTTACAGTTTGCTGACCAACATTTAGACAAGCCTGTGAAATACTGCCAGGATATAGCCTGATTAACTAAGACCAAAACTAAAGCATTTGGATGCCATAATACACACTATGTTTGGAGGTAAAAACAGACTGCATGTCGCCCCAAAAACACCATATCAACAGTGAAATTTGGAGGTAGGAACAGCATGGTATGTGGCTGTTTTTTGGCATTCAGCATTGGGGGGTGTCATATAATTGAAGGAAAGATGAATGGAAAGATGTTCTGAGACATTTTTGATAAAAAAAAAAAAAAATCCACTGCCACCTACCAGGATGATGAAGGTGAAACGAGGGACGTGTCAGCAAAACAACAATCCCAAACACACAGCCAAGGAAACGCTCATTTGCTTATAGAGAAAGAAAGTAAGCCTCCTAGACTAGCCCAGCCAATGACCTGACCTGAATCCTGAAAACTTTTCCCTGTGTCATTTCTGCATCATTAGTACACATAATTTAATTATGTACTTCTATGGTTTGATTTATTTGCATGTGTGGGTTTGATGGGTTGAGACATTTGATGAGAATTTCATGTCAGTAGCACTTTTAGAAATATATTTTCTTAAAAAATTGGTGACGTGTTCAATACTTATTTTACCCTCTGTATGCACTCACCAGACAATGTATTAGGTTACCTGTTGAACTGCTTATTGCAAATTTTAGCCAATCACATGTCAGCAACTCAGTGCAATTAGGCATGTAGATGTGATCACAATGATTAAAGTCCAGCCTTAGTATCAGAACAGGGGGAAAAAAGGTGATTTAAGTGAAATTGCATGTGGCATGGTCATTGGTGCCAAACGGGCTAGTCTGGCATCAGTGAGTATTTCAGAAACTGTTGATCTACTGGGATTTTCTCACATAACCATCTCTAGGTTATGTAAGCACTGCTCATATAACTAGGTCTCTATTTTAGACCATTCTCTTTTTTAAAGCATGACCATCCAAGTGTGCACAGAAAAGGCACATTTAAGTCATGCTTTGCTATGCATCATTATGCAGAAAATTCAAGAACTGATCATGCAAGTGTCACAACAAAACTGTTTGATTATTAGCTATAATGTGATTGATGATTTTAGTCCAGCAATTTTATACATTCAGTAATAGATGAACACTCAATGCTGGCCGTCAGTGAGAGCACATTTAATCTTTTTCCGAAATTTTATATTAATTTAAGCTTCAATGTATTCTATTCAGTAAGCTATTACAGTGCTCATATGCAGTGGATCATTAGTTTTGGGGAAGAACAGTATTATACTATTTTGGCTGTAGCGCAGGTGATCTACTAATAAGAAGGTTAGTGGTCCATCCTCACTGCTCCAGTCTGCATGCCTAAGTATCCTCACACACTGAACACCAAGTTTCTCTCTGATGTATTCACTGGAGAATGAATGCGTGTAAATGTTAGATAGAAAGCACTTACTAGCACCTGTAGAATATGTGTGAATGGATGAATGAGTCGTGTTGTATAAATGATGTAGAAAAGTGCTATATAATAACCAGTCCATTTATATGATCAATTTGTCTGAGTTATAAATAGGCCATCTCAGCTCATTTCAAAAGCGATTTCAAAAGTAGGGTCATGTCTGTACTAACCTTATTGTGTGAATAGCACGATTTGTGATTTGCACATTTTCGAAAGCCCCCCCCCCACACACACACTTACACTTACACACTTAAGAGGAAATTAGCTAAGGTATTGACAAAGTGTCCAAAACCCGACAGTACTTGAAGGCAACACGTCTAATGCGATTGATAAAGCCTCGCATCTCCATTGCTCCTTTAGTCATAACTGCAAATAGTCACACACGCAAAAACACAGTCTCACTGTGTCAAGTGTATGTCATTATATTTCTCTATCCATGCTTATATTGCACCGGGATAATTCAATCTATACAAAGCGCTATTGTCGAGCAGGGTAAAAAAGAAAATAATCTTTCTGTGATGTAACAATAAATTAATGTGTGTTTTAAAAAAAATCGCTACATCGGTGTTGCTGATGCTTTTCGCCGAGAGCATCCTCCGTTGCGCCACTAAAGCATGTCATCCTGACCCGTTTCGAAATGCAGACATGTTTTAGCCGGTAACATAATAGGACAGCAGATACAGTAGATTGCAGCAACACGCACAATATCGGAAATTAGAAAGAAGAAAGGACACATGCGGCACTAAAGCTACTTTTACTCACGGCTCTGAAGAAACGCCATGAACATGATGGTATCGTTGATCCTGAGGAGGGTCGACATGACTGGAGTCTGACATCAGCAGTGTGTGTGGCGGGGTTGAGTGTACTTCCCCCTCCCCCTTTTAACAACATGGGGAGGGTAAGCGAAAAGATGAATACTGAGGAAAACCAGCTCGCAAAACTTTTTTACTAAACTGTCTAAAGGGGAGTTATTCATAAAGAAACACTTTTGAACAAGGTGTAGGCTTTCTCACATTCTATGACCAGCCTCACGAAAAACCTGAATTGGGTATGGGGAAGGAGAAGGATGGATGGATTGCATATACAGGGGTTAACAAAATCATTTTGGACATGCAACAATCTGTGTGATCTGATCTTCATCTACACACAACACAATATCCATTCATCCACCTTCTTCCTCCTACACAACTTAGCAAGCCTGTCCCAGATGGCAGAGGACGAGAGGCAGGGTACACCCCGGACAGATCGCCAGTCTGTTGCAGGGCAAACACAGAGAGACAGACAACCATTCACTCACACCTATGGTGCGGCCACTTTAGAATCACCATTTATCTAACCCCACTAACTGCACATATGGTGACTTTGGGAGGAAGCCGAGTACCCAGAAAGACCCCACATAGACACGAGGAGCGCATGCAAATCCATCCTGATGCTGGAATTGAATTCAGGACCTGGAGGCAACAGTGCTAACCATCCCATTGTATTCAGACAAAAACAATCTACCCTTCCCCCTTTCATTCCTCCCCTGATGACATTTAATTTTCAATTTTATTCATAAAACGCCAAATCGAAACAACAGTCATCTCAAGGTGCCTAATATTGTAAGGTAAAGACCTTTCAATAATAAGGATACAACCCTAACAGTCAAAGGAGCCCTTTGAGCAAGGATTTGACAACAGTGGGAAGGAAAACTTTTAACAGGAAGAAATCTCCGCCATCACCATTTTCAGGGAGGGACAGCTATCTGCTGTGACCAGGTGGAGGTGATGGGAGGAAGAAGACACACTGTGAAAGAGAGCCAGAGATTAATAAATAACTAAAGATTAAATTCAGAGAGGTGTATAAACACATAGTGAAAAAAGATGAGTAAAGAAGAAATATTAAGTGCATCAAAGGGAAGCCACAACCTAGGCCAATTGCAGTGTAATTAAGGGAGGATTCAGGGTCACCTGATCCAGTTCTTACTATATATGCTTTATCAAAAAGCAACGTTTTAAGCCTAATCTTAAAACTAGAGCGGGCCCCTGCACTGAAAAAAAGAACAGGTTGGATTTACTTCATTCAATAGTGGACATTGGTTGCACACAATTGCTTTGGTTTGCCGGAAACTTAAATAACTTAGTTAAACCAACACAACTTATTCATATTCAATAACCTGTGCATTTTGTGTTCATGAAACGTGATTGAAAAATGTTTAGATGAAGTAAGTTGAGCTCTTGGAATATTTTAATCCTTCACAATTTTGTCATTTTATTCCAACACTATTCATTAACTTTTACCCCAATACTACTTGGTCACTTAAATACTACATGTTGTCTTCATATTACATAATGTTCAACAAAGTCCAGAGTCTAGTTAACATTTGAACCCAGGACCATAATAAATAGCATACACGTGGTGTGTGTGTAGTTGTCTGCCTCTTATAACTCCAGTGATTTACCTGCAGTTTGAAATCTCATGTGATCTTGTGAATTTCATGTCCAGAAACTAACCACTCTTACTAGAATATTTCATGTCATCTCAACAAGAACAAATTAAGTTAGTGAATTTCATACAGATACATGATTTAATTATTGTATCTGGGACTTCCCACCATTTGACCTTAGAGCTGAAGAAGCACCACTAATCCAGAAGTAGTTATCTCACTTGACGCTGAGAAAGCTTTCGATCGTGTAGAGTGGAGCTTTCTCTTTGCGGTCTTACAAAGATTTGGTTTCAATTTCAATTTCATGGATTCGACTGTTGTACCCCAAGCCAGTGTCTATACAAATGGTGTTTCCTCTGGCTACTTCTCATTGTCACGCGGCACGAGACAGGGTTGCCCCCTGTCCCCCCTACTTTTTGCTATTGTAATTCAACCCCTATCTATAGCTTTGAAGGCCCTTCCTCATTTTCATGGTATTTCCCGGTCAGGCCTTGATGTAAAATTGTCTTTATATGCAGATGACCTGCTTCTATATGTTTCTGATCCCTTATCTAGCATACCATCGATTGTGTCTCTATTAAAAACAAGTTCGGCTCTCTGTCAGGTTACAAAATAAATCTTCTTAAAAGTGAATGTTTCCCCATAAATTCTTTAAGTCTTACACTTAAACAATCTGACATTCCTTCTAGACTTAGCCCTGCCGGCTTTAAGTATTTGGGAGTTAACGTGACTCGTACTTTGTCTTCTCTACACTCTTCCAATTTCTCCCCTTTAATGACTCAAATTCAATCAGATTTTCAGAGATGGAAATCGCTACCTTTGTCCCTAATTGGTCGGATCAATGCTGTAAAGATGAACATTTTGCCTCGATTGTTATTTCTGTTTCAGAGTATTCCTATATTTTTACCTAAAGCCTTTTTCAAAAAGTTAGACCAGCTAGTTACATCGTTTTTGTGGGGAGGGAAACTTCCCAGGGTGAGGAAATCATTATTACAGAGACTGACATTTGATGGTGGTCTCGCCTTGCCTAACTTTTTATTTTACTATTGGTCCTCTCATATTCACAAATTGACCCATTGGCTTGAATCTGCTGTGGTGCAAACTGGAGCGCCTGTCGTGCACTTCCTCATCCTTAGAAGCTTTATTGTTCTCTCCACTACCACTTAAGCCTTCTCATTTCACCCAAAATCCCGTGGTACAGTCTAGTCTAAGTACATCTCTGCATCAGTACACATGCCCATCACACAGAACCATCTGTTTACTCCTGGCCTCATTGATGGTACCTGTGTACAGTGGAAGCATCATGATATTAATACATTTAAGGATCTCTATAAAGATGGCACTTTCTTAACTTTTTTAGACCTGTGTTCAGAAACAAATCTTCCGGCTACTAATCTATTCCATTATTTTCAGGCACGGCATTGCACTTCTGCTCTCTTCCCCTCCTTGTCATGGGCTGGGTCGTGTGACCCAGTGTTTGAGTTTTGTGTATTTTTGTATCCATTTTTGATCTAGTTAATTTCTAGGTGGCTATTTAGTCCTTTATTTCTTAGTTGTTTCTGTCATCTCCCCCTGTACTCAGTCTCCCTGATTCGTGTGTCTACCTGTCATGTTTCATGTCTGTGTGGTTATGTTAAGTTCATGTCATGATTTATCTTCATGTCTCTGTGTTTCCTGTTTTATTTTGAAAGAGTCTGGTGTTCTTTGTTCACTGCATTTCGGTTTACTCTCCCCTGTGCTGTAATTATGTTTCATTCTAGTCAGCTGTGTCCTCATGTGTCTCCACTTCCCCTGATCGCCTCATGTGTGTATTTAGTCCTCAGTCTTGCGGTGTTCAGTGTCGCGTCGTCTGTGTTCTCACCTCCGTGTTTTCACGGTCAGTCTTTGCAGTGATCATCATAGTCTCTGAGTCTTCTTAGTTTGTCACAGTATTAGTTTTCCCAGTTTAGTTATAGTCTAGTTTAGTCACGCTATCCCTGCTTTGTTTGTACACTTTGTCTTCAGCCATAATAAAGGCTGGCTTTCTGTTAAGTTCACTCCCGTCTACTCACTTGTGTACGCACCTGGGTCCATCACACACACCACCGCATGGCCTGTCTCCGCAGACTGTGACACTCCTACCCTCTTCTTCCAAATGTCCAACCGTGGGAGGAATTCTTATCCCTTAAACCCAATAAGAAGTCAATTATATCTTTAATATATAAACAACTTATGGATTGAAATGTCCACTCAGTTGTTAAAATTAGGGGGGCTTGGGAGCAGGAGTTAGGAGTAATTTTTTCGGATCAGCAATGGGAGAAAGCAGTATCCAATGTCCGTTATAGTACGTCCTGTGCCAGGTTACAACTTATGCAGTTCAAGGTATTGTACAGGGTTTACTATTCAAAATGTCTTGTCTTTCTGAGATTTACCCACAAGTGATGGATCAGTGCGAGAGATGTCATGCCACCCCATGTGACCTAGGTCATATGTTCTTTCTGTGCCCAAGACTCCATGGCTTCTGGAGT
>NW_024582406.1:2733644-2754818 GCF_018398535.1 Haplochromis burtoni | reverse complement strand
TGCCATCTATAATCCAGTTTTGAGTTCCCTCCCCAGACGCCTTAACGCCCACTCACATCCTGGGCCATCTGACCTCAGGAATTCGCATGATAAGGTGGGGCCAGGTTTCACAATGAACTCACCCGAAACCCTGGCTGATTGGGACCCACCAATTAATTATGTTCACCACCAGAACATAAAGTTATTTTGTTCAAATTACAGGTTAGATTCTTGTAAATGTAACAACCATCCAATTTCATTTTTGGTATTGGTCCAATTTTCTCTGTCGTTCATGGGCAGGGGAAGGAGATGCATCGGTAGGGGTGATGAGATGGAGTTTCGGGCTGTGATGGTCTCCTTTGTCAAGTGGTGTCTGCAGCTCAACATAACAAAGACCAAGGAATTGATTATAGAGATTATATGGACCCAAAAGCAGATTCAAGACAGAGGCACTGAGTGACATGACATGAACAAAGTTTATTTACAAAAGGCACATGAACATAAACAATGAAACACTATGAAAGTAGACTATGAAGCACTATGAGTATGTATTTGAGCTGACTGTGTAACATGAGCGGGGGGCATGAGCTATGAGTGGCGAGGCTGATGGTGGCTATGATGGTGCATGCATGGGCAGCAGGTTGAGAGTTGCGTACTCCACTGCCACTCCCTTACTATCTGCACATCTTCTACCGAGAAAATAACAAAGTACAGTGTTCTGCCTTTTATAAATTAGACTGGACTATACAGTTTTATAAACTGCCAGAGTTCCCTCTGGTGGCTGCTTTGTAATATTGTTTTGATTACTTTGGCAAAAGACAAATAAAGGAAGCGGAAAATCCAAGATGGCTGAACATAATGCCAAAGTATTACTGTTTTAAGCCGATATGGACCTTAAAATATTGTTGCTTTGGTCGAGATTTGTCCATAAGTATGAGTGACAATAAGGTCAAGGTCAAGTTTATTTACAGAGCACATTTCCAAACAGTCCATGCTGCACAAAGTGCTTAACAATGTAAAATCCCACTAAAATAAATAAAATGCAAAACAATGATGCAGTAAAATATAGAAAAACAAAAATAAATCAATAAAACAACTAAAACAACAACTAAGGTTTAGGTCAATGTATGTTAAAAGCCAGACCATCAAAATGTGTCTTTAGTAACGATTTAAAAAGTTCACGTGGTTTTGCAGATCTAAGATTAAGAGGAAGACTGTTCCAGAGTCTGGGGCGATAAAATAATAATTGTCTCTTTGTTTTCTTTAAAAATGGTATGATGATTTGTACGTTTAAGGGAGTTATGAACTTTTGATCTTTTCAGCTACCAGTAATTGTGTAACAAGCTTGTTTGCAATGTTAGTTAGGTAATACAATATTTTGTATGTTTTCAGTTTTACGACGTCAAAGAGAAGGCAACAGTCGAGGACATTCTTCAATAAATCAGCACGAAAAAGGAAAATAAGTCTTTTTATTGGAGCATCGTTATCTCGTAGTCTAGCTGGTGAAAACTAGAAAACTCAGGGCGAGGATAGCACATACAGAGGGCCACCTCAATGTTGTGTACTGCTGGGATATTTATAACTGGAGCTATTTGTAGCTATTAGAGCTATTTCATTATATTTTGTAACTTTGTAATGTATTCCAATTTTTCATTTGTTTTAGTTAGTTACTGTTCTTACTACCTTAAAACTGAAGCTTTAATCATTGGTCCCGAGGCTCAGAGAGAGAAACTCTTGTCTAAATTACAGGCATTTTCACTATGTCCTTCGCTACAAGTGAAAAACCTGGGTGTTATTTTTGACTCTGAGCTTGGTTTTATCCCACATATTAAACATGTAACCAAAATTGGATTTTATCATCTAAAAAATATAGCCAGAGTCCGCCCTATTCTCTCTCAGGCCAACACAGAGATGCTGATGCATGCTTTTATTACCAGTCGCATTGATTACTGTAATGCCCTGCTCTCTGGTCTTCCTAAGAAGAATATTTCAACTTTACAACTTTTGCAAAACTCGGCAGCTCGTGTGCTGACGAAGACCAGAGGGCGGGCCCACATTACACCGGTTTTAGAATCGCTGCATTGGCTCCCCGTGTGTTTCAGGATCGATTTTAAAGTTCTTTTATTGGTTTTTAAATGTCTTAATGGTCTTGGGCCTTCTTATCTCTCAGATCTGCTTTTACCATATGAACCCTCGCGGACCCTGAGGTCCTCTGGTACTGGCCTTTTGATTGTCCCTAAAGTCAGGACACATACTCACGGAGAGGCAGCTTTTCAGTGGTATGGTCCTCGTCTGTGGAACAGCCTGCCGGAGGAGCTCAGGGCCCCAGAGAACGTACATGTTTTTAAGAACAGGCTCAAGACCCACCTTTTTAATTTAGCTTTTACTTGGCGTTTATTTATTTTATGCCTATTTATTCTATCCTGTTATTCTATTATTAATTTGGGCTTTACCTGATATTTATTGATTTTATTCTTATTCATTTTTTAATCTTCTTACTCTATTTATATTTATATTTATATTGTATCCCGTTCTTATTTATTTTATCTTTTTACCCTGTATATAGCCTATTGTGGCATATCTCCAGTGTTTCCTCGGAGGGGGCTCTCTGCACCGGGGCTGTGATCAACTGTGGCTGCTGGGTCTCTAGGGGTCCTCTCAGCCTGGCTGGGGGGCTTCTTTGCCTCCCTCCTGCTGTGTGCCCAACCTGGAGGCTGCGGTCTGTGACCGGCTCCTGGTGCAGACGGCTCCCTGTTATAGTGTTTCCTCACTTGGCTCATGCGAACCCAGCCCAATTTTTACTCTTTAAGTGTGCGCGTGTGTGTGTGGGGGGGGATATGTGTGTATTCACATCATTTATGTTAATGAGAGTGTGGGGAGTGAGTTGGAGGGTTGGAGGGTGGGCTGGGCTGCTTTTAACTATGTAAAGCACTTTGTGCTACATGTTTTTGTATGAAAAGTGCTTTATAAATAAAGACTGATTGATTGATTGATTGATTGATTGATTGATTGATTGATTAGAGCAACATTGAGAACAAATCAGGGATTAAAAAAGTATTCTGATGATGAAGACAATGTTCAAACTGGCCCAGCCAATCACGTGACCTAAATGCAAGTGAACTGTTGTGGAAAGAACTAAAGCTTTGAATTTATAGAAGGGAATCTTCAGGATTTTAATATTGTTTGTGTGGAAAAATGGGACAAAATCACATGTGAGTAATGCAAGCACAACTAGTTTATCAATACAGGAGGCATCTCGAAGCTGTCATCACCAACAAAGGCTTTTATACAAAGTACAAAGTAAAGTATTTGTACAAAGTAGTAAATATATTTCAGTAAGTGTGTTCAATACTTTTTCCCTGTATCATTTCTGATTATTACACACACATGGACATCTATGGTTGGATTTCTTTCCATGTGTGGATTGGATGACGTCTGGTGAGAATTTCATGCCAGTAGCACTTATATAAATATATTTACTTAGAAAGTTACTGATGTTTTCTATATTTATTTTACCTGCTGTATGTGCTAGTTTTCCCCTTTAAGGCCTGTTCTGCCTACCATTCTGAGACCTAGTGCCCTGGAAGAGTCTGATAATTCAGGTTAAAATAAATTAAGGAGCAAATCTATTGAACATAATTATTATAACTAGAATAGATGCGTGGGGCACGATGTGTGCAGAAAGAAAATGGCCTGAAAGTGGGTCAACTGTGGTCTTTTGTAAATGTAGATCTAGAAAATATTTGCTAACCAAAGCTGAAATTTCATGGTAATCATTATACATGTTTAAACCAATGAAACATTATTTATTTATTTATTTTACAAATTGGGGCAGGTTTAATAGAAAATCATCAAAGAAATTGATGATTTCAAATGAAAGGACCCAATTATTGAAAATGAAAACATTTCAATTCATAGATAAAAAAAATAATAAAATAAAATCTAAATTAAAACCATAAAAATGTCTTATAGATTCAATCATACCTGCTAAAACTTGCCTGGTGACCCATGCATGTAGAGATGAGTGGATGAAGTCATATGAAGCATTTGAGGCTTCTTCCTGATTCAAAGCCTCAAATACCAGAGGTCAGTTGCAGTTATGGCACCCAAAAACTACAAACGGGTTCAGTGAATCACAAATGATTCACAGAACTCTTTGACTAAAGTTCAAACACAAAAGAAATTCAGTCTTAAGCAGCTGTGCTTTTATTATAAAAATCAGTGCCCACGAATCAAAGTGTTACATTTTGAAATGTAAATTTACTGATTCGATGTTTAACAGTAGAGCTGCAGCTATCGATTATTTTAGTAACTGAGTAATCAAACGATTCATTGAATAAGAAATAATATAAATAATTTTGTCTTATTAATGAGAAATAATAAATATTCAAAAGAGGAAAAAAAACTGTTTAACTGCATACAACATTCAGTTAAACATGCAGTCAAAAAATCCCAACTAAACCCTACATGTCATGTTGAAATTTCTTTTTTGAATAATTTCTGAAATGCAAAAAATATATAAATAATCTCAAGTACAGTCAAAGTTAAATAAAATAAGATATATATATGAAATCTATGGCATAATAAAATGATCTTTCCTCTGTCTCCCTCGAAGGCTTTCTGGTGTTAAGAGGGGCAGAGTTTTAGTGCTACTGAAAACAAATGTTATGATGGAGCAGACATTAATTAATATTAATAATCCGGTGTCCAACCTACCAACCCTCAGGTCTGTGGCTAGGAGTTTAATGGCCCATGTACATTTTTATTGGCTGCCTCTTTGCTCTTCGCAGTGTGTAAACAGACTCCGAGTGCGTTTAATTGTGCCAGAGTCATCATCACTGTTGCTGCTGTATTAGGAGTGTTGTCGCAAATGTGGGTGAAACGCTTGCATTTACATCATTTAACACATCTGCGGGCTACAGAGCCACGCACTGAACGAAGCATCAAGTTGATTAATTCATTTGATTGACTGAACAGGTATTCCTGATGTGTGCCCTGTGCTCTATGTGTGGATGCATGCTCAATCATGCAGGTAAGTAAATCCCAAAAGGTTGGTTCATCTGGACGCAGCGTTTTCGTCACTCATCCAAGTGACTTCTACAGTCTCAGCTGACTGCAGGTTTCCCCAACCTATAAACAGTACATTTGCACACAGTGGGTTTGGTGCTGTGAGGAGCTCAGATGATCATGTGCCAACAGGCTTATTTTGCTCATAGTGAAAGGTAAGGAATGTCAGAAAAATTATGCATAGTTAATTGTAATCAAATATTGACTTGCTTCATTGCTGTTGTGCTTTTTTTAATGTAAACTCATGTTTTGCGCAAAAAAAAAAAAAAAAGTGTACGTGATGGAGGGAAATGGAGATCTTTTTTTGAATTCAGCACTCTTAAAAAAAAACCCAGAATTTACAAAAACTATCCCATGCAGCTGAAAAATGTTTTTTGCAGACCTGTGTTACAACTTTCAAATGTTTACATTAACTTGGATTGTGAAGTCAGGGTTGGTGTGGCTTCACTGCAGAGTCTATTTCTTATTAATGGGCTGCATGCTACAGGTATTTAAGGTGGCATTATTTAGACCATTGCTTAAAAGACCATGGCTATAACCTTAGTCTTAGCTAACTGTAGGCCAATCTCCAACCTTCCTTCTATCTCTAATTCTTGAAAGAGAAGTGGTAAAACAGCTAACTGATCATCTGCAGAGGAATGGTTTATTCAAAGAGTTTCAGTCAGGTTTCAGAACTCATCACAGAACAGAAACGTCATTAGTGAAAGTTACAAAAGATCTTCATGTGGCCTCTGACAGTGCTCGTCCTGTAGACCTCAGTACAACACTGAATACTGTTGACAGTATTATTTTATTACAGAGATCAGAGCATGCCATGGGAGTTAAAGGTACAGAACTGCAGTCATTTGAACCATACCTAACAGAATATAATTTGTTCATGTAAACAGAGTCCTCTTCACACACAAAACTAATTGTGGAGCTTCACAGGGTTCTATGCTAGGACCAATTTGGTTTCACTTAGGCAGTACTATTAGAAAACATAGCATATATTTTCATTGCTATGTAGACGATCGCCAGCTCCATCTGTCAATGAAGCCCAAGGACATATGGCAATTAGTTCTTAAGAGACAAAATTCTGAAAAAAATTTAGATAAAACTGGTGTGCATATTAGAAAAAACAGGAACCAAAGTTGTATTTTTGTTTTATTTTTTCACTTCGTTTCAGCAGACTGTCTCAAGCTAATTCAAGCTGAATTTCAGAGCTCATATACTGTCATTGCAATAGCAGTAAAAACCAACATAAATATATTCCCACGTACCAGGTTTACCCACCCACCCCAAAAAAAAAAGCCCAAAAGACAATGGACAAC
This sequence comes from Haplochromis burtoni, assembly GCF_018398535.1. Lineage (NCBI taxonomy): Eukaryota > Metazoa > Chordata > Actinopteri > Cichliformes > Cichlidae > Haplochromis > Haplochromis burtoni. The sequence continues at coordinate 2,748,462 of NW_024582406.1, read as the reverse complement.
TGTGTCCTCACCAGCACAGCACTGGTGGAAAACAAATAGCTGTTGGTTGGATAATTCTTTGATAAAAACAGAAAGGGGCACAAATAAACAGAGATTAGATGGGTTTGGATAGGTGTTTTTTTATTTTAAAACTTTCTATTAATGAGGTCTCAAAGTGTAAGCAGGGCAAAGTGCATCTCCTACCAGTAACTTACAGCCTAAGTGCTGAGCTTTCATTCAAAACATATTTTCATTCTGTCTGAATCTCCATGTCAGACAAACAAAAAGTTTGCTCCCTGTCACCTGACAGAAGAAGAGAAGTGGTTTTTATCTGTCTTTATGTTTCATCTCGTTTCTGCGTTCAGCTCACAGACGGTGGGTGGGGTGGTGTGTGTTGCAGAACAGTGAACCTTCCCCTTTGCGCTACAGCTGTTCACTTCTTCCTCACATGTTGGTGCTCATCCTGGTCTGACTGTTGGCTGGTGTGAGTTCACCCTGGCTGCCTTCTCTGGGTGGAGACTGAGAACAGGAGGAAACAAGTAAGGCACTACTCTTGTTCAACAGCATAGCTATAAACTCTGTAACATTGAATAACAGGTGAGGTTCAAAAAAGAAAGAAGACTTTAAAAATCTTAACAGAATATTAAAACCCAGAGTCCAACAACCATCAGGAGCTAGTCTTAGTTACTGCCAGCAATGTTGACCAAGTTCTTGCAAATGTGGTCGAGGAACCGAATGGCTGGTGGCAATGAGCCAGATACCCCGTACTCCTGAAGCACCCACTACAAGGATACTCCAAGGGCCTTGACGAACTCAGAACAAGTCCCATCCGCCCCAGGTTCCCTGCCATTAAGGAGTTGTTTAACTACCTCAGTGATTCCATTGTGGAAGGCGTGTCAGTGGAATTAAGTATTCATTCACCAACCACCTCTATCCTTAGTTAAAGTCAGTAGCACTCTACCCGCACTATGTATCATGCCAGTAGATAACTGGTTTCTCCTCCTGAGTCACCCAATCCAATTTTAGAAACCCCCCTCTGTTAATATGAATACTGTAATCTGTACCGTTCATTAATTTACAATCAAATACATTTTAGATATGCCATTAAAAAGAAGCTCATCACCAAATCACACGAAATTTACTGTAGTCAGACTTGATAATAACCTCTATCTCAACACAAAGAACATTATGAACAACTGAAAAAGAAAAAAAAAGTTATTCATTACAATGTGAAGAGAAGAAAATGTCTCTACCTTGACGTGAATCTGGTTGCGCAGCACAGCAGCACGGAGAATCATGGCTTTGGCTCGTCTCTGGAACTCTTTGCCCATATGAAGAGACTTCTCAAATGTGGTGCTCCTTTGGTCGACGTCCCTCGCATACAGAATCTACGAGCAGGTCAATGTCCCAGTTTGTCAGGGTTCAAACAACAAAGTACCTGTGGCAAAGGTTTGATGTGTGCAGCGTTTTCACCTTGCTGTGGGAGTCGATACGTGCATTAATGAGACCCTCCAGTATGAGCTGGGTGAGCTCGTCCTCCAGAGCTGTTACTGTTGTGTTGAACGCCTGAGCCATCTTGGTCATGTCTGCTGACACGTAGGGGCTGAAATACTGGGAGGAGGAGGAAAAAAAAACAGAAAACCCACACACAAGAAAAATATCAGTGCTCAAAAACATGACACTTGAAAAAGTTAGTACAAAGTACAAAGATTTATAGTGATTACATTAGTTTGGTCAATCATCTTTCTCAGAAATGCCTGTGCATGTTAAACAGTATTACATGTATATGAGATGCTTCCTTGTAACCAACACTATCATCTTCATTTACAGATCACAACACTTCACTAAACCTGTCAGCAGCTGCAGTGCCATCGTGTTACCACAAGCCAAACACACACAGCACAGTACTGCTGACTGGATTTAGGCAATCAAACTGTGAGACAACACTGCCACAATCAAGTCACAATAACTGCAGATGAAACAGATTCTCCCTAAGATTCATCCAGTACTCAGATATTCAAAAACTGCGTAAATCCATTAACAGTGACAGTCATTATGACAGACAAGTGAAACTAGTAAAACTTTCAAATACCTAATATTTTATGTGACTATTTGTTGTCTCAAATATACACATTCCCTTGTCTTTGCTTTGTTTTTTTGAAGCCAGTGATGGTAGGATGTAATGTGTTACTATCGGATAAAGGTGGCAGCACTACACCAATGCAGGGGGCAGATCTATCTTATGGAGGGGCTTCATCCTGCCAGGGCTACCATTTATACACCCTGTTTTGTTTCCCCCCAGAGAATCAGCAGCAACTTGATTATCCTATGCACGGTCAGTGTGTATGCAATATGTCTCACCTGAATCAGGGCTCTGTTTCTGATCTGGCTGTACAGTGTCTTGACATGTGGTGCCAGGTACATGTCCAACAGGAGGTTATCCTGCAAGAAACAGCACAATCATATACTGCACTTTCTGTGTGTGTGCGCGCGCTCATATTATGCAACAGCGGGAGCACACACTCTCCTTTGACGCATGTGTAGTGTTACTTCAGGGGTGGGCAGTTCATTTTCTCTACTGGCCACATTAGAAAGTGAGGAGGCCACATCAACAAGCTGAACTCAGTTCTGGTCACTATTAATTTATGTTTCTCTTTTCTTTTTGGTCTTGAAAAAATGTATTAAAGTCAGGTACAATGTCTGAGCCTTCCATTCTGCATCTGAGAGCTCTGAAATATACTCACCTCTCTCTTTAGAAGACTCAATTTTGGTTCTTAGGTTCCTACCTTAGTACTTTGAACAGGCAAAGCCAGCTGATAGCTGTGTAGTGGCCTACATCACCATGTGTTACATGTATGTGACTCAGTGCTCTTACCCTGATAAAGTTAACTATTTGAAATGGACTGGTTCTTAGCAGTTTTCTACCCTACCTGAGTACTCAAAGCGCTTTATGACACATGCCTCATTCACCCACTCAAGTGCTTTCTAACATTCACCGTGCAATAGATGCATCGGAGAGCGACCTGGGGGTTAATATCCTGTTCTAGGGCTGTTCGATATAACGACATATATCGGATGATATAAAAACGTCTGTCGTTTCATTTTACGCTATCGTTTGTTTCGTGGTGTCGCAAAAATAAACTGTTTACGACAATATTTTTTTCATCGTTTTGATGGTCACTGTAGTGGCTATATTAATTTCTTAAAGTTCTCTCTTTCTCTTATATTTAATATAACCACACTACGGACGGACAAGCGCCTGTTTTTAATGGGTTGTCGTTAGCAACAACGACGGTAACAGCATCGCGTGTCTGCTTGTTTATTTTCCACGTAAACCTTTCACAATAAAGCTCAAGATCCTGTTGAGAATTTTCAAAATAAACTGAATCATGTGAAAAAGTATGCAGAGTATTGACGGATGAGAAGCAAAAAAAAAAAAAAAAAAAAAAAAAAAAAAAAAAAAAAAAAGAGTCGTCAGGTGCTAAAGAATAAACCTTAGACTCGAACGTTAGAACAGGCTTTCCCCGCAGCACACCGTGTAATAAATACTCACAGAGAAAACGGCGGCCGTTACAACTTATGTCTAAAAATGTGTAGTTTCATGCATCGGTTAAAACACTCGACTCCAGGTACACGACGCCCAGCTGGAAACACTTCATGCAAGTTGAGCTGCCCGAGATTCACAGAATTTACAGAAAATATTAAATTTTTTGCGATTTATATCGTTATTGGGACGATAGATGTTTTATATCGGAATATACGATTTTGGTCATATCGCACAGCCCTATCCTGTTCAAAGATATCTGGTATGCCCTAGGTGTCAAACTCTGGCCCGCGGGCCAAATTTGGCCCGCAGCCTAATTACATTTGGCCCACGAAGCCATACCAAATTACTATTAGAGATGGCCTGCTGGTATTATACAGCTAATATATATATTGTTTAGTATTAAGCTTTGCTGTTCCATATTCAGTTTTTCAGCTAAACTTGTTTGAGTCCATAAGAAAAGATTCATTCTTATATCTGGAGGAAGTTTTTTTTTTCAATAAATATTAACGTTAGCCCGCGACTTTGTTCCATTTTGAATTTTGGCCCACTGTGTATTTGAGTTTGACACCCCTGTGGTATGCAGACAGAAGCAACCAGTGATTACAGGATTAGTAGCACGTTTAGATGACCTGCTTCACCTCATGAGCTACAGTTCCTCATCAACAACATGGTTAATTTTTAGCACTGATATACACAACACATTCTGTTGTTTTATACAGTGCAAAACTCAAATTATTTTCAGCTCCAAGTTCATTTTAAAGTTAATTAACAAAACTGAGTAACTGAGTTGCATAAATATCATAGCTCTCGTCCAGAACTAGGGTCTGCTTTGTTTTTCAACCACAGCTCCAGATTTCCTGCACTGTCCTCAGTCTATCTTGGAGAGGGGCCCATTCTCATATTCTTCCAAACACACTTTGATAAATTCAGAGAATGAGTTAGTGTTGTGTGTTTGTAGTGATAGTGTGATGAAGCCCTGTCAGTCTGTTGAACCTTTCTGGACAGTTATTTGCCTACAGGCAGATCACACCATTCAACTGCTTATTTGGAAGTACTGACATCTGCTGGTCATTCGATGTACAGCAGCCCTGCTGTGATAATAGATGTGGACCACATACCAGTGGATATGCAAACGTAATGATGTGTCAGTTGTAGAATAGCTATATAAAGTGCTGTATAATATACACACATACACCTCTAACCATCTGTGAGAAGATCTGTTATTATTGAGCGATAGCATATCAAAATGCTCCCAAACTGCTGATATTTTTTGCCTTTTTGGTGGCTCCATAATGTGCTTACAATCTCCTTCCAAGCTCATTATGATCCTCAGAATCACCTCAGATCCAGTTCATACAAAAATGTACTTCCCGTGTCTTTTCATCAGCTCAAACAGGGCCTCGTTTATCTTTGGTCAAGTGATATTCTGAGGAAAGATACGGGTCATGACACAGGCTTCCTCGGCTCTACACGGGCCTCAGGGCTTCAGTGTCAGACATAACAACACTACCTGCTAGCAAAGGTTCAGCTTTCCATTTCTAGTGAGTGAAGTTCTTGTATTTCTCTGAATGTTTAGTTTTGCAATGGAGACTCAAAATTCAATCCTTAAGCACAGTAATTTGTGCTACCAGAACTTGCATGATGTATACCTTTATACATTTGAATTCTAACCCACTGACCTCTTAAGGGCCAGTAAGGGACAACTAAAGGACCAGATGTGGCCCAGGACCCAAACAATGGCCAGTTTTTTGTTAGTTTAAAAACCTTTCATGCGCTAACCTTCATTTCATCCAGTAGCTTGAGACAGGATGCATATTTAGACTCGTAGAACTTGAAGATAATGTCACGAATTTGAGGTTCCAACTCTAAAAATAACTTGAAGGAGCTAGGAAGAAAAAAAAAACAGATACAAAGTATTAGCATGGATTGCTGTCCATCACTAGAACTGATTTCTATCCAAGAAATATTTGTACACCAGCCTACCTGCTGGAGATGACGTTGCGCTGAAGCTCCTGTCTGTCAAACGTGGCCAAAGCACACAAGCCCCCATACACAGCTACATTACTGGGCGACAGGAGCTGCAGGGAATACACATAATGATATTTCTCCCAGCAATTAGACTCATGCATAGATGCTCATATTATGTCCTACATTTTTAGGATCCAAACACACTGGTTGAGGTGTACATGTAACCATGTAAGTTACTAATACATGGTTACAAATGAAAGAGGATAGAAGACATGTGGGTGATATTCCTTTTTTTTAAATCTGAGATGCTAATGCTTTAGTGCAACACCCAGTGCAATGTTGCATGTTACATCTTCAGTTTTCATGTACGAGCTCACCTCTGGACAGTCACAGTGGTCAAAGGAAGCCTGCAGGAAGCACTTGGCAGCTGGCTTGTATTTTCGAGAGGCCAACTCGGCCAATCCTGATGTACCAACAAGCAAGATGAACAATATACTGGAAATCAGGTCACATTTTTCCAAACTTTATAAATACAAGACCAATCTTGGTTAACAGAAAGCAACCTCTTCAAAAATCACTCACACACACACACACACACACTCACCTGCAGCACACTTTAATTTGGTGAGGACAGCTTGATTTTGACTATCTCGCTCTCCTCTTTGCTTTTAGGGGGGGAGGAGAGCAAAAAGAAGAAATTTACTATAAATATTTTATTACTCTTCATAAAAGGCTGGACACAATATATAAAATAAAAGAGATGCTGAAGTATGTAAACTGTGCTCACCTCTGCAATTTCTGGTGTGGACTCTGCCTTATTGACGTAGCTCAGCACGTGTGACCAGTTCTGGAGGTAAACACTAACCTGTGAACGCACAATTTAAGTCACAAAGACTTTGTTTACTCACGTGCTTAATCAGACAACTCAATGTCTGTAAAAAACAAACAAACAAGCAAAAATAACCCAAAAGATTCTGTTGTGTGCAACAACTTTTCCAGGTTTTCGAATTCTGTTAATTGGCTGAAGTGCTATCTGTAGAAAACTACAGTGACACTGAAAGTGTCTTGGCACAATTCAGTCTAAGTTATATAGTTCCCAGTACATATAGGTCTGTGTACTGGGTACTATAGCTGGGAGAAAGTCTGGAAGTGCTGACGTGCACACAGATTTCAGTAAAGTGAAACATCTTGGGCAAATACTCATATACTTTTCTGATGTGCAGAGTTTTGCCAGAACCAGGTTTCTAAGTTCAATATAAACTTCATCTCTCAATTGTAATAAGAATTGTGATAAGGCTAATAATCCCTGGACAATTGTGTCAATGGAAACAGTGACTGCAGCAGCAGAGCACTGTGCTTCCTTCCTGCTGTACCTTGATGACATTCAGACACATGTTAATGACATGCTTAGCACTGGTGCAGTAATCTCTGGCTCGAGAGTAGCACTTCAGAGCATTACTGAGGTCACCACAGTCCAGATAATGGTCCCCCAGGTCATCATGGCCTCTCCTGGGGAGAAGGGATGGAAGGTGAGGAGACGGCAGACATCCATAAAAACAATGTTATCTGAAAATGACCAATCTGCTCATCAAAAAACTTTGACCCTCACTAGTTTTGTATATATTTATTATTGTTCCAGCAAAAAAGACTGAGACAGCACCTCTCCTTCTGCTTCTTAGCTGGATTACTGATCTTATTCAATGTTCAATTGGTCTTAAGCTTAAACTTTAGATTAACAGTAATGCTTTTGCAACCACACCTGATGCTCTCTTTGATGGAGTTGCCCTTGTAGTTCTTAAGATCCGTATCTAGTTTCTCCAGTTTAAGCAGAGCCTTTTTTCTGGTCGATTCAGCCCAAGCTGAGTCCAGGGGAGGGGGAACAACCCCTCCTTCAGGAACTGTGTCTGGCACACCCTGCACTTCCCTATAGGTGGAGCCCAGGAGAAAGAAAGAAAGAAAGAAAAAAAAAAAATCACACAGAAATATTTACAAATCTAGAAATTGAACAATTTGGAGGCTGGGAATTAAGACTTTCCAAGCCTAATTTTAAATGCAGCAATGCGGTTTTGCTTATCCATAATGAAGCACATGTGATATACAACACCTAAGTTTTTGTTTGTACTGTTTGAATCATGCTGTTCTTTGTTACAACGCAGGATTTAAGGATTTAAGGAATTGGGAATGTCTTGTTAAAAAAAAAAAAAAAAAAAGCAGCTCTGTCCAAAAGGAAGCACCCAATTGCTGGGAGAGGACTAGAAAGAATACCGTGTGGCCTCTGTGAGTTTGCGGTGAATCTCTTCGTAAGTGTCAACATTGAAGGTCCTCTGAACAAAGGTGAGCGCCATCTTCAGGGCCTCCACTCGGAGCTGAGGGCAGTGCTCAGCAATGAACTGCAGTCTCTCAATGCGCATTAATCCACTATAACTGGTCGCATACTGCTCCAGATCCTGCACAGACAAGGAGTGAAACATCTGTTCAAAAACATGTCAGAACTGCTCCGATTAAACAGTCAGGTAACACTTTCATCAGTGGATGATATAGCTCCGCATGTACAAGGATTTTAGCTAACTTTCGTTCATTCACACCCAGAACAGTTAACAGAAACAAGAATCAATTAACAGCAGGAATCTGCGTCACATGAAACATCCATCCATCCATTCGCTTCCACTTATCCTTTTCAGGGTCGCGGGAGCCTATCCCAGCTGTCATAGGGCGAAAGGCGGGGTACACCCTGGACAGGTCGCCAGTCTGTCGCAGGGCTAACACATAGGGACAGACAACCATTCACACTCACATTCACACCTAGTGACAATTTAGATTAATCAATTAACCTATCCCCACAACCCCACACATGAAACATTACAAATAAAATAAGAGATACTGGGATATATGTAACAGTTTGTGAGACAATACCAGTGTGGGGTTCTCCACAATATAGTTGGTGTCTGGAGCATTCTGCTGGTCCTCCTGGGGATCTGCATCAATCTGCATGGGCTCCACAGACCCCTTAGAAATAGATCACATACATAGTTTTGTTAGGTTCAACAACAGACCTGATCTTGGGACTAGATAATGCGTAATTTACATCAGGAAGCCCTCTCTTCAAAGGGCTTTTCATCAGTAGTTCACTGGTGCTTAAACTCGTACTGGTAGTTTACTATGTCGGAGTAACTGTACAGGAAACAATGTCATATAATGGACACGCAATATGTTCAGTAGAATAAGTGGGCACAGCCCCTGCCCTATTCCTTAATGCTTTTATGCCTTTATGTTGAAAATGCAAAACAGGCACAGTGATTTATTGAAACATATGCAAACATAAGCTTTTCTTGGATGGCAGCCGTCTTTTGTTCCATTCTCGGTCAAGATGATACCACACTTTAATAATGTTGAGCTTTGGAGAGGACAACCCCTACATGACAGGAAAACACAGTGGAATGACTAAGGCAGAGCTTCCCAAAGTGTGGGGCCCGCCATTGCGGGGGGGGGGGCAGTATGAAAGGGGGAAAAAAACCAAAAACCGCTTGGACACTGCTAGCACGGGGCGCCCACACAAACGCAAAGCAGGAGATGAAGCATCGCTGAATATGTTTCCAAACCAACTTCATTCTAAGCCAAAGATTAGAAAATATGATGAAGCACATCTTCCCTTTGGCTTCACCTGCACAAGTGCCAAGGTAGATCACTGGACTAAGGTATGATTTTACTGCATTGGCAGTAAGATAGATAAATAGAACTTTATTAATCACTCGGATTATTAAACTGAAAGAAATTTGAATAGTAAAAAAAATTAGAATGAAAATTAAAGGGAAAAAAGAATATAAACATAAGAATAAATAAAATATATATAAACATAAGCAATGTAGCAGCCAAAACGCCTATTGCACAGTATTTCGACTATTGTCAGTCTATTGAACAGTGATTAGTTGTTATTTAGTGTTTATTTGTGCAAACACTACTGCTTATTTGTCCCCGCCCTCCTTTGTCCTCCTGTTTTCCCACCCCCAACGAGGAGTTAAACAGTTTGATGGCGTGTGGGAAAAAGGAGTTTTTAAGTCCTAGACATGGGGAGAAGCTAGCTGACGCTGAGCAGACTCCTTTGGTTATTTATGACCATGCAGAAGATGCCCAACACTGTCCATAATGTCTAGCAGTGTTTTTAGTGTCCTCTTCTCTGCCACTGTCACTGTCACCAGAGTGTCCAGCTTCATGCCGACCACAGAGCCAGCCTTCCTTATTAGTTTGTCCAGCCTGGATGAGTCCGTCTTTTCTGTGCTGCTCCCCCAGCACACCACAATATAGAAGAGTACACCGGCAACCACCGAGGAAAGCCTCCTGTGGAAATACAGTCTGCTTTGGCCTTTTTTATACAGGTGTTGCATGTTGTATGACCAGTCCAGTTTGTAAGTGTACATTTTTCAGTTACAGCTACATTTTTCGCCAATCTTATGTTTTCTAAAAAGGTCTTGCATGGTTGAAAATCTGACTTTCTGCATTCATAATTATAACAACTTTGGTCGAATCAAATACCACACACTGAAATGCAGCATCTCTGTATCTCTCAAATCCTGTATCAGGTCTTTACTGGATTTATTCCCATTTCTTGAAGACATGACTTTCACACAATGTTCATCTTCTGTAGGTAGTTTTTATGCCAGACACATCTGTTGTCCAAGCAGCATTCCAAAATAAGCCAAATTTTGGCTAGTAACTCTTTGGGAAACACCGTTTTTGCAAAACTACAATTTTATGCTTGTCAAATTATATTACAGAACAGGACAATTATTAGTCTCCCTATGAGTTTCTTTCTTCTTTTTTTTTAAATAACCTGAAGTGCTGTTGGCAACATTTCCAAACATCTTAGTTTTACTTTGGCTGCTTAGAGTATTTGACTTTGCACACAGAAATATGATGAAATATGAAAACAGTAGGGCCAAACTTTATAACTCTCTGATCTTAACAGCTAAATGTGAATCCTTTTTGCTGGATAACAGCCTGCAGTGATTTGTTTTCAACACACCTCCCAAGCAATCCCAGACCATTGTTCAATGGCAATTCTCTTAAGTGCCTCCAGCAGATTTTCAGTGATATTAAAGTCAAAAATTTGTGCAGGCCAGTCAGAGAAAATTAGTTGAGATTTAACAAGTCAAGATTTTGACTTGTTTGCGATTAATTTTGTTGTTGCAGGGTGGGGTCAAAATCTCCCCTGTGGCAACCAAAATGGTACTGAGGATCAAGTAATTTCCTGCGTATCAACATCAAGTATAAAATCCTAGTATCCCAACAACCCCTAGCTTCCAGTATGCGTAGTTTTTGTTGAGCAAAATTCAATCTGACTTGAAGATGTTTCGTCTGTAGAAGTGACATTTTTCTTGGTCTGCAACCTTAAAGTTCATTTCTTTGGAGTGTTCTACTGATTGTCTTCTTTGAGACTACAATTCCGGACTTGGCTAAATCATTCACTGGTATTGTTAGACAATCATTTTCTTTCCAGAGTCTTTTAAATCTTTGGCTTCCTACCTCACTATTCTTGTTCTGAACTTTGTAGCCAACTTTTAATTACTTGATGGTATTTCTCACTTTTTAACACTCGAAAACACTGATGATGTTGTATATCCATCTCCTGCTTCGTGAGCACCAACAACTATTTTTCTCAAATGTAAACTGTTTTCTTTTGTTTTTGGCATGACGCTTTCTCAAGTGACAGCTCAAACCCTTGCTGAGCTTAACTTGATTTTACAAGCTTTGAGCATTACAACATTACAGCACGTCATTGCACATCAGTGGTTTGGCTATGGCTCAATAAAAGGTTTTTATTATTGAGCTTCAGCTCACAAAGATAACTGCATAAAAGCTATTGAAACAATGTATTCATGTCCAGCTGTCGGACAGCTGATGCATTCTCTTTCCGGTAAGCAAAGAAATAATGTACCTTCATATAGCTTCCTGATTGACAGAGCTAACTCTAAACCTCAACTTAGTGACTGAAAAATTTGAGATACTCAAATTGAAATTTTAAGCTATTTTCTTACAATTGTGCCATTTTCTAGAAATCCTGACTTATTAACTGAAGATTTTGAAATACCCAGTTCAACATTATGAGTTATGAATAGCAAATGATTTGTGTTGTGGTTTTTTCCATTGCCATAAACAAGCTTACATGGGCCTGGCAGAGAACGAGACACAAATATCATGCTTAGGATGGACGGGTTCCTGATGTAAACAACAGGCATTTAACATTAGCTTGGCGCTAGCAAAGTGATACACTGAAAGATGGTATATACTGGAGTTTATTGACGTTGAAATTAAGCTATTCTTGACAACGGATACTTCTTACATATGTAATAATTGTGTTGTCTACTTATGGTGCTAGTAACTGCTATCCGGAGCGAACGAGCATGACAAGCTGCCAACAACAGGATATTAGGTATACTTCCGTTAGCTTAAGGCTACGACCATAAACACAACTGGTTCTTTAGTGTACTCCAAGTGCTGTGTTATACAAAGACTGAAACTTGCCATGTCTGTGGCTCACTTTAAAAGCCAACCGCGAGAGTCACGCGTCGTTTTATCATTTAGGTGCGTTAACACCAGCGCTGTAAATGTTGTTAGCTAACCGAGGCCTTCAGTCAATTGTAATCCTTGAGTTCTGCTCCACTTCATAAAGCTTCATATCAGTTTTACGTAGAAGGGCTTCAGGGAATGTGCATTTTAAGATGCTTCGTGACATTTTAAGGGCCACTCCTCATTTCGGCATATGGCATTGCACTAATCAGAAATTACCTCTAGATGTCTTACACATTAGCTGTTCCTTCGCTGTAAGTCTTTTAACATGTAAAAGAGATAAGTGGATTGTGTTTTACACACTTATGGTGCCTAGTACATGCCTATTAAACACAATAAACAACTACTGCGTAAGTGGTCTGTAATTGTGATTTTTAACCACGACAACCGTAACTACAAATTCAAAGCTAGCCTGCTAAGCGCTAGCTAAGGTGGCAGAGTTTCCAGCAGTCTTTGCTACAAAAAAAACCAAAAAACATTTTAAACAGCATTTTAAACTCACCTGAAAGTTAAACACTTGCACGGGCAAAGGCATCTTATGTTTGTCTCACTTAAGAATTGGTGTCTTTGAGGGGGTGGGGGGTGGGATTGTAGCATGAAGACATAAATGTCTGGCGGACAGTTCAGCAGCCAAGCCGGACTGGGTTGGATCTCCAACTACTGGTGGGAGGTGGGAACTGCAACGGTAACCAATTAATTAAGAGCAAGGAAACTGAAAAAGAAAACATTGGTATAGAAAAATATTGAGATTGAAGAAAAATTAAACTGAAAAAGGAAAGGGTGACATTTAATGAACACAAATTTGTGTTTTACTTCTGTTGTTTTACATTTGCAGTTATTTTCCCTTTTTACTTTCACAATTGTTTTTTTTTTTTTGCTTTTTTCTATCTGTTTTTCAGTTTAATCAATGACTGTTTTAATCATGTGTCGCTGTTTTGGCCAGTGGGGGAGGGGACTAAAGGCGGGTTTCTGCTGAGTCTTTACGGTAATTTGCATATAATTTGCATCCAGCAGACAATTAGCTAACCACCTTAACTGAACAACTTTGTAATGGATGTTACAAGTTAATTGAACTGAAAAATGGATTGAAATTGAAAAAATGGATGGAAGCTGAAAAATGGATTGAAGCTGAAAAAAACATAGATTGAAACTGGAAAAAAAGTTGTAAGCAAAAACAAAAAAATTACAGTTTCAATTAATTGCTTTTCACTATCAATTTTTTTCAGTTTCAATACAAGATTTTTCAGTACATTTATTTCAGTTACAATATTTGTTTTCAGTTTCAATATTTTTTTTGGTTTCATTTCAAGGTGGCATCGTTCTGATCCCATACTAACAAGGATCAAATATATTATGTGGGTTAAATAGCTGATTTTCCAATCCCTTCTATAAAGCTGCTATAAAAGGTGGAAATTAGTGAGTCATTAAGATTATCATCATTAAGATGAAAAAATGTCTACTAACCTCTAGATTCAGCCAGTCCATCATTATGGCTCACTCCAAGCTTTATCAAAGTTTTGCAAACGAACCAGTTTATGTTGCACTAAAATGCCTGGTTGTAAATAACACAACATTTGTATGTGCCAGCTTGTTTTCCAAGAAGCTTCAGAAAAACAAGCAAGAAAACGTGATTTATAGATTCAATATCTGATTTAAATGTTTACTGTGTAGGAACAGTTTATGTAATTGTTGTTTGAAATTAGTACTGAATGCTGTTCCAGATCTTTCCAGCCCACCTTAACCCTTGGGTTTCACATATGTGCACAATATAAATATGCAGCATATGTATCGTTACTTAAGTAAAAAAAATATGCCATATGATGCTTCTTTTCAGCACATTTGACTGAGAGACAGTTGATAAAGAGTGGTCAGGCAGCTGTAGCACTTTGACTTTCATTTGTGATGGGTCAAACGATAAAGGACTCTCAGTGGGTGTATCAAAGCACAACTAGTGAAGCCCCTTATCAGCATGTGTATTGCTATAAGAAAAAATCACGTGACAGCTGTCGTTTCGTACACAACGATTTTTATAAAGTCATTGGTTGTACAGTGATGAGATATGAAACTGTGTTTAAGAGCAAATTCGTGCTGAGAGTAGAAGAGGAGGAGACTATCTTTGGTGCTGTTTGTGACTTTACGTTTTAGGGTCATCATCACCGGAACCGCAGAGGAAAAGGACATTTTCTCCAGTCTGGGATCATTTAACACTGCCTCCACCCCTCACATACACTCCGACTGTTATAAGCGCGTATATATCCTAAAGCAAAACTAAACAAAACATTAACTTTGATTTCCTGTTCTCAACTTATGCATCCTTGTAAAAAGTATTTTTGTAAATTCTGCATTTGACAGACTATAGTCTATTATATCGTTTTGTTATAATTAAATTAATTGGAATACAGAGTTATCTTTCATTCAGTTAGCAGTTTACCATCAGCTGGTTATGTAAACAGGACCATTCATCACTCATTTGGTGTCTAGATATCAGAATGATTGAGCAAAGTTCAGTCCTTCTCCACACTCTTTATAAACGCTGGCTGCAATCATTATTTAAATCCAGCAGTTGTCGCTGCAGCTAACAATGCAACAATGCACTCAAGGCGAGCACAACATGCTGTCTTGATTGTAGATGCTTTGTTTGTTTGTTTTTTTATTAGTTTTCCTTACACAATTCAGTCTTTGGCTAAGCTGATATTTGTTGGTATAAACATGTTATATTAAAATAAATAATAATACTAATGTTGGGAAATCATCCATTTC
>NW_024582406.1:2715416-2733619 GCF_018398535.1 Haplochromis burtoni | reverse complement strand
TACTTCTTTATAAATAAAATGCAAATGTGAACATTTTCTTCAGTTATCTCTCTTTAGATATATTTCTTTTCACAGGTCCATGCAAAAATGCATTAGGGAAATTAATTATTACATACAAGGCAACAAGATTTCAGTTAACATTTATTGTAAAATCTACTTTCTAAGGGAGGAAGAGGTCTTTGCCTTTGCAGGGTTGTTGTGACATTACCCTGTTGATGAGTTTAAAATGTGAATTTCATGTAACCTTTCACTTTGTTTTATGCGAAACTGGTCAACTGCATAATTTAAAAAGCATTAAAAAAAGAAATGTAAATTATGTATGTTGGTGTTATCAATCCTCATTTGGCTGAAATTCCATTATATGCATGATAAAACTGGAAAATCGATCTGTTTATCATTTTAACAGTCAAAACAAATATTCAGATGTTGTGTTATTGCATGAAAATACCAGGTAGCTTGGCACATCCAAGCTTATCCTATGAGTGTTCAGTGGGGCTGAGGCAGGCATGCCATTCCATCCTCTTCATTCCCAAATTTTGGAGGTAGTCTGTGTGGGGGCAAGTCTTGCCATCTTGGAGTACAGAATTTGGGCCCAGACTATCGAGATATGGGATTGCCACTTGTATCGTATCCATATCTCTCTGTATTGAGATTGCTTCCAATAATCACAAGCCTTGTTTTTCCTTCTTTTTTGCTTGTCCTGTTTGGCAGTGTAGCAATCAGAATTATTGTCTGAAGGCCAAACAAAATGCCCAACAGATTAATTTTCCCAAGTGGACCATTACAGCTTTTGTTCCAAGAAACACACATGCGATTTAAAATTGAGAAGTGGGCACTTGCACCAGAGGGGAGGCTGATTAAATAGACTGTCCTCAGGGTGCCATTCAGTGTACCCACCCCAAGGCCCTATTTGTGTATGTGATGAGAGTGTAAGTAATGTAGTAGTGCCTGTTAAGGAATAAAACTGAGGCATCGGTGGCCAGGAAGGGACAGAGGAGGAATACCTCCCCTGTAACTCAGTGATGCACCTTTACCTCAAGGTCCTGCATGTGTGGTGGCATGATGAAGCAGGAAGAGGGAAGCAATTAAGGATGGAGGGGAAATGATTGGGACAGTTGGAAAGTACCTGGAGCCAGCTCCCCCCGCTGGCCCCCATGGACACCCCTGTTCTCCAAAATCCACCGAGAGCAGGGGTCCAGGCTCATCCAGTCTGAGGCCCACAGTGGCAGCACTATAGCCTTATTTTTCCAGTGAGGAAGATGCCCCTGGACATATGACAATGCCTCCATCAAAAGCTGTTACTCTATCAGTGCAGCAGTCAAAATAGTGTTCTCTGCTTCTTCTCCACACTTTGACCCTTTGGACCCATGTACTAGGCTTACTCCAAATAATGGTGTAATTGTGCGACTTGGTTTTGTAGAACACTGGCTTAAAATTTCCCCAATTAGGTATGGGCCCTTTTCAGGTCAGTTAAACATGGCATGCTTGGAGCAGACTGATCACATAATAGACATCTATGTTAATAGATGCTGATATAGCACCAGCACTTTACCAGCATTTTCAGTAGCACAATAAGTATTGGTTTGGCATCGACACAGAAGATTTGGTAACTTTGTGGCAAAAACTATGCAACCATTCAAAAGTCACTTAAAAAAAACTCTCTTTCCCATTCTGATGCTTGTATTAAATTTCAGCAGGTTGTATCAGTCATGTCTACGCGCCTAAATGCACTGAGTTTCTACCACATGATCGGCTGTTTATTCAATCATTTATTTTGTGAGTTGCTCTGAATTGTTGAGTCTGAAGCTATTAAAGCACAGATGGACAAAAAAGTGCCTGTACAGGTGGAAATTACAAATCGTATCTGCTCATGACGGCTACAGTCCATCACAAAGAGAAAGTGACACTGACCATTTTAATCTCTCCCTCTCTGTGTCTAATCCTGTGGATGCTGATCAGTGCACTTCACTATCTTCTGCTGTACGTCACTGCTCAAAATCCGCACCCTATTAATAGCCAATAAGCAATTAATTGTTCATTCACAAGTCATCTATAGGCCTGCTGACACAACTTCACCACCAGTGATGGATTTTAGCTATATTATGATTATTAATTATGCTGTGTGTTGTAAAGCATTAGTTATGCTTTACAACACACAGAGGTTCAAGTGTTCATAACTGTACAGCAATGTCACTTAATTATTATTATTTCAAAAGCATAAACAGCAAAATCTTAAGTTTATATACTACAGTTTCAATAATTAGAAAAGGGGATTATTTGCCCATTATCCACTATGAAATGCTGGTATATTTTAGCTCGCTCTAAGACACTGGACTTGTCTCTTGAGTAATTGTTTTAAAGAAGCAACTCTTTCATTGAGTCAATTACTAAACAGCCCTATTTTTGATTAATCTGCTCTTTATCATGACTAAATGCTGCTTCAATAATTAATCTCACTTCTATAGTACACACTGAAGAGGGAGAGGCAAAGCAGAGATCCTCAGACCTATTTTTTCCCCAGCAAATGCCTAGTTGAGGAATCCAGCCTCTCAATTGTACCCTTACTCTACCTCAAGTCTCCTTCTGGTTAGACAAAACACCTCAACTGGCTCCTTTTCATGTGAGGAGTAGCATCATTACTTAAACGCTGTGCATGAGGTGCAAGAAGAACATGACTGCACATTCTTTGGCATCATAATAAGACATCTGTTTGAGTATGAATGTTATATGAGAGCACTTGGGCATAGAAAAAAGAGCTTATATGAATGGGTAGATTGAGTAGAGAAGTGTGACACAAGAATCAGTCCTTTTATTAAACAGTCTTTTGTCTTAAGCATCTGCATTAATCTGCATTGTAAATAAAACTTTGAACTTTTCTTCAGAGCCCTGTGCTTGAGTCCAACTTAAACTAAGGTTATGACACAAGGGTGGCTCGAGAGGTAGAACATGTCATCTATAGATCTACTGATCCCTGGCTCCCCCAGTCTACATGCCAAATGGCATTGGGCAAGATACTAACCCAAGTTAGTATCTTGCCCAATGCCAGTCTACATGCCACAAAGCTGCATTGGAGTACGAATGTGTGTGAATGTTAGCTTGAAAGCACTTAAAGCATACAAGAAAGTACTTGTGTGAATGGGTGAATGTGGCATGTTGTATTAAGCGCTATATAAGAATCAGTCCATTTAGCAGAAGAGTCTGCTAAACTAACAACCATTTTGCCACCATCATTTTTATAGGCTGACATTCAGGATAATTCATCACCTTTCAACTTTCCATCACATTGGGGGCGACTGTGGCTCAGGGGGTTGGAAATCGCATCTGTAACCGGAAGGTCGCCGGTTCGATCCCTGGGCTCTCTGTCCTGGTTGTTGTGTCCTTGGGCAAGACACTTTACCCTACTCTGCCTACTGGTGTTGGCCAGAGGGGCCGATGGCGCGATATGGCAGCCTCGCTTCTGTCAGTCTGCCCCAGGGCAGCTGTGGCTACAACTGTAGCTGCCTCCACCAGTGTATGAATGTGAGAGTGAATGAATAGTGGTATTGTAAAGCGCTTTGGGTGCCTTGAAAAGCGCTATATAAATCCAATCCATTATTATTATTTCCATAAAAGGATAGTTGTTGTTGAAGGTCTAGATGGGGCAATCGTGGCTCAAGTGTTGGCAGTTTGTCTTGTAATCGGAAAGTTGCTGGTTCAAACCCTGGCTCAGACAGTCTGGTCGTTGTGTCCTTGGGCAAGACACTTCACCTACCACCTACTGGTGATGGCCAGAGGGGCCGATGGCGCGATATGGCAGCCTCGCTTCTGTCAGTCTGCCCCAGGGCAGCTGTGGCTACAACTGTAGCTTGCCTCCACCAGTGTGTGAATGTGAGAGTGAATGAATAGTGGAATTGTAAAGCGCTTTGAGGGTCTTGAAAAGCGCTATATAAATGCAATCCATTAGTATTATTATTATTACATTGATAATGTGTTGATCTGGGGGTTCTCACAGAAAGAACATGATTCTCACCTGCATACAGTATTCCCAAGCATAGAAAAATGTAAGATATCATCAAAGGAAGTTAAATTCCTCTGTAACATTTTCCCAGAAACTGGAGTTAAGCCATACCCATTCAAGACAGCAGCAACCAGAGAAATGCCTGACCTACTAACAAGACTGAACTGCATAGTTCAGTGAAGTTCTACTGCAAAGGTGGAGCAAAGAATGGACTTCCTGTCTGGACAGTCAGAGCGAACATCTCAGAGAGGACAGTTCTCTTCGACTGAAGCACACATCGTGCACTTCATGTCCTTGAAGTCCTTGTCAGGGCGAATGACCAGAAAGCAGATGTTGTGAAGGTGCCAATATATTAGCTTGCATGTACAGCTTACAGCACTGCCGTTTCACATTATCATCAACATAAAGATCATTTCTTAAGATATGACCCAAGTATTTCACTTTGCCCGTATTCAGTAAGTGAAAATAAAATAAACAATAAAAGGTGAATCAAATGGACCATTACGGCAAGGCTGGGATGGTCAGTTTGGTAAAGTAAAATCCGTTGGGTATCTTTGTTTGCCTTTAGACAACAATTCTGATGGCAAAAGAGCCAAACGGGACAGGCCAAAAATAAATAAATAAATAAATAAATAAAATGCAAATGTGAACATTTTCTTCAGTTATCTCTCTTTAGATATATTTCTTTTCACAGGTCCATGCAAAAATGCATTAGGGAAATTAATTATTACATACAAGGCAACAAGATTTCAGTTAACATTTATTGTAAAATCTACTTTCTAAGGGAGGAAGAGGTCTTTGCCTTTGCAGGGTTGTTGTGACATTACCCTGTTGATGAGTTTAAAATGTGAATTTCATGTAACCTTTCACTTTGTTTTATGCGAAACTGGTCAACTGCATAATTTAAAAAGCATTAAAAAAAGAAATGTAAATTATGTATGTTGGTGTTATCAATCCTCATTTGGCTGAAATTCCATTATATGCATGATAAAACTGGAAAATCGATCTGTTTATCATTTTAACAGTCAAAACAAATATTCAGATGTTGTGTTATTGCATGAAAATACCAGGTAGCTTGGCACATCCAAGCTTATCCTATGAGTGTTCAGTGGGGCTGAGGCAGGCATGCCATTCCATCCTCTTCATTCCCAAATTTTGGAGGTAGTCTGTGTGGGGGCAAGTCTTGCCATCTTGGAGTACAGAATTTGGGCCCAGACTATCGAGATATGGGATTGCCACTTGTATCGTATCCATATCTCTCTGTATTGAGATTGCTTCCAATAATCACAAGCCTTGTTTTTCCTTCTTTTTTGCTTGTCCTGTTTGGCAGTGTAGCAATCAGAATTATTGTCTGAAGGCCAAACAAAATGCCCAACAGATTACTTTTCCCAAGTGGACCATTACAGCTTTTGTTCCAAGAAACACACATGCGATTTAAAATTGAGAAGTGGGCACTTGCACCAGAGGGGAGGCTGATTAAATAGACTGTCCTCAGGGTGCCATTCAGTGTACCCACCCCAAGGCCCTATTTGTGTATGTGATGAGAGTGTAAGTAATGTAGTAGTGCCTGTTAAGGAATAAAACTGAGGCATCGGTGGCCAGGAAGGGACAGAGGAGGAATACCTCCCCTGTAACTCAGTGATGCACCTTTACCTCAAGGTCCTGCATGTGTGGTGGCATGATGAAGCAGGAAGAGGGAAGCAATTAAGGATGGAGGGGAAATGATTGGGACAGTTGGAAAGTACCTGGAGCCAGCTCCCCCCGCTGGCCCCCATGGACACCCCTGTTCTCCAAAATCCACCGAGAGCAGGGGTCCAGGCTCATCCAGTCTGAGGCCCACAGTGGCAGCACTATAGCCTTATTTTTCCAGTGAGGAAGATGCCCCTGGACATATGACAATGCCTCCATCAAAAGCTGTTACTCTATCAGTGCAGCAGTCAAAATAGTGTTCTCTGCTTCTTCTCCACACTTTGACCCTTTGGACCCATGTACTAGGCTTACTCCAAATAATGGTGTAATTGTGCGACTTGGTTTTGTAGAACACTGGCTTAAAATTTCCCCAATTAGGTATGGGCCCTTTTCAGGTCAGTTAAACATGGCATGCTTGGAGCAGACTGATCACATAATAGACATCTATGTTAATAGATGCTGATATAGCACCAGCACTTTACCAGCATTTTCAGTAGCACAATAAGTATTGGTTTGGCATCGACACAGAAGATTTGGTAACTTTGTGGCAAAAACTATGCAACCATTCAAAAGTCACTTAAAAAAAACTCTCTTTCCCATTCTGATGCTTGTATTAAATTTCAGCAGGTTGTATCAGTCATGTCTACGCGCCTAAATGCACTGAGTTTCTACCACATGATCGGCTGTTTATTCAATCATTTATTTTGTGAGTTGCTCTGAATTGTTGAGTCTGAAGCTATTAAAGCACAGATGGACAAAAAAGTGCCTGTACAGGTGGAAATTACAAATCGTATCTGCTCATGACGGCTACAGTCCATCACAAAGAGAAAGTGACACTGACCATTTTAATCTCTCCCTCTCTGTGTCTAATCCTGTGGATGCTGATCAGTGCACTTCACTATCTTCTGCTGTACGTCACTGCTCAAAATCCGCACCCTATTAATAGCCAATAAGCAATTAATTGTTCATTCACAAGTCATCTATAGGCCTGCTGACACAACTTCACCACCAGTGATGGATTTTAGCTATATTATGATTATTAATTATGCTGTGTGTTGTAAAGCATTAGTTATGCTTTACAACACACAGAGGTTCAAGTGTTCATAACTGTACAGCAATGTCACTTAATTATTATTATTTCAAAAGCATAAACAGCAAAATCTTAAGTTTATATACTACAGTTTCAATAATTAGAAAAGGGGATTATTTGCCCATTATCCACTATGAAATGCTGGTATATTTTAGCTCGCTCTAAGACACTGGACTTGTCTCTTGAGTAATTGTTTTAAAGAAGCAACTCTTTCATTGAGTCAATTACTAAACAGCCCTATTTTTGATTAATCTGCTCTTTATCATGACTAAATGCTGCTTCAATAATTAATCTCACTTCTATAGTACACACTGAAGAGGGAGAGGCAAAGCAGAGATCCTCAGACCTATTTTTTTCCCAGCAAATGCCTAGTTGAGGAATCCAGCCTCTCAATTGTACCCTTACTCTACCTCAAGTCTCCTTCTGGTTAGACAAAACACCTCAACTGGCTCCTTTTCATGTGAGGAGTAGCATCATTACTTAAACGCTGTGCATGAGGTGCAAGAAGAACATGACTGCACATTCTTTGGCATCATAATAAGACATCTGTTTGAGTATGAATGTTATATGAGAGCACTTGGGCATAGAAAAAAGAGCTTATATGAATGGGTAGATTGAGTAGAGAAGTGTGACACAAGAATCAGTCCTTTTATTAAACAGTCTTTTGTCTTAAGCATCTGCATTAATCTGCATTGTAAATAAAACTTTGAACTTTTCTTCAGAGCCCTGTGCTTGAGTCCAACTTAAACTAAGGTTATGACACAAGGGTGGCTCGAGAGGTAGAACATGTCATCTATAGATCTACTGATCCCTGGCTCCCCCAGTCTACATGCCAAATGGCATTGGGCAAGATACTAACCCAAGTTAGTATCTTGCCCAATGCCAGTCTACATGCCACAAAGCTGCATTGGAGTACGAATGTGTGTGAATGTTAGCTTGAAAGCACTTAAAGCATACAAGAAAGTACTTGTGTGAATGGGTGAATGTGGCATGTTGTATTAAGCGCTATATAAGAATCAGTCCATTTAGCAGAAGAGTCTGCTAAACTAACAACCATTTTGCCACCATCATTTTTATAGGCTGACATTCAGGATAATTCATCACCTTTCAACTTTCCATCACATTGGGGGCGACTGTGGCTCAGGGGGTTGGAAATCGCATCTGTAACCGGAAGGTCGCCGGTTCGATCCCTGGGCTCTCTGTCCTGGTTGTTGTGTCCTTGGGCAAGACACTTTACCCTACCCTACCTGCCTACTGGTGTTGGCCAGAGGGGCCGATGGCGCGATATGGATATGAATGTGAGAGTGAATGATTGGTGGTATTGTAAAGCGCTTTGGGTGTCTTGAAAAGCGCTATATAAATCCAATCCATTATTATTATTTCCATAAAAGGATAGTTGTTGTTGAAGGTCTAGATGGGGCAATCGTGGCTCAAGTGTTGGCAGTTCGTCTTGTAATCGGAAAGTTGCTGGTTCAAACCCTGGCTCAGACAGTCTAGGTTGTTATGTCCTTCGACAAGACACTTCACCTACCACCTACTGGTGATAGCCAGAGGGGCCGATGGCATGATATGGCAGCCTTGCTTCTGGGTCAGTCTGCCCCAGGGCAGCTGTGGCTACAACTGTAGCTTGCCTCCACCAGTGTGTGAATGTGAGAGTGAATGAATAGTGGAATTGTAAAGCGCTTTCAGGGTCTTGAAAAGCGCTATATAAATGCAATCCATTAGTATTATTATTATTACATTGATAATGTGTTGATCTGGGGGTTCTCACAGAAAGAACATGATTCTCACCTGCATACAGTATTCCCAAGCATAGAAAAATGTAAGATATCATCAAAGGAAGTTAAATTCCTCTGTAACATTTTCCCAGAAACTGGAGTTAAGCCATACCCATTCAAGACAGCAGCAACCAGAGAAATGCCTGACCTACTAACAAGACTGAACTGCATAGTTCAGTGAAGTTCTACTGCAAAGGTGGAGCAAAGAATGGACTTCCTGTCTGGACAGTCAGAGCGAACATCTCAGAGAGGACAGTTCTCTTCGACTGAAGCACACATCGTGCACTTCATGTCCTTGAAGTCCTTGTCAGGGCGAATGACCAGAAAGCAGATGTTGTGAAGGTGCCAATATATTAGCTTGCATGTACAGCTTACAGCACTGCCGTTTCACATTATCATCAACATAAAGATCATTTCTTAAGATATGACCCAAGTATTTCACTTTGCTCCCCACATTCAATACTTGGTTGGTTAAATAAAAAGATGGAATATTTAGCTTGTGATCCTCCTTAGTTGGAGCAATCACAATAACACTCTTTTTAGGGTTAAAAGCAATACTGGGCACCATACCTAGCACAAACTCTAAGTAAGTGCTGCAAACCAGCACTGTAGGGAGACAAAATGACCAAATCATCAGCATACATTAATAACAATAACGTTACCCTCAATAGACCCAGTCTTACATGCATTTAACTTGACAGAAAGATCATTAAGATACAGAC
Organism: Haplochromis burtoni; assembly: GCF_018398535.1. NCBI lineage: Eukaryota > Metazoa > Chordata > Actinopteri > Cichliformes > Cichlidae > Haplochromis > Haplochromis burtoni. Next base: position 2,724,343 of record NW_024582406.1, on the reverse strand, counting down.
TGAATAGAGCAGGAGACAATATTCCATCTTGTTCAGACACTACTAGATATCTTCCCAGTGGTCTAAACCACATGCTTTTTAGAGGCATCCTCTCTATAACAAGTTGTACTTCTTCAGGTCGAATAATTTTGCCATTATTGAAACCAACTGTACTACTGTTAGTAAAATCTATTTCTTTCCAAAAAGCATACATCTTATTGTGCTGAAGCTCTTTTTTGCCATAGAATTTGCCCTCATCATGCAAACATTCCTTTTAATGAAGAGGCTAAACACAAGCTACAGGTACCTTGGTGTTCATCTAAACAATAAACTGGACTGGACTCATAATTCAGATACAGGAAAGGGCAGAGCAGGCTGTACCTGCTGTGGATACTCAGGTCTTTTGGAGTGAAGGGCCCAATCCTGAAGACCTTCTATGACTCTGTGGTGGCCTCAGCCATCTTTTACAGTGTGGTCTCCTGGGGTGGCAGCATCCCTGCGGGGGACAGGAAGAGACTGAGCAGGCTGATCCGCAGGGCCAGCTGTGTTCTAGGATGCCCTCTGGACCCAGTGGAGGTGGTGAGTGACAGGAGAATGGTGGCTAAGCTGTCATCCCTGTTGGACAACATCTCCCAGCCCATGCAGGAGACTCTGACAGCACTGAGCAGCTCCTTCAGTGGCAGGCTGCAGCACCCACGGTGTGGGACGGAGCAGGTCTTTCCTCCCAACTGCTGTCAGACTCCACAACAAAGACTTTTGCAGCTGATCAAACACACACATCCACACATGTGGAATAAGACTAAGTGCAATACTCTTTTTCTGACAAAGTTGTATTTTTACTCAGTTGTATATAGCATTTGTATTCTATTTTTATCCTATTGTATATTTTATTTTATTCTATTGTATATAGTATTTTATTTTATTTTTTCGATTCTATTCTGTACAGCTGTGTACAGTATATTATTCTTATTGTATTCCAGTGTTCTCCAGTTTTTGCTATATAACTTTGCACTGTCCACTTTCTGCTGTGACAAAACAAATCTCCCACGTGTGGGACTAATAAAGGTTCTCTTCTCTTCTCTTCTCTTCTCTTCTCATAAATGAGCAGGTACAGAAAAAACCTCCACAAAAAGGCCACAGATCTATTGCCTTGTTGGGATACTCTTCAGAATGGCTTCAGCCCAGGTCAATTCTTTATGGGGTACCTGCTTCATTCCACTGTGCCAACCTTACAATCTCTGCTCAACCTATTGTTTCCTGACAGTGCTGCTGTCAGTGAAAGTCAGAAAGAGAGCAGGAATGCAAATCAGAAATGAATCAATAAGTGCCAGCATATGCATGAGCTCTGCTACCATCCACCTGGGAAACAGATGTGGTTGACCAGCACCAAAGTGACAGGGACTATAGTGTGTGAACATTCAACACCACTTACACTGAGCTGTACACCAGTTTATTACAATGGAGTCCACAGTGTAGATCAGGCTGAGCAGTTTTCAAACCAAATCAAATCAAATCAAATCACTTTTATTGTCACATCACATGTGCAGGTACATTGGTACAGCACATGTGAGTGAAATTCTTGTGTGCGAGCTTCACAAGCAACAGAGTTGTGCAAAATACAATAATGTAAACAAGCAAAATACAAGAATGGCTACATCTGAAACTAATAAATATATGTACAATATATAATAGTATATGCATTTCTGGATGTGTATACTAAATATTTTTCTACGTGTGTGTGTGTGTGTGTGTGTGTGTGTGTGACACATATTTTACAAATTAAATAGAGTAAACAATAAATAAAATATATAAAAATATACAGAGTTGAGACATGTGCAAAACAGTGGCATTACTGTACAGTATGGAGTGCATAATGTTAAAGTTCCAGTAGTGAAGCTGAGGTGTCTATGACGTGTTCAGCAGTCTGATGGCCTGGTGGAAGAAGCTGTCTCTCAGTCTGCTGGTACGGGACCGGATGCTGCAGAACCTCCTTCCTGATGGAAGCAGTCTGAACAGTTTATGGCTGGGGTGACTGGAGTCCTTGATGATCCTCCCCGCTTTCCTCAGGCAGCGCTTCCTGTAGATGTCTTGGAGGGAGGGAAGCTCACCTCCAATTATCCGTTCAGAGCACCGCACTACTCGCTGGAGAGCTTTGCGGTTGTAGGCGGTGCTGTTGCCATACCAGGTGGTGATGCATCCAGTGAGGATGCTCTCAATGGCACAGTGATAGAAGGTCCTGAGGATGCGGGGGCTCATGCCGAATCTTTTCAGTCTCCTGAGAAAGAAGAGGCGCTGCTGCGCCTTCTTCACTGTTTTGTTTGTGTGTACTGACCACGTAAGATCCTCAGCCAGATGTACACCAAGGAACCGGAAGCTGCTCACTCTCTCCACAGCAGCGCCGTTGATGGTGATGGGGGTGTGTACTTCTCTGCACCTCCGGAAGTCCACTATCAACTCCTTTGTCTTTGCGACGTTGAGGGTGAGATGGTTGTCTTGACACCAGTGGGTCAGGGCGCTGACCTCCTCCCTGTAAGCCGTCTCATCACCATTGGTGATAAGACCCACCACTGTAGTGTCGTCCGCAAACTTCACAATGATGTTGGAGTTGTTAGTGGCTGTGCAGTCGTAGGTGTAGAGTGAGTACAGGAGAGGGCTCAGTACACACCCCTGTGGAGCACCAGTGTTCAGTGTGATGGGGGATGAGGTGATGCTGCCCAGTCTGACCACTTGGCGTCTGTCAGACAGGAAGCTAAGGATCCAGCTGCAGAGGGAGCTGCTCAGTCCTAGATCCTGCAGTTTCCTGTCCAGCTTCGAGGGAACGATGGTATTGAATGCTGAGCTGTAATCTACAAACAGCATTCTCACATACGTGTCTCTCTTCTCCAGGTGTGACAGGGCAGTGTGTAGTGTCAGGGCTATGGCATCATCAGTGGACCTGTTGTGGCGGTATGCGAACTGTAGAGGGTCCAGTGAGTCGGGTAGTGCAGAGCAGATGAAGTCCCTGACCAGCTTCTCGAAGCATTTGCTTATGGAGAGTGGACCTGTAAATAAATAAGAATTTATTCTTGGTTTGAAAAAAAAAATCAAAATGGTTCTACTTCAGTAGTGCCACTTTGATACCACAACAATCCTTATGTTAGTATGTATAATCAATTTGTTGCTATGTGAGGATGGGCAGGGGATCCTCCGTGATGTTTTTTTGCAGTAGAGGGTTACAATGCTAGTAACTGCATGTCGCAGGCAATAAAAGCTCATTCGCTACCACTCATTTTCCTTGAATACAAACCTCTTAATGATCAGTACTTATTAAAACACGTAATTTTTTTTTAAACTATCCTAGATGAAAGTTAGAGATTTTGAATGCTTCTTCACACATTGTCACATGCATAGTCTGGAATAAACCTGTAATAAACACTGAGCTGATTACATGATTCTTATGTAATTCCTTCTTAGTGAAAGTGATGCTTTTTCTGCCATCTCCCTTTTTACAACCATCCCCAGTGTTCCCTAAAACTTAAAGGATGTGTTGAATATTATAATCATGTTTTATTGTGCTGATTGGTAGTGCTAAACAGCTGTCAAAACCAGACTATATTTTGTGCTTTAGTGCGGCTCTCCTGTATATATCCTTCCCGTATATACATGTGTACAGAGGAGGCTTCCCACAGTTACAGCGTGGTCCTCTGTACCACCCAGTAAAACATGGAAGCGCGCCAGACTGTAAGAAGGCTGGCTGTTGATTTGATTTGGCTCCCTGTAAAATATCGCAAACCTAATACAATCGCGTGAACTCGGTGAACTTCTCTCGTGCACTGCTGTAAGCGCGCGCGTACGCTGAGGCAGTAGGAGCGCGTGCCGTCAGTCCCAGGGGACGATGAATTTGCGGAGGTAGACTGCGTTTTACTCACTCTCCCTTCAAGTGGGTTTGAGGTTTTCGTACCATTTTTTAAGTGCAAGTAGGAGGTGATGTTAAGCTCCTGGCGCGCACACAGATGTGTTTCTAAAAGCCTACACTGCGGTAGAATGAGCGACTCATTTACGACCTTCTACTATGACGGAAACTTAAATTCAGCTGAATGACTTTATGGATTAGCGCGTGCTGGGGAGGACTGGCTATGTAACTGACACGGGGATTAATCAAGCTCGTCCAAACCGCATCCATCCTTCTGGAAGGAACGTTAGTCTCTGCAGACTCCGTTCTTCTCCATTCATCCGTTACTATGTAAGACAATGGTACCAGTTCCTCTGCAAAAACACGCGCGGTTGCTTAGTTTCTGATGCTTGGCTGTGAAACAATCTGTCGATCAGCACCAAAACCCGGTTTTCTCCATTTCATATGGGCGAAGACGAGGAGTGCTCCAGCGCCCCTTCACGCCGCGGAGAAAATGCAGAGAACGGAAAGAGCGGAGCAGCTCTGGACCCAGAAAGAGAAAAGAGGTATGCGGAGCTGTTCGAGCAACTGGACTTGAATAAAGATGGCAGGGTTGACATCAATGAACTGAAGACCGGACTGGCAACTCGTGGTTTACAACTCCGAGAGGCTGAGAAGGTGAGCAGGTGTTTTTAATGCGGCACAGGCTGAGGCAGACGCACGCGCACGCTGTACGTGAACTAGTTTATAGTGTTTGTAAAAAAAAAATGTAAACTTATCTTAAGGGTAAAGAGTGTGGAAATGGTTTCTTCTGTATTTTAGGTTTTTATTTAATCAAGTTTATCTTTGTGTGTTTGTGATGCAAGGGCGTAGATTTGGCATGGACGGAAGGGACATGTCCCCACCAATATTCAGCGATTATTGAATTGTCCCCACCAATAATTTGATCTATTCGAGTAAAGAAAATCAAACCCGATAGAAAGAAAAAAAAACCCGATCTGTCAACGTCTCATTCACCCAGCGGTGCAGAAAGAGTTAAATTACGTCCTCTACTGGAGTCCTACCTCATGTGACAAATATGGCCAATGTGATTGGCTGTGCCTTTCAGGGAGCTCTGTTTAGTTTTACCAGCGGCAAGCCTGCGCTCAGTTTTGCCAACTTAGCGACTTTGTCGCTATATTTAGCGAGTTTTCAGACCCCTTAACGACTTTTTTTCTAAAAAAAAAAGTCGCTAAAAAAAGACGTGAAAGCGCGTATCACTTTTACTCTCAACAAGCAGCGGGTGCTGTAACGCAGTCAGTTCTTCTTTTACTCCTTTACTCTTATGCTGTTTTGTGGATCACAAGGTTTAAAACTACTTATAAACACACACACACAAAGTAACTCCACCAGAGTGCCTATTTCGGGTCACTTTTGCCGGTCCAAGCCCAGGTAAAGGAGCAGGGTGGAATTGTGACATTAAAAAAAACAATAATTGCTAAAAGAAATTTAATTTGTAGTTCTAAATAAACTCTAAATGCATTTAGGACGTTTTTTACTCACTTTATGTCTCTTCCACGATGTTATTTCTCTCTCCAACAACATAGGTTACAGATTAGCATGACCAATTAGGCGATGACGTCATTTAGCGACTTCTAGCGACTTTTAGGACAACCAATAGCGATTTTCCTTACTGAGGAGTTGGCAACACTGCTTGCGCTGCGAGGAGGAGAGGAGGATGGCAGCAAAAAGGAAGAACCTGGATATAAGTATTTTTCAAAGAAACCTGCAAGTCACTTAAAGCCAAATTAACTCATAATATGTGTCCGTCATAATAACGTTACAGGCTATGCTAGGCTTTGGCCCACATCAGTCTAAAATTGTATGTAACCACGAATAACGTGTTTTGGAAACTAACTGCACAACAGGCAGCACTATTAGTTATCTCAGTCTCCTAGAGTAGCATTTCTAATTTTGATTGAAACTGTCAGAGAAAACGGCAGCTTTGAGCAAGCCAGGATATTAGTTTACAGAGGCTGTTAAAATTATATTTCTAACATTAAAATGTTGGTGACACAATAATTTCATCCTAATGGTACTGACATATTCATAGGGTTAATTTTTGAGACAAAATGTCATGAGGTAGTCTTGTAGTGGCACCTTGTAGTGCCGTTTGCACAAATTGTTTTAAAAATGCACTCACCCTACAAACATTACTGATGAGTCAAGATCTGCACAAATTGACAACACCGAAGCAGCTACTCATTTTATTCTTATTGTCATGTATGTCCTATTTGTCAGGTGACAGAAGAACCAACACAAAGCTCAGAGAGTAATGGTGATACAAGATCACAGGTGAAATTGGACGGTTCATTACTGTATTTGAAGCACATATGTGACTGCATGTATTTGGAATGTCTCACTGTTATTTATCAGGTGACAGAGGCAGCTCTGCCATGTTGTAGGTCAGACAGAGGTGAAGAGGTGAGGTCACAGGTGACTGACTGATGATTTGGTGCTGTAGATTAAATAGTATTTATTATCATGACACTTGTTAGGCTGCTGATGTAAATTGTTTCATTAGTGTATATTTGACAAAGAATCTGAATTGACATGTCTCACTTTTTATATGGCACGAATCAATGTGTTATTTTATCAGGTGGCAATATGTCCTAGTGCAGTCAGAGGGGAAGAGCCAGGGCCAAAGGTGAGGCACATCAAGCACATAATAATAATTTTAATCTGAGGATAAAACGCAGGTACTGAGGCTGAAAGAAGCTTCAGTGCTCTCAGAAGACTAAAAAGATGGCTACGGTTAACAATGACTCAAATGAGATTAAACAATGCTGCTGTATGCCATGTCCACCAGGAGAGATTGGACAGTATAGATGTAAAACAAATATGCCAGCAGTTTATCTCAGTTAACGAGAGGAGAAGGCATGTGTTTGGCTCCTTCACATAGTGGACATTGAGTTGTTGTGTGGGACATGTAGTCCATGTCTGTTGCTGTAACAGTAGTTCATGTTTAGAATAGAAAATCTCAGCTCACTGATTTGATCGGGGCAATTGTGTGCCTAAATTGTTGCATAATTTTGCTGAGAGATCTTTTACTTTGTGGTAATCTTAGATGAGTAGTTTTATGGACAAAAACCACCAGGTCATTCAGTGTTCCCTTAGTGCCAAAATATAACAGATGTTGGTGTACTATAACTGAAGTAATGATGTTAAGTCCTTAAAGTCATATTCTTTTATTGTCATGACTGTATTTGAAGCTGTTTTTATTTTTGTATGATACCTGATTTATATGGAATATGGCTGAAGTAAACTAAAGACTAAAATACTTAGTCAGTCATTTGTTTAATAATAATTTAACATTATATAAGTCACATATAAAACTATGAATTGTGATTTTAAATGGTTTAAAAGCACGTAGAATAGCACATGTAGGCAAGTATATTTCTCCTCTTTCTATTAAGAAGCAAAAACCAAAAGGAAAAAAAAAAGAAACAGGGCAGAGTTCAGTGGTTGAATCATCCGTCCCCACCAATGCCAAAACCAAATCTACGCCCTTGTTGTGATGTCTTACTGAGGACACTCGACGTCAACGTGGTACGTGGTAAAAGTTATGTCTCTGAACAGAAGAATGAATAGAAGAAAAGAACTAACTTTTGAAATCCTGATCGTGGAGTACTTAAAGAAAAATAATATAAGGGATTGAGCTACTTTATGCTGGGGAGTCTAACAGCTGCATCCCCATTTTAAACCAATGTCAGAAATGGCAACAGTCTGTTGAAATAAATCAACTTTGTCACACATTTAGCAATAAGTCCAAGTTTAATGACATTGCTCAGTTTTTCTTGGACTCAGTAAATGAACTTTTTCTTCATTAGCCATTCAAATAATACAGGGGATGCTATACGCTTTATATATGGACTTCTGAAGATCCACAAGATGCATGTGGGTTATACCCATGAAAACCTTGCCAATCTTCTCTGCCAGTGACAAAAACGTATTCTGCTACTGACTCTTGTTGGGTGCTGTTTATTGAGTTGGATAATTGAAGACATATTGGCAAATAAAGAATTTGTTAATTTAATAAGCAAGGGCCTCGGTATCATATGGAAGAACAGCCTGGCACCTCCCCCTCATGCTGGTCACCAGCTTGGTCACACACTGCTGTGGGATGGCATTCTACTCTTCAACCAGCTTTTTTGCAAGTCAGCCTGTGTGATTGTGTTAGTCATTCTGGCTTGAGCAACATGTCCAAGCTGATCCCACAAATGTTCAATGTGGTTGAGATCAGGACTGCAGGTAAGCAATAGCATCCTCTCCAAATTCTGGTGGTAGTGTCCAATAAACTCCACTCTGTGGGGGTGAGCACTGTCAAAGTTCAGTCCCAGACTGTTGAGATATGGGATTGCCATAGAGATGGCCTCCAATGATGATAAATCTTGTTTTTACAGTGAGGGAGATGCCGCTGAACACAATCACACTGTCTCCAGCAAAAGCTGTTACCAATGAACATAGCATTCTCTGCATCTTCTCCACACTGTGATCCAACTGCCATAGGCAGAATCTGGACTCGCATAAGGTTCCTCCACATTTTCAGCTTCCAGTGAACATGTTGTCAAAGCAAGAGTCAATAGCAGACTAAGGTGTTTAGTATTGGCAGAGAAGATTTGGTAAGTTTTTTATGGACTCATCCCACATACTCAACTCTGCTATTCAACCCACAGATATATTTTCCTTACAAATGTGGCACCATTTAAAGGGAAATAACAGGCTTTCCAGTATAAGATTTATTGCCAATTATTGTTACAACAAGAAACAATTGAGCATGCACACATTTTCTTACTCTTTAAGAAAGTTTAGTTTTGTTTGCCTCAAGACATAGCTCAGGTACTGAAACTGGGCTTTACTTACCTTACTCACTGTCAGTGTTGGTCAAGTTACTTGAAAAAAGTAATCAGTAACTAATTACTTATTACTTGACCAAAAAAGTAATCCCGTTACTTTACTGATTACTTATTTTCAAAAGTAATTAATTACTTAGTTACTTAGTAACTTTTTAAAAACACGATTTACAACCTTAATAGGT
>NW_024582406.1:2670307-2683425 GCF_018398535.1 Haplochromis burtoni | reverse complement strand
GGAGTCGAACCCCCGACCTTCCGATCATGGGGCCACCACTCTACCTACTGAGCTATCCCTGCCCCTGAGAATGAATGGAAGTAGTTATTAATTTATCTTGATGAGCTTGTTTCCTTAAAGGTTCCAAGCCAATGCGGTAATTAAATTAAAGGCCAACTGAGTGGGGTGCTTGTGGCAAAAAGCCAGAAGGGTTGCCTATAGATGTCCACCCCAAGGTCATTTATTGCATGCTTTCCCCATGATATTTTTCCCATCTTTCCTGTTCTATCACAATAAAAGCTAACAACAACAAAAAAACAATATATTAAAAAAAATAATCACCCAAGGCTGCGTCTGTTGTACTGTTCTGGTTTGTGGCCTATACTGTTGAGTCTGCGCTTCCACAGACCCTGCTAGTTTAGAGACTTATTCCTCATGAAGAACAAAAACAAGACGGAACATCTTCAACATTCTCAAAATCATATGCCACTACAATCCAACTATATACAGACATAGGCATTCAAACACATCAGTTGAGTTTATTGTTTGTCCATGTGGCTTTCAGCTATCTTCAAAGCTGTAGCTTGGTCAACACTCCTCTTTATGACCCCTATCAATCCCCCAAATCTTCTCACTGCAGGCATCCTGTGGGGGTTAGTGTCAACTGGTCAGTTACAACTCTTCTCCTTTCCTGTTGTCACTCTAGGTGTTGGTGATATCGTTGAGTATTTGGTCACATTCTGTCTTCCCTCAGTAATTGTCATTTGGTATGAGGAGTCAAATGGACAGTCTACTGCTCGCTGAATTTCATCACTTGCACACGTGGCATTCATCAGACACGTCAGGCACTTAATTCTGTTCAAACAAGGGCAAAAAGAATAGGTGGCGTTGCACAGATGCCATGGTAAATCCCCAAATTGGACTGACCCATTGCCTGTCATACACATGGGTAACTGGCCTGCTTCCAGTTTGTTAAGCAGCATAATGTCCTGCAGCGGGTCAGCTACTTGGGGTCAGGCTAGCACGTCTGTCGTACCAGAGCAGTTCACCTTCCCGGCTACTGGCAAATCAACCTTTCCATTCAGGTTCAGGGGAGTTGAAAAGTTGGCAGTGTTCCAAGTATGTTTTACTCCTGGGTGTGTTGCTCAGGCAAGCAAACAAACTGTCTCGCTCTCTGTGGCTATATGGCCACAGCCCAGAAGAATGTGTAGACAGTGGCATGTGTGCACAAACATAACAATTGGTCTCGTTGTTTATGTGAGCAGTTGTGTTCATAAACTGCCACCAGTAATTGGTTGAAATCCCATGCAGGTACTGGGTGTGGTTTGCTCTGTCCCAGTGCGCTCCTGTCAACCCACTCAGGGTCAACAGGCTCAAGAAGGTGCACAGCACATTCCTAGACATTCTAAATTGGGTTCTGGATCCGTTGGTTTCTTCACCAGGATTGAGACGAGAGGCCCTAGAGACTTTCTCCCCCCTTTGTACTCCGGTCTTTTCACCATTACCCAGACTCGGCCAGGAAGTGTGTTACCTTCTTGCAGTGCTCTTGATGTATCCAGGTGTATCTCTCAGCAATCTTCACTGCTGTGGGCGTCGTCAGCAGCACCTGATAGGGACCATCCCACCGTGGACTGGACCAGCACTTCCTTTTTATGGCCTTTATCAGCACCCAGACTCTCCAGACTTCAGACTCTGCTCCTGTGGAGAAACAGAATCATCTGGCAGATCATTTGTTTTCATGACTTCTTTACTTTTTAACATTTTAAGCATCAAATCTGCTAATTTGTTCTCCTCTTGTGCTTTTCTATCATCACTACAGAATCCTGGAACTCTAAATGGTCTACCATATATAATCTTAAAGGGTGTCAGACCGTTCTCTGTTGGAGTAATACTCATGTACATCTTAACTAATTCTATACAGTCTAACCATGTCCTGCCTGTCTCTTCCATTGTTTTCCCAAGTCTTAGCTTTACTGTCCCATTAGTTCTATCTACCAACCCTGCACTTTGTGGGTGATATGAACAATGGTGTTTTAGTGTTATCCCTAGATGCTGTGCCATTAACCCAATCACTTCATTTACAAAGTGTGGGCCATTATCACTATAAATGGTCTCTGGAATCCCGTGTTCCGGGATGATATTCGTACATATTGCTTTGGCAACCAAAATAGCATCTGCTTTCCTAGTTGGGAAAAATTCTACCCTCTTTGAAAAAGGGCACACTATCACTAGACAGTACTTATAGTTATTACAGTTGGACAGTTCTATAAAGTCCATGTGAATAACTTGAAATGGGTGAATGGGTCTGGGGAATGCATTAAATCCTAGAGTATGAAAATGTTGCTCTACTGCTTCCATCATCCCCCCTGTTGAGACATGGCACGGCCCATGGCTCAAAATCGCAGCAGTCTTATAAATTCTCAGGCAGTATTATCACATAGATAATAAACATCATCTTGCAAGCTTGCACTTTTTGTGAACCACAACTGTTTTTCCTGCCGTATGTAAGTGGGCCTGCATGTCTGCCAATACATCTCGTGTAATAAGAATGTCTGCTGGTGCTGCACTGCTAAAATGTGAACACCATGTGCTCCTAAAGCTGTCTCTTTTGCAATCTTATCTGCTAAGGCATTCCCTAATGTGACTGGATCTTTCCCTCGGGTATGTGCTGCACATTTACAAACAGCAGTTCTACTGGGCAATAATACTGCGTCCAGCAGATTTTGCAGGAGTTTGGCGTGTTCTACAGGTTTCCCTGTCGAGGTTGTCATACCTCGTCTTGCCCACTGTGCTGCAAAGAAATGTAATGTAGCAAATGCATATTGGCTATCAGTGTATATTGTCACATTTTATTTCTCTGTAGCTTTACACGCTTCCGTTAAAGCTGCTATTTCTGCTGCTTGAGCAGATATGAAACATGCTAATTGTCCTGCACAGATAGCTTTCTCACTATCTACTACAGCAAAACCTGTTTTAGCCTGTCCCTCTGCTGTTTTAAAGCTCAAACCATCAACAAACCAAACCTTTCCCTCACCAAGTGGCACATCTTTTACGTCATCCCTTGGCTTACACTCCGTCTCCACGTGCTCTCTATACTCATGAGGAGTGCCCTCTTCCTTCGTTGGCAAAAGGGTTGACAGATTCAGAGTTGTGCACCGCTTTATGGTTATGTGTGGTTGTGAGAGTAACAGTGACATTAAAAACAAGTATCTTGTGGGTGACAGAAACGTCATTTTAGTCTGCAGTAGTAAAACGTCTACCTTGTGTGAAACTAGCAGTGTCAAAAATGGTAAAATAAATGGCCTGTATTTATTTAGCGCTTTACTAGTCCCTAAGGACCCCAAAGCGCTTTACATATCCAGTCATTCACCCATTCACACACACATTCACACACTGGTGATGGCAGCTATATTGTAGCCACAGCCATCCTGGGTGTCAAAGGGTGAAATATAACTATTTCCCGGAACATTGTACAGCTTGAGCCGCTGCACATACTGATCTCACACACGGAGGCAAAGCACAAGCAACTAGATCTAATCTTTTAGAATAGTAAGTTACTGGCTTCATTTTTGGGAGAAGTGCTGTTAGTTATTCCACCGTCACCTGGCATTCGTGCTATTCACAGAACCACAAGTCCATCGCTGAACTTCTTCCTGTCCGTCGGATGGAGCTTGGCACGCTCCCTTCAACCTTAAGGTTCTCATGTTCCAATGGAGTAGCTCCACTCCAAACCTGTAACCCTGTGTCAAAACATTAGTCAGTGATTAAATGTTAAGCTTATTTAAGTCCCAGCTCCACCCGGAGCCTGTATCCTAGAAGACAAAGTCTTTAAGTTAAAACAACTTCACATTTGCAACCAACTGTAGCTCATAAGTGTAATAAAGTATTCAGCATCACAGAGACAAGTACCATTGCAGGGTTATTCTAAACTCATTAAACCCCTACTTTTTCCATAATTTGCTCCAAATCATTGAACATCTCAACTTCATTCCACATTGTAATCAGTGGCTTTCCTTAAATTTGTTACTCACCATGAGCTCAATAGTGATCAGCCCCATGTAACTATTCTGTAACCACTGCACATCTGTTCAATTGTCACTTGTCTGTCTGTGTTGAATCCTATACAAACACTCTTAAAGGAAAGAGCATTAGCCAAACACACGGATCATCCTGGTGGTCAGGTGTCGGTCACCCAGTAAATCATACCAAACCTAATTGGCAGGCTCAACTTTGTAACAAAAGACAAATCATCAGCCAGTTTAATCTCAAACATTCATCCAATCAGCCACACCACACACAACATACAGCATAACCCTGTTGTCTCATCACATAATAAGTTTCTTCTCATGTAACCAAATGTGTGCCATGTTAAAACTTCTTCACACATCAGAAACTCAACAATCAGCTCACTCAGCTCACTCATTCAAGACCCCTCATCAGCATTCTGTTTTCTCCTCTATGATGCAATCATCTGTCCTCCTATAATATTAGACACTAGTCTATGTATCACTTTCATCTTACTAGTGACTTGGACAAGATGACAAACAGAATCTCATGCTTAGATGCTGTCTGGTCTTCATGAGTGTCATTGTATGTGTATATGCACGTAGGGCTAGTATGGTTAAGACATTTTCTGTTTGTGTGGGTTTTTATGTACCTCTCTCATCAAGTTTTCATTATTCTCATCACCGCATAAACAACACACATCTCTCTCTCTGTTTTTGAACTCTCCTTTCTTAAAAACAGAAAGTGGGATTGCAGTTTTTTCAGGCTGAGAAACACCAAACACTCTTCATTTATCATTCATATTTCATCAACACAACTATTTTATTTCTTTTGTGTCCACTGGGTTAGAAAGTGACCTGCAGAATCATCTCTTCCCCAGTTCGAGACCACTTCACTCACATACTTTCACACCTCTCTGTGGCTCACACACACCATGACATCAAACACAATTGCGTGCCTTTCGCCAAAACAAAAAACGTGATACTGATGTTACAAAGGTCTCACACACATGAATCAGGATGCAGAAAAGCTGTTGCCCATCTGAGGTGTGAGGAAGAAACTGAACTCACGGATAGCTGCATACTCGAGTTATCATAGCTCTGTTTCCCTCCCTCTAATGCGTTCTCAACAAGCTCCTGCTCTGAAAATGTGTAGCTTGCTCATCAGCTTAAAAGTGACTGCATACAAAACAACAATCAGACTCACTCAAACAGACCACGTCTGGCCCGCACACACAAAATAGACACCAACAAGAGCTCTGACCTCCTTACAGTTGGTGGAGAAACCAGCACTCAACGCCCTCAGCGGTTGAGAAAAACCTTCCTTTCGATGGGAAACCTGCTTAACCCTCCTTAAAAAAAAAAAAAAACACTAGTGCCATCCAACCCGAGGAGAGTTCAGACACAAACTCTCCAGCCTGGCGATAAAGTTAAGCACCAGGGCTTTCATCAGGCATCCCAGATGCTGGCTGCTAGCAGACTTCGGCAGCGTCATCTCCCTCCTCCTCGGTGGACGCAATGTGTTGGGATCTGGCTCAAAGGACCAAATAAATGTTGAGTCTGCGCTTCCATAGATCCCACTAGTTTAGAGACTTATTCCTCATGAAGAACAAAAACAAGACAGAACATCTTCAACCGGTCTTTTACTCGCTAGCAAGGGAAGGCTGATCGGAACCAGGCTGTGGAGCTTAACGCTCCTCACCTGTCACCAGCCCAGCTCCTTCAAAGAGCAGCCCTCCTCGTAGTGTGTGTGTGTGCATGCATGTGAGAATGTGTGTGTGTGTGTATGCGTGTTCTCCTGCTCCCCAAAAGGATCATAAAAGCAGGAAGCTTACAACACAAGAAACAGATCTTTCAGATAGGATGTATCTACAATAAAACCTCCCCCAGCACCAGTGGCTGGAGAGGTGGTCAGAGACAAAGGAATGTCTTTGATCACACAGTTTGAAACAATGTAGAGATGGTAAGCATAAAAATGACAACATTTAACAATTCACTTTAACATACACCATCACCACTTTTCACCGCTAATGACATAATTGTCATCCACAGTGTAGAGTGTTTTCAGCAAACAGCAGAGAGGTACTGCTTAAAAATGTCTGGCGAACATAGTTCATATCATAAGTAAAATTTACTCAGGGCCAGATGAAGACCAGAAACAGAGCTAAAAGACATTTATCACATGGGATTAAATACAGCTTCAGATGAATTCTCCTTTTTTTACTTCAGATACTTTGTAGCCAAAGTCTGTATAAAGACCAAAAACAAGTGCTGACTGTGATCCAAACAAAAATGAATCTTTGGTGTGCAACATTTACATCTATATGGCCTTAATAAGGGAGATATTTACCTTTGTATTCTGCTTTTTCGCATATACCCAACTAGGGTTGGATAAGCACGCTAACATATTTGGTTGGTGGCCAACAGCGTATTTTTAAAACATAGTACAGATTGTAAAAAAAGAAAAATCAGCTTTACTGTCATTATTTGAATTTTTAGGTACATGGCTCCACAACTCGAGAGATTAATCTGTGGTTTGGCCTGAGGGGGATGATCCAGGAGGGAGGTGTGCTTTCACTCTGGAGGGGAAATGGTATCAACGTCCTGAAAATTGCCCCTGAATCCGCCATTAAGTTTATGGCCTACGAACAGGTCAGTGGACAAACAGTGAGAAAGTGGAACTATGTCTTCTGTTCTCTTAAGTGTTTACTTAACTCGTGGTAGAAAAAGTAGTAACTGTATATTAGTTTACAGTGGGGGAAAAAACAATAGTCCACTCTACTGTGTCCTTCTGAAATCTTTTATTGCTTGTGGTTTCCCCTCCTCCTGCTCCTCACTCTTCCTACTCCAGATCAAGTGGCTGATCCGAGGTAATAAAGAGGGGGGCAGTTTAAGGGTACAAGAGAGGTTCATTGCTGGGTCGCTTGCAGGAGCTACTGCCCAGACTATCATCTATCCCATGGAGGTGAGTTTAAAATTTGTGTCAGTCATTTCCTCTTGAAGATATGTTTCTTATAGATAGATAGATAGATAGATAGATAGATAGATAGATAGATAGATAGATAGATAGATAGATAGATAGATAGATAGATAGATAGATAGATAGATAGATGGATGGATGGATGGATGGATGGATGGATGGATAGATAGATGTTCAATGATCCAAACATGAGCTCAGTAATGAGTAGCTCCACTATTATTGTTGATCACTTCAAAAATTCGTTGCGGCATGCTTGATGGAAGCTTTTCATGAGGTGAGTGGGAACATTTCTTCAAGTGGTAAAGACGGCCATCTGAAAGGAATCTACTGTCTGGATCTGTTGTCCATTTTTGTAAACTTCCCTTGCCATCCATCCCCAAAGGTTCTCAGTTGGATTTAGATCAGGGGAACACGCAGGATGGTCCAAAGAGTGATGTTATTCTTCTGGAAGAAGTCCCTTGTCCTGCGGGCATTGTGTACTGTAGCATTGTAGCACCCAGACCATTATGGCGCCCCCTCCACTGTGGAGCGTGGAGAACATCTCAGGTGGGATCTGCTTGTTAAGCCGGTAACATTGGAAACCATCAGGACCATCAAGGTTACATTTTTTCTCATCACAGAATAAAGCCTTCTTCCCCCACCCCACCCGACACACAGTCACACACACCAAACATATTAAAGATTGTAACTTAACATATTTTATTGTGAAAACTGTTGTTGAATTTTACATTGAGAATAGCAGACAAATCAACAATACAGCTCTTCCAGTAATGGCTAATTAATATTGTACTGAACACAGTCCAAAAGATTGAGTAAACCACATCAGTGTCTACTGTCTCTTTACTATCATAGCCAAGTGGCTAACAAAGGCAACCAGAAGTTTTCCCAATACCTACTAATGAATGTTATCTTGTTTCAGGATACATAATACCTGCCATTATCCAAAGACACATCTGCTTACCCGTGTCTTTTGTTTGTTCCTCCTCTTCTTTTCTCTTTTTTTCTAAACTGAGGACCTGATGGCTCTGACCTTTTCTTGTCAATCTTCCATCAGTAATTTTGCACTCCAGTATCAACAACCAAACCCCACAACATACACTAATAGACACCTTATGCACAGATTCAGGTTCTATAGGTTGTTTTTTTTGGGATTTCACACAACCCAGGAAAAATAATTCATACATAGTGGGCTTGGATTGACAATATTACGAATGATTATTATTTATTTTTTTTAAATATTTATTTATTTTTATTTTGTGAGCTTGTTATTAGATGCTGCTCCAGCCAGCCAGAGAATCACTTGCTGTCCTACCCCTCGCCTCCATTTACGAGGTGCCCTTACTCCTCGCAAATGGGCAATAGAAAACCATTCGGTGCCTATGCAATCCTCAAAATTTGCTGGCATGATGTCGGGGCAGTGTGAGTGCGAGCAACTTTTTTTTCCCCCAATGCCATGATGCAGCCCCCACCACAATGCTGCCCTGGGCAGCTGCCCATGTTGCCCATATCTAAAACCGCCTCTGGTCCCATGTTTGGTGCTCTGTTACAAAGTCCAAAGGGTCAGTTCTGTGGGTATTTAAGGAGGCCTTTGAAGATGTTTTTTGTTTTTGAAGCCCTTCAGTCTCAGATTCCTGATGTACTATCAAGTGCTATCAACATTAATGTTTCCTTTGAGCTTCAGTTTAGTCACAGGAGAGTTTCATACGATCCTCTGGCTTAGGGATAGGCATGAAGCCTCTTTCAGGGTCAATTAAAGGTTGTAGTCCATCCAAATTTGACAGTTTAGGGCATTACATGAATTTGGAGTAATGGTGCTGCAGGGGCACATGTGTGGGCTTACTCAGTTTATTTCCATTTTTAATATACCAAAAATCGTTCAAACTTTTTCTTTAATCTGTTCTCCCAAATTCTTAAACATCTTAACATCAAGCTTAACAGGGCTTCAACCTATCATGCTCAAAGTCAGGGGAGCTTCGGGGTGTTTCCATCAAACACGGAACTTCCACTTAATGCAATCAAATGGGGGAGACTGCGAGGAGGGTTTGCCATGGTTGATCCTGGCTAATGGAGAGAGCACACATTTAGCCCTTATAAATTATTGTTTGGACATAAGGAGTCAAACCCTCTTAAAGGTGGTAGCGGTGGCTAGCTCTGTATTTTGTTTGCAGCTGGGGAGGCATGGCATAGGAAATCTGGCTTCTGCTCAGAGTAAGAAGAAAAATGTTTGGTAAAAGACGTTTCACCTCTTATTTAAGAGGCTTCTTTAGTTAAACTGAAGAAATGCTACCGTAAAGTACAACTGTATCAGTGGAAGAATTAGAAAATAGGTGTTTAAAGAAACCATAGACCAGTTCTACCTTCTTTGACTCATTGAAGAAGAACCTCTTGCTACTGTTTCTACTTACTCCTGTGTTAATTTTGGATTTGTATGCGTTTTTTTCTTCTATTCCCTATGCTGGATAGGTGCTGAAAACTCGCCTTACATTAAGGAAGACCGGACAGTACTCAGGTATGGCTGACTGTGCCAGACAGATTCTGAAGACTGAGGGTATCCGAGCATTCTACAGAGGATACCTGCCCAATACAATGGGCATCATTCCATATGCTGGCATTGACTTGGCTGTGTATGAGGTATGTACTGCTTTCTGTACACTCTCTGTGTATAAAGAGTTACTTCAGATCAGAAGCATTAGCATGTTTGTTCCTTTCATGGGCCAGCTGAGTCTCGCCATGTGTGGTTATGGCACCGCCTCTGGGCAGATTCCTCATCAGCTCACCGCACCTGTTCGTGATTTGAAGCAATCAGCCAGTGGTATTTAAAGCCAGCATTGTCAGCTGTCCTTACCCGGTTCTTCTGCTAACCTCTGTTAGTACAGGCCACCTCAGTTGTCTATGTTTTGCTGTTTCCATGCATTGCTAACCTGTGTTCTCCTTCTGCTCCTAATATTTTCCATTTGATCTCTCATACTCACCACTTGCATTTGGATTCCACACCTGAACACTGTACTCCCACTCACGCATAATGTAGATATAACAGGTGGTCATTTGAGTTATTGTTGTCTTCTGATCTACTCATTCTTGTTTGACTTCTGGCAGACAGATTGTATTTTTGCCCAGAGAAGTAACACTTACTCACTTTACTTCTCTGTAAACCGTAGAGATTGTTTGCGCAGAAAACTCCCAGTAGATTGTAAAGAAACCCACCCCATACCATCTTGCACTAACAACCATGCCACATTCAGTACTTAATTCCCCATTCTGCCCCATCCTGAATTTCAACAGGTCATCTTGACCATGTGTTCCTGACATATTTGGCTGATTACATATTTGCATTATTGAGCAGCTAAACAGACTATCTAACAAAGTGGTTGTCAGTGTATGCATTTCAGTTCATTTCTTTCCCCTTCCTTTTTCTCTTCCTCTTTCTTTTAACTTTTAACTGCTCTCCTTTATTAGTGTCTTAACATTTTTCACTGTTCATGCTTTAAGACCCTGAAGAATGCCTGGCTCCAGAGGTACTGTGTCAACTCAGCAGACCCAGGAGTTTTGGTCCTGCTGGGCTGTGGTACTGTCTCCAGCACCTGTGGCCAGCTAGCGTCATATCCCCTCGCTCTCATCCGGACTCGCATGCAGGCACAGGGTGCGATATGATGTAAATGATAGATTGTAGGCAGTTGTAGGCCTACAAAACATTGGAACAATTTAGCAATAAGTCTGTCCATATATTACTCTCTGTAGCTTACATTGTTCTCATTTTTACTTTCAGCCATTACTGAGGGTAAACCCAAGCTGACCATGGTGGGTCAGTTCAAATACATCATATCTCATGAAGGTGTGCCAGGTCTGTACCGAGGCATCACGCCCAACTTCCTCAAAGTTATTCCTGCTGTGAGCATCTCCTATGTGGTCTACGAGCACATGAAGAAGGTCCTTGGAGTGGTTTACTAGACTGATGCGACAAACACAACTGTGGAGGCAGAAACACATTTTGCTTGTTAGAAGAAGCAGAAGTGGAGAATTAAGCTTCTCGGGCCTCTGAAGAGAGAAGATGAAGGATCAGTGCACCGATGCCATAAAACATTTGTGGACACCATCAACTTCCAACCTTTTTAAAGTGCAGGTACTAGGTCAGCAGGATAAATTTATTGATCTAGGAGAGGAGAATGAGGCTAATGATGCCCACTCTAACAGTATTATGTTATGCTTGAGGAATCATCAAAAAGTTCTTAGGAATGAAAATTCTTACCCTATTCTCCTAACCCTTATCCAGATGGACTCACTTGCGGCTGCTATTTTTTGTGTTCTCCTTCTCCATCCATTGTCTCAGCACATTCCAGTAGAACTCCACGTTTACATTGTCATAAATTTATAGTGCACAGTACATGTCACAAAAAAGGACAAGGATTCTCCTGATCTTGTTTCTCACTTTTTTCCATGGCCCTTTTTCCAGAATGTTTGGATAACGTCTCACACAAGCAAGAGTTTTTTTGTTTCTTTTTGTCCTGTAAGCAACATTTTGGGTTGGTTTAAAGGTATCAATATGTAGTATATCAATATCTGATAATGATTTAGGAAAGGTCACAAAATACTGCAAAATACATGAGATTCCAACAGCGGGTTATCAGATTCCAAAAAGGAGGACTTCTCATAATTTTGTCGAAACAAACATGAGGTAAACAGCTGGGTTTGCTTGTTCAAGTTATAAAATAATGTAGAAGCAGTGTGTGCATGTGAGCTGCAGCATGACTTAGCTGTGCATTGCTGTAAACCTTTGAAACCTTTAACTGTTTTGCTGCTAGCTGTTGCTGGAAACTACATTGAAATAAATGGAGAAGATGGATTTCTTGCATGTAGTGAAAATGTGGATGTGAACACAAAACTTGGTTTGATATGAAGAGTTTATGCTCCATTTTTTTTTCAACAGTGTTCCTTCCTGCAAGTTTCCAAAAGGAACAGGATGAGAAAAAAAATCTTAGCTTAAACAAACCTAGCTGTAATCTTAAAAGGACTATAGGCCATCTCCTGACCTATGACAGACGGGATATGCTTCAAAATAGAAAACCTATGAAATGTCTGAACTTAGGAAATGTACCATTTTAAGAAAATATTAGCTTATTTTAAATTTAATATAAGCAACACATCTCAAAAGGTTTGGGTGGGGACAACGAAAGGCTGAAAATGTAAGTGGTACTAAAAAGTAATAGCTTGACAAACTAGCCACAGGTCTGCAACATGACTTTTAAAAAATATAAAATATAAATAATATAAAAAAAAGCAATGTTGGGAAGAGGTTCACCAGTCTGCAAAAACACTATGACTACAAATTGATGATTTCATGGAAACCTTTTGTTGCAGGACATAAAATGACTTGAAATATCTTGTCATCTACAGTACATAATAACATCAGAAGAGTCCAGAAATCTCTGTATACAAGGAACAAGACCAAAAATCTATATTGAATGCTTGTGATATTCAGGCCTATAAAAACCAAACAAAAACTGATTCTGTAATGGAAAACTGATAGGGGTTCGGGAGTGCTTTCAGAAATGATTGTCTGTGAAGACCGTCAGTTGTGCAGATTAAAATGTTGTCATATAAAGAAGCCCCCATATATGAGCATCATCTTCTGGACCAAATTCATTTAAAATGGACTAAATAGACTGAAAAACCAGAAAACCATTCTGTAGTCAGACAAATCAAAATCTGAAATTCTTTGTGAAAAACATGGAGAATGCATCCTCCAGACCAAAGAGGAGATGGATCATACAGATTGTTATCAGCACACATGTCAAAAGCATGCATGTCTGATAGCATGGAGGTACACTCAACAAAAGTATAAACGCAACACCTTTGTTACTGCTCCCATTCCCCATGGGATGGACGTAGAGACCTAAAATTCATTCCAGATACACAATATAACCATCCCTCCCAAACAGTGGTCACAAATCAGTCCAAATGTGTGGTAGTGGCAAATCTGCTATATTGAGATAATCCATCCCACCTCACAGGTGTGCCACATCAGGATGCTGATCTGACATCATGAGTAGTGCACAGGTGTACCTCAGACTGCTCACAACAAAAGGCCACCCTGGAATGTGCAGTTTTGTCTCACAGCAAAATGCCACAGATGCCACAAGCAATGAGGGAGCGTGCAA
>NW_024582406.1:2665995-2669483 GCF_018398535.1 Haplochromis burtoni | reverse complement strand
TCAATATAGCAGATGTGCCCACTACCACACATTTGGACTGATTTGTGACCACTGTTTGGGAGGGATGGTTATATTGTGTATCTGGAATGAATTTTAGGTCTCTGTGTCCATCCCATGGGGAATGGGAGCAGTAACAAAGGTGTTGCGTTTATATTTTTGTTGAGTGTATATTAGCACCTGTGGAATTGATAGGTTCCACATCTGGAAAGGCATCATCAATTGCAAAATGTATATAAAGGCAGTGTTGGGGAGTAACGGAATACATGTACTGGCGTTACTTAATTAAAATACAAAATATGAGTAACTGTATTCCGTTACAGTTACCGTTTAAAAAGGTGATATTCAGAATACAGTTACTTTGTTGAAATAAATGGATTACACGGCAGTATTTTCCTGTTTCATATGTTCGCCTATGCTCTAACGCCGGTGGAAACCCAAACAAAACAGGCATTAAGAGGCTCTAATACCTGTGTCTCAATCTCGCGGCCCATGTTACCTCTGCTTGCGGCCCGCATAATGACGTGAAGAAATAGTTTTTCTAATTATTGTTCAAAAAATGATTTAATATGAAGTCAATAGGCAGTGTTACAGGCATATCTCTAAAGAATGTAGCCTCATGGGCAGTGTAGCCCAGTTGTAAGTAAGCTATTAAGACTTGACTGTACACTGTGTTTGTGTTTTCCTCCAAAACAATAAGCAGCCTTTCAACGCCTCTCTCTGTCTCTCACTAGCAAAGTTGACTCAGACAACAAAATAAAGCTAGTTTTCGGCTACGAACCCGACGTATTAGCCAGAGGTCCCTGTTTTATATACACACAAAATAGTTTTCTATACACGATCGCTGCAAAAGTGCAGCCTTACCTAATGTCCACCCTACTGTTACTCATTTATATTAAGGTGTAAACCTCTAGTTGGTAGTGGTATGGCGAATAACCTTCAGTAAAAGTAATAAATCACACAGCAATAGTACATTCATGTAGTTGTAAAAAGCATGATAATATATTAAGTAATCCAAAGTATTCAGAATACGTTACTCTCATTGAGTAACATAACGGAATACGTTACAAAATACATTTTGGGGCATGTAATCTGTAATCTGTAGTGGAATACATTTTAAAAGTTGCATTTTTAAGTCCAGCAACTTCTTCCATCAGTTCCCAGATCTGTCCCAACATTTGAGATGTGTTCTGACATCAAATTTAAAATTAGCTAATATTTTTCTTAATATGGTGCATTTTCTCAGTTATAACATTTAATGTTTGCAATTTCTGTTTTGAATAAATAGGTTTTCTATATGTGAATAAAAATGGGTTCATTAATTTTGAAAATCCTTGCATTCTGATTTATTTACATTTTCCAGCATCCCAACTTTTTTGGAATTAGGGTTTTTTAAGGCATATCAGATTAATCAAAAAACAGTATATCTTTACAGTCATGATTCAGAGTCTTGATGTCTGACTGTGATGCATTCTAACCGTAACCTTGGACCTCAGTGATTGGCTGGTATAGTGTTGAATATTACGAGGTTAAGTCCTGCAAGTTGTATTAGGTGTGCCTTTCTTCCAGGACATTCCCATCTTTACTGTCACAAGTTAGGTTTGTTTCAGGAATCCTCCACCTCAGTCATCTGGCTGTAAGACTTTGCTATTGTTATTGCCCCACAGCCAACAAGCTGGTTAAGAAAACTAATTGTTCCCTCAGTAAGGGCATCTTTGGGTGGTTATTTGGATTTTTTGGCTAGGTTTTATTAAGTGTATCCTGCCAACGGTTACATTTTTTTCTGTCAGGGTTTTGTGAGTTGAATAAACTAAAACCACTGTGGTTTATAACCTGATCATATCAAAGAATTACCTGCATACTGCACTAAGAAGCAGGGTTAGTGGCTATTACACACTGAAGTGCTGCTTCCGCTCCTGATTGACCCTGTTTGTCCATTAGCCTGTGGTTAATAGCCAGAAGACGGGCTCACCTGGGCACCTAGGGCTAAGCAGAAGTGAGAAGTGAAATGAGGCTCCTAGTTTATGTATTTATTACTTCTAGACTGGACTACTGCTATTCTTTCTTATCGGGATGATCTAAAAGCTTTAAAATTTATATTGTCTTCTCTTTATTTGCTTCCTGGTAAATTTAGACTCAAATTTTAAATCCTTCTTGTCACATACAGGTCCCTGAGGTATAAGGGCCTGCTGACTGTGCTTCACATGAGGCTGAAAACTAAAGGAGACAGAGCTTTTGCAACAGTGACCCCCAGACTTTGGAACTTTCTCCTTCTGAGCTTGAGATCTGTGGATCTTGTGGTCTCTTTCATAAAAACACCCAAAAAGTCATCTTTTTTCACTTGCTTTTTGTTAACTTTTGTTTTTATCTTCTAGCATTTTAGTGTGAAACACTTAGAGATGCTTATCTTGAAATGTGCTATACAAATAAAACTTTACTTGCTCTCAACCATGTTATGTATTTACCATTAGTTACCACAGTGGTATAGCTAAGAGAGCCACTGTCGTGAAACAGAAAATGCAGATTTTAAGCTTGACGCAGCTCACTGAGATATGAATATCACGTTGTAGTACACATCTGTTTTTGTACTCAGCCATGTTATTGACTCAAGTGGTAAAACAAGTTTGTTTCCACTATTAGGGAGAACAGTTTTCTTACATATTTTGCAATGTACTGGGCTTTGTTGGTTATTGAACTACTTAATTCAGATTTCCTTGTATAGCACCAAATCATAACAACGGCCTTAAGAACATCACCTTCACTAAAGCTGTTTCTGTGTTGTGATGAGTTCTTAAACCTGACTGAAATTCTTCAAATAAGCCATTCCTCTACAGATCATCAGTTAACATTTTTACAACTACTCTTTCCAGATTTTTTTTAGATAAAAGGAAGGCTGGAGATTGGCCTATAATTAGCTAAGATAGCTGTGTCAAGTGAGTTTTTTAAGTAATGGTTTATTTACTGTTATCTTAAAGGCCTAGCTCCCTTTTATGTACATAATCATCATCGTAAGCAGACAGTGGCTCTAATTCTACATAAAAGTTGTCCCAACAAAATCCTGATATAACAAGGCCGACCCATTGACTTAGGGGCCAACTCAGACATGGGTGTTTGCTTACCTTCCTATTTGCATGTCTCCAGTTTTCTAGACTCCAGGACCAGAAATAAGGAGCGCCCTCACTTTGAAATATATCCTTTTACGCTCTTCATTCCCTTAGACAGTTATCTATTTTTATGATTTAAGAGACGGAAGAATCAGCAGTGTTGGTTTTATGTTTAGAGGTAAGTTCCCTTGTTTGATCATTTAGACTTTGCTGAAACGGTACACTCAGTACACTGTGCTCCCCACATTTGGGAAAAGGTAAGTCAGAAATATGAAATGTAGTCCAGTGCACTGTGCAATGCCTTAAAAGCTTGCAGGAGGCGTCATCTGGAATTATAGGCTGATTTAAACAGCAGGAATGTCTTAAAGACATAAAGACCTGGATGGC
>NW_024582406.1:2612652-2637297 GCF_018398535.1 Haplochromis burtoni | reverse complement strand
ATGAGTGCACGTAAAAAAAAATTGCAGGTGCAAGTGTTACATTTTGAGGAGAAATTTATTTTGAGCGAAGAAAAGCTAAATTTGAGTGAACAAAATTCATTGCTGCGTGCAAAAAATGTATTTCAGTGTTTGCTATTATCCATACACACACACAATAGACCCTGTGCATGAGAAAATGCTAACTTCCTAGTTTGAGACCAGATGTGGGGTTGTACATTTCCGGTAGCTTTACTTTGCGGTCAATCGCTACTGCGAAGATATACTCCAAAATCATGTCCAAAACTCGAAAACGGAAAGATCGCGTTAAGTTACAAAGAGGAGAAGGTGGGAACACTCACCACTGTTGTGTCATAAAAAATCGAATGATCAATTTTGACATTTAAAGAGTTTAGATCAATCAGTTGTTTACATCACTCAACACAAGCAGAACTGCATTACTGCATGCAGAAGACACATCGTCCACATTCAGAAGCACATCTCTGTATAGTGACAGTTATTATGATTTAAACGGGCAAATGTTCAGCATTCAAACTACAGGTGAAGAATAGTCAAACCAGATGTTTCCCCCGTTATGTCGATATCAGCTAGTCAAGTACACACCCACACAGCATGGTAAATGGACTGATTCTTATATAGCGCTTTTCTACTCTCCCGGAGTACTCAAAGCGCTCTATACAACACGCCACATTCACCCAGTCACACCCATTCTGACAAGCACTACCTCTATACTGAGTGCTTTCTAACTACACTCACACACATTCATACTCCGATGAATGCATCGGAGAGCAACTTGGGGTTAATATCTTGCCCAAGGATATTTGGCATGCAGACTGGGATCGAACCTCCAACCTGTAAGTGACCTGCTCTACCTCCTGAGCTACAGCCACCCCTATGTTAACAAACCGTGAAAAAAAGCCAAAAAAAAAGAACGATTGTTGGTAACGGTTTCTATACATTAGTATTTACGAAGGGTATGTTGTGACTTACCTTCAAAATTACAGTGGTCCCTCGCTATAACGCGGTTCACCTTTCACCTCGCTGTATCGCGGATTTTTGGCACCGTCAAAAAATAAAATTGGCTACTTGATTTCACCTATCGCTGGTTATTTTTAGAACATAACACCCGCGATAAACGAGGGACCGCTGTTTACAGATACTGAGAAATATAACATTTGAATCTCTTTTCTCTTTTGCTCTGAGGCACGGGGGGAAAAATATCAACAAGTCGATGAACATCATTTACAGATATATTGGGTAAATGCCCAAGACATCTATAGAAATGTAAATCGCCGCTTGATTCATTCATTTGCTTAACTTGTTTTGCACCGTAAACAGGGCGCGAATAGAACACCGGAAACAAAGCTCCCCACAGGAGTTTCCGCACTGGAAGTAGCATATGCTAACGTGCACATAGTCTTTAGCAGCCTCTGTCGCTCAGTTTTTGCACTTGTGCTTGCTCGCAATGTGTTGCTTGTGCTCTCAACATTTCTGTCTGTGCCGCTCAACTCTTTCTGTACACCGTTATATTTGTGCCACAAAACCAGCCAATCACAGACTTGGATGCAAAATCTGATTGGCTGTTTTGGTCTCCAATCAGCTCGAAATGGTGAAATGCAATATCCCAGAATCCATTTCGTCCAAAACTCAAACGAGGCAGTGGCGGAGGAACACAGAGTGGCAGCATTTGAAATATTACTCTTTCTGGGGCTACGTCCACACGTACCCGGGTATTTTCGAAAATGCAGATTTTTCTATGCGTTTGCACCTTTCGTCCACACGTAAACGGCGTTTTTGGTCACTGGAAACTGAGATTTTTAAAAACTCCGGCCAGGGTGGATATTTTTGAAAACTCCGTTTTTACATTTACGTGTGGACGAGAAAAACGGAGAAAACGCAGCGTCAAAGGTGTGCGCCTTTTTTGACGGTGAAATGAATTTCTACAATACTGTTACTGTTAATTTTACTCTCTGCAGTGTTTAAATGCTTACATATACACACACAGTTACTGTCCCTCCACACATACGACTCGGTTCTGCTTCTATGCCCCATCCTTGTTTACTATTTCCCACCGAGGCTTCTAGGCTTCTGATTGGCCAACATTTCTACACGGTTAGGAATATATCGCCACCTGTTGCTTTGGCATGTTCCTAGCAGCGTTTTCCTTCATTTCTGCCTTTATGTGTGGACGGGATTATTTTTTAAAACGAAAACGGAAAATCTCCGTTTTCAAAAATACCCGTGTACGTGTGGACGTAGCCTGGGTCACAAAATAAACTTTTAAGATATTTTCATGCGAGAATGGTGCTGTGTAAACTTCAAATATTTGCTCGATTTATCAAGACATCACATATTTGCATAAGTGCTCTAACGTGTCTTGATAAATCGAGCAAATATTTGAAGTTTACACAGCACCATTCTCGCATGAAAATATCTTAAAAGTTTATTTTGTGACCCAGAAAGAATAATATTTCAAACGCTGCCACTCTGTGTTCCTCCGCCACTGCCTCGTTTGAGTTTTGGACGAAATGGATTCTGAGATATTGCATTTCGTCATTTCGAGCTGCATAGAGACCAAAGCAGCCAATGAGATTTTTTTTGCATCCAAGTCTGTGATTGGCTGGTTTTGTGGCACAAATATAACGGTGTACAGAAAGAGTTGCGAGCAAGTGCAAAAGCTGAGCGACAGGGGCTGCTTGTGTGTGTGTGTTTGGATAATAGCAAACACTGAAATACATTTTTTGCACGCAGCAATGAATTTTGTTCACTCAAATTTAGCTTTTCTTCGCTCAAAATAAATTTCTCCTCAAACTGCAACACTTGCACCTGCAATTTTTTTTTACGTGCGCTCTGAATAGTGGCACAAAAATAACGCCATGTTGCTGAGGCACACTGTTTATTACGATCACAGCCTGCTGTCTATAACAGCCTCACTATCTTTCTTGACTTGTTTGTGCGGGGATTCCTCCCACACGTGTGGGCACCACCATCAATACCAAGCTGGTATAAGACGTAGTTTTGCTTTAAATTGTGTCTTCTCTTTGTCGTTGTTTCACAGAACAACATCATGCTGTGGCGATAGTCAAATTGGCCAGCAGATGTCACTGTGGAGATGGCTTTCACATTCTTTCAAAGCCCGACACGGATGTGCCGAGCGTTTCAGTGTTTCAGGAAGCGTCGCAAATGCAGATTGTGAGAGTTGAACGAAAAAAACACAAGACAATCATTTTGGCTGAGATGAAAACTATAAACTTACTGAAACCTAAAACTTAGACAGCACACTAAGGCTCGGAAACACTGGCCCAGGGAGTCACTGGGGGGAAGGCAAGAGGAGACAGGGACTATGTAGACACAAAAGAGGGGTAATCAGGGGAAGTGGAGACCGCTGGGAGAGCAAGACAGGTGAGCAAAATCACAGGGGAAGTATTAGAGACAAGAGAGCATCTAAACAGAAGGCATCTAAAACAGAGGCACACTCAAACAAATAGACTTAATATAAAAACAGAAACAAACTTGTTTTATTTATTGATTTGTTTGGCACTTAAAGCTACAACACTTTAGCATTAGATACACTGATCATGAGATAATTTCCAAGAAAAAAAAAGTTAAAATGTTAGTTTTATTTACTCGTTACCTTGGGGTTTTTCTCTGTTAAATTTAAAGTTTACTCTTTTTGGATCACTTTTTTCTCACTAAAAAAACATGTCCTCCCAAGGAGTAGTCTGCGATTTAACACGCTTTGTATTTTTGTTTACTTATTTATTTGTAATTTTACTGTTTTATTTCTGTGTTCGTTAAAATAGAAATTTTAAAAAATGCCACCTGGACAGTCCTGTGACAAAACCATGACGTCAGCGTTGCCAGCGTGGAACGAAGGCACGTCGCACGTCAGGTCCAGGAAGTAAACTCTCCGGTTCAGTCTGCAGGAAACTAAAAGAAGTCGGAGCAGTAAATACGTGTCCAATTCAACATTTCAGCACGCGGCCCTCCAGACCGGACACTGCGGCGTGACACAGCTACAGATTTTCTGCATCCGTTTGTGCGGGGTGCACAGCCGGCCAGCCTGTCAGCTGAGTAGTGAAGGTAAGTGAAAGAGAGGAGAGAGAGCTCGGTCCGTGCTGTGTGTGACGGACCGAGCGGGGTGGGCGCGCTTGCTCGTGTGTGTCTGTGTCCTGCAAGCTCCGCGTGCCCGCGCGGACGCACTGCTCCTATGCGCTGTCCTCTCGCCGTCTGCTGCGTGGAACCTCTACCAAACCTGTATTTCTAAGGGGACCTATGGAGCAGCCCTCGCCATAATGTACACTAAGGTGGTATGGCAGCTGGTGACACTGCTGTCCCTTCCTGGCCTGACAGGAAGGGACAGCAGCCTGATGTGACATCTACGAAACTCCTCCCCCAACAGGACAACAGCAGTGCGCCTGTCAGAGCATAGATTTGGAGCAGATGGTAAATTTTTTTCTATTTGAAGCTACACTATGTTCTAATACAGTAATAACACTGTAGCAGGCTAAAAGAGGCCATTGTATTATTATAAAATAAAACTGTTATACAAGTCAAAACTTAATTCAAACACAATGCAAAAGTGTGTACAGCAAATATGGATTTGATTTAGGGCTTTCTATGCTTCTATGTTTATTGATAATTAATCGTTTTTGTGATTATTTTTTTCTTTTTAATTGAACACAATAATGTAATAATGCACAATATTCAAACATTATCTTGTTTTCGTATACTGTATGAAATCCCCTTTGTGGAGCATTTCCTCATAAACGCATGTGATTTCAGTAGCTGTGTTTTCGTGGTACAATGCATCTGGCAGGGTCTCTCGTGAAAAATTGATTCGGGGTGAGTGGATGACGTGTGATTGTGCCTCTTTACCTTACTATCTTCACCTGTGGCCACTAGCCATGACCAAAAGAATGACATCATGGATAAAAGTGGTATAAATGAGCTTTCTCCAAAAGGGACTGTCTGGCTCTCTTCAGATAAGTGAAGAGAGATCAGAAAACCACCTGCTGCATCTTAACCACGGCTGAGGTAGTTTGGCCATCTGAATGTGATGCATCCTGGCTGACTGCTAAGTGAGGTGTTTCAGACGTGTCTGACTGGGAGGAGATGACTTAATAGATGGTATATTTCTCTTTGGTATTTAGGTCACAATTAGCAGTTTTATATATATATATATATATATATATACTGGTAATATATTTGAAAAATATGACATTAGTAACATATTAATGTTGGTGTTTGATGTGGGCACACCTCCATCTGTATCTCTGCAGTAATGTTTCAAACATTAGGCACATAAAAGTGTGTTTTTGTGCAGCAGCTGTGCAGACTAAACACAGTGAAGTTCAGATAGTCCACACACATTTGAATGCTCTACTGTATTTTACCAATGAAATGTAAGCCTGTCAAGTACATAACCTCAGAGTTACAGTGAACAGCTGCCAAATATTCAGTAGCTGGATTAAACTCTCTGGTTAATCTGTCATGGAATAAAAGGGAATGGGCCTCACCTCGTCATTGATCTGTTTGTCAGTCAGTTGGGCAATGACTGACAATGTCCAATGAGAGACTGTGTATAAACGTGGCTTGAATTGCTAAACATTTAATGCAGTACTCTTTAAGAAAAACCTATTAAATGAAAGCTGAAAGTCTGTGCTTCAAACATATTTTCACTTTGTGAAAGTCTTTTTCTCAAATCTTACAGTCCTCACTATACCCCTGTGGTTTTTATTGTGTTACAGACACAAGATGAATTTGCATGTAATGATGTGTATACAGTACATTGGATTGTAACTCCCATATTATTCATTTATTATGTATGTACTCTATAACGATAGATATATCTTATTTACAAGTGTTGGTGAAGTGGCTGCTGGTTTAATTAGAGAAGCTATCACAATATGTTACTGTGAGCTATCGGGCAGCATTTTTCAGTGTTTCTTAATATTTAATAGAATTAAATAGTTCATCAAGAAGGTAATGACAAGATTAATTAAGAATCACAGTAGCTATTTGTTGCATTTGTAATCACTGTAATGCTGCACTTGTGGAATCTAAAGTATTTTATGTCTTCTGTCAGAGACATGAAAATGAAACCCAGGAATACATGTGTAATTTCTGTCATTACTATCAGCTGTGAGATAGTATGTAAATAATATAAATGTGTTAGGATATTTTTGAACTTTATAAAAGCTTCCACTGTGGTTTACATTACACTACACTACTGGTAGTGCTATGACATGGCTGGAACAATCCCCATCCCAGTCTTTGCATGTTTCTTTTCAAACTTTTTAATTTGAACCCAATTTCTTTTGGTAGAATAGATCATTTATCCATTTCCCTATGACATAAAGTAGTTCTTTATATTTTGCTTAGACGCAGCGATTTATTGAAACGTGTAAACACAAAAGGACAGCATTTATTTGTTAACACACTGAGCAGGCAAACGCTCTTGTCCTTTGGTAATTTTCAGGAATAGTTTTCTTGGTTTCTTGATTCCAAAACTATACAAGTAATAGCTATAGAAGTGCCAGTCCATCTGTTTGACAACATTCATAACACCACTGGAACCTCCACCATGTTGTACAGTCTGCAGAAAATCAGTGTGCTTGAATGTACATAGGCACGTTCAGTGAATGAAATTTGTCACACAAGTGAAATTGAAACGGTAATGATGATTATAAAATGTCAGTGTTTTTAAATCTCTTCCAGCGAGCACTCGAATATGGTGGACTCCACGTTGGATCAAGTGGGAAAAAATCTGAGTGAAGCCATGAGGTTCCTGGGAGAGGAACAGAGGTAAGAGTTCATCACACTGCAGGTACAAAATAATATCAGCAAACTACCAAGCAATTATCTTGAGTTAGGGATTGTGACCTCACCAATGCAATGCATTATGGGACCGCAACATACAAGTCTGAGTTATTGGAATATAGAGAGGTAGATTCTTTTTTTTTGGGTTTGAAAGTTTAATTGTGGACATTGGAAACTCATCATAATGTTGAGCTGCTGGGCTGTAAAATGATAACTGCACTTACACAAACCTGCTGCTGCACTAAAACGTGTTTGTATTGACATTTAATGCCATAATAAAAAGATATAAAACTACTTCATATCTGAATGACCTTTATTTTTAAGATACAGAGTACAGTCAACTGCAGGGCAGAATATTACAACACTGAAAGCGAAGTAACACTTTGCAAAATCTGTTTGTTTATTTAGAGAGCCGGAGGCAGCAACAGAGAGACAGCATTTCAGCAGAAGCTGCATCCCTGGACCCCTTCAGGGAGAGTAAGGCACACACACACACACACACACACACACACACACACACACACACACTTACATGACAAAAACACATACACTCATATTCACACAGAGGCAGTTCAGGTTGAAGATTGTTTTCTTGGCAGTTGTGATATACAGAAGTAAATTCTAATTGTCTTGTTAATGTGGGAGAAAGAACATGGAATCCTCTTTTTTTCACAATACTGCGTTTGTTAAGAATTCAGTGCTTCACTTGTTCCACATTTTATCGTGTTACCCTTATGAGATGTATGTATTAAAATGTAGTAATGTAAACCTCTATACATAATGACAATGTGAAAAAAATTGCTTGAAATTGTTGCAAATTTCTTAAAAATAAAAAAACAACATATAAATATTCACCGCCTTTGTCATTCGAGTCCACCTCTTATAAATTCAGTTAACTGGACATGATTTGGAAACGCTCACCCCTGTCAGTATAAGGTCCCATATCAGAGCACAAACTGAGCCATAAAGTCCAGTGAGTTGTGTGAGGACCTCTAAGACAGGATTGTATCAAAGCACAGATCTGGGAAAGGCTACAGAAAAGTTCTGCAGTATTAAAGGCCCTAATGAGCACAGTGGCCTCCATGATGAAGGAGTTTGGAGCCAGCAGGACTCTTCCTACAGCTGGACCTCTGACAGAGCTCCAGCATTGCTCTGTAGAGAAACGAGAACCTTCCAGGAGGATAGCCATTTCTGTTGCCAGTCAGGTCTGTATGGTAGAGGGGGCAGATGGAACCCAAGCCTCAGTAAAATACACATGACAGCCTGACTGGAGGAAACCAGGCACTGCTCGACACTTTGCCAAAACCATCCCTGTAGTGAAGTATGGTGGTGGCAGCATCATGCTGTGGGGCAGCAGGAACGATGCAGGAATGTACAGAGACATCTTTTGTGTGCGGAAAACATGTAATCCATTTTAGAGAGAGGCTGTAGCACGGTTAAATGTGAAACAAATCAAGCACTGGGAATACTTTCCAGATGCACTCCATTTATCAGTGTTGAGTCTGTGTGGATCAGAGAAAAAAATACATTTAAACTTGTGCATCCTGATTTAAATTTTTTTTTTTTTTTAAGTCACTGAACTGATACCAGCAATACCAGTGAATCAGCACTGGAAACGAGAGACGGCAGAATATTTTCTGAATAGGCAAAGATGAGTCCTACTTCTCAACAAGTTTCAAAGTGAATATAAAGGGAGGGATAGAGAGAAGCTGACAGGGAACGCTTTGTTGTTGGACTTTTAGATTTAGCTCCACTCACTTCAGTACATTATAGTACATTTGATATGAACTGTGAGAACTGTTCCTCATGTCTCCTGTGCAGTGGTCAGGATGTTGCCACTGTACTGCGCCTGGTTCATAACCTTATTCATGAAGAGGAGGATGAAGAGGATAAACCCAGTCAGAAGTAAGTCAGTTTTATTTACATACCGCCATTTCACAATAATAGTCCGCACAAGGCTAATCAGAAAAGGCTCATCAGAAAGTGCTGTGTTCAACAGGATGCAGAATGTGGGTGAACACGGTCAGATGGCATTGCTGGGTCACAGCCTGGCAGCCTACATCTCAATGATGGACAAAGAACAACTGCGAAAGCTGACCACTCGGATCCAGTCTGACACCACCCTGTGGCTCTGCAGGCTCTTCAGGTATGACCCTGCAGCTGTGTGTCTGTGGAAATCACCATCATGCACATGCCATATGACATCTTGTCTTAATTATTAAAAGATTTCTGAAAATGAGGTCTACAAACGTGCTAACTTGGTGACTTCTTCAGACTGATAATAACAGGACCAATTCCTTTTCGCTACAGACTTCATGAAATACTTACAGAAGAATAAGAAGTATTGTTTGAATTGATATTGTTTCTACAAAGCAAGTTTTGATTTTGCAAGGCCTGATGAGGAAGGCACCAGGGGCACCTCTACATTATGTTTTGGAGGCCACCTTTCCAGCTCCCCTCTTCATTCAAATGAGCTTGCTATTTTTTTAAATAAAATCTTAAAAATATGCCAATATAGAACAGAGTCCTAATATACTGCCGTTATATTTAGCATCTAATTTTTAACAGTTCCTCACTCGTCTCCATCCAGTCAACCCTCCCTGCACTCCCTGCTTCACCTCTCTTGTGCACTGTCTATTGCTTCGGTTGGTTATCCACGGGTATTTAAACTCATCCAGCTTCACTCTTATACCTGTCTCCCTCTCATTCACACGCATATATTTGTCTTGCTTCTATTGACTTTATCTCTACCATTCCACGCTCTCTTATACATCTGCGAACACCGCAGAGACTCCGGCCTGACCTCAAGTGTTAACCTACAGTGGGGCAAAAAAGTATTTAGTCAGCCACCGATTGTGCAAGTTCCCCCACCTAAAATGATGACAGAGGTCAGTAATTTGCACCAGAGGTACACTTCAACTGTGAGAGACAGAATGTGAAAAAAAAATCCATGAATCCACATGGTAGGATTTGTAAAGAATTTATTCGTAAATTAGGGTGGAAAATAAGTATTTGGTCAATAACAAAAATACAACTCAATACTTTGTAACATAACCTTTGTTGGCAATAACAGAGGTCAAACGTTTACTATAGGTCTTTACCAGGTTTGCACACACAGTAGCTGGTATTTTGGCCCATTCCTCCATGCAGATCTTCTTGAGAGCAGTGATGTTTTGGGGCTGTCGCCGAGCAACACGGACTTTCAACTCCCGCCACAGATTTTCTATGGGGTTGAGGTCTGGAGACTGGCTAGGCCACTCCAGGACTTTCAAATGCTTCTTACGGAGCCACTCCTTTGTTGCCCGGGCGGTGTGTTTTGGATCATTGTCATGTTGGAAGACCCAGCCTCGTTTCATCTTCAAAGTTCTCACTGATGGAAGGAGGTTTTGGCTCAAAATCTCACGATACATGGCCCCATTCATTCTGTCCTTAACACAGATCAGTCGTCCTGTCCCCTTGGCAGAAAAACAGCCCCATAGCATGATGTTTCCACCCCCATGCTTCACAGTAGGTATGGTGTTCTTGGGATGCAACTCAGATTCATGGATTTTTTTTTTCACATTCTGTCTCTCACAGTTGAAGTGTACCTCTGGTGCAAATTACTGACCTCTGTCATCATTTT
The DNA here is from genome assembly GCF_018398535.1 of Haplochromis burtoni. NCBI lineage: Eukaryota > Metazoa > Chordata > Actinopteri > Cichliformes > Cichlidae > Haplochromis > Haplochromis burtoni. The sequence goes on along the minus strand of NW_024582406.1, from coordinate 2,626,856 downwards.
AAGTGGGGGAACTTGCACAATCGGTGGCTGACTAAATACTTTTTTGCCCCACTGTATCCATCACCAGTGAAAGCAAGAAGGGGCTCAGAACTGATTGTTGATGTAATCCCACTCGCATCTTGAACCCATTTGTAACACTAGACATCTCACCACTGTGTGTCCTCATTTCATGTCCTGTACTGGCCTCATATATACGTCTCTGCCACTACTGACTTCCTCATGTACTGCCACAGTTGCTCTCTTGGCACCCTATGGTATGCTTTCTCTAGATCTACAACAGCACAGTGCAGCTCTTTATCACCTTTTCTATATTTCTCAATGAACACTCTCAAAGTGTTCTCATCCTAACCTTGCTTTATCAAGTCTTTCTCATAGCGTCATAAATGGCCTGTATTTGTATAGCGCTTTTCTAGTCCCTAAGGAGCCCAAAGCGCTTTATACTACATTCAGTCATCCACACATTCACACACTGGTGATGGCAAGCTACATTGTAGCCACAGCTGCCCTGGGGCGCATTGCTGAATCAAAACAACAGAAATATTTCTCATAATGAAATTTACTTATTTGGACTATTACTTTAATCCTTTTGCACTGTCCAACCGTCCATGCTGCTCATCTGTTCCTCAGGTATGAGAATGGGTCTACCTGCTTTCATGAGGATGACAGGGATGGCCTTGTGAAAGTGTGCCGGCTCGTTATCAACGCTCGCTATGAAGAATATGCCACTGAGGGTTATGTGGTCCTAAACACCAGGCAGCCAGTCATCTATCAGAGTGCCTCCTGCAGGCCTGGTCTCGGACAGCATCTGTGCAGCCAGGTAGGATGGCTGGGACACACGAGCTTTAAAAAAGGCGTGTGTAAATACTTTATAGGAATACACCTAAAGTCACGGTAATGGCAGATCCAATCCTACACTACCAACTAATTTTAGAAGTAGAGCACTATTCCTTTAGTTTTGGGGTGATTAATCTTACATTTTTTGTCAATGTATGTAACAATGTGTTTACCTAGCATGATTGCTTTGAGGGGAAAGGCACCAGAGATGACACTGCTTTTATCCTTTGATTCCACTTTTTTTTTTAAAATCAAACCTGAAATAATAATATTGTAACTTATACACTTCAGACTTTTTCCTTCATTTTTCCTTTGGTTTTTTTTTTGGGGGGGGGGGTGGAAGGACAGTATTACCATTATATAGGATCTCTTGTACTTCATCCAGTTGAATACACAATAGATAGTGATTTTCATGCCAGTGTTTGTATCATTAGCTTGGCCTGCCTCTCTCCAGTGTGTGCACAGTGCCATGCAACACCCTCTTTGGATCCCAACACCAAATGGTAGGAGAACACAGATTAGAAAAACACATACACCTATCTGTCAGGTAGTTTAGATAAAAACTATTTTGGCTTGGATCCTTTTTGTCATCGTCAGGATGTTGCCCTGTTGGAAAAACTCATCAAAGAGGACATAAATGCAGGGAAGCTTCCTTTGTTGCTGATTGCCAATGCAGGTAAAGGACAGTCACAGTTTATACATTGCACTTTATATATGTCTGTGCTTAAAGAGTTAAAGATGATACATTTGATGGTAAAACAGCAATTCAGAATGCAGAGAATACTCTGCATTTTGAATATGAACTTCAGTGACTTAATTATATGTTTTTGGTATATTTCCATTCATCCAACCATCCATTCTCTTCCACTTATCCATTATTTTAATTTTTCAGGTACCCCTGGAGCAGGGCACACAGACAAGTTAGGTCGACTGAAGGAACTGTGTGATCAGTACAACATGTGGCTTCATGTAGAGGGGTGGGTAGCTCCTGTCAACCTCTAAAATAGATGGATTGCAAAAACAAAACAATTTCAAATGGATGTTTAGACTGATTTTATATTCATGCAAAGTACATTTTCGATGACTCAGCTTCTGTGATATTATGGTGGCTTGAAAATGATACTTGGTTGCTGCCAAGCAGCTGAAAAAAAGAAGCCAATTTGTTTGGATCAATCCGAACACTATCTGTCAGGTTATGTGGGTTATTGTTGAGGCAGCAGTCTAAGCAGATATGCTCAGACCTGACTCTGGGCATAGAACTACCATGACCTGGATGACTGTGAACCTTCACGGACATGTGTGAAACATTTGACATCAGTGAGCCGTCCCAGTCATACGTTCAAATCACCCCAACTGCTCCTTGCTCTCCACACTCTAAGCCCCTTCTCAATGGACGAGCTCTTTATCACTAGCCCTTTCTCCAAGGAAGAGCTCAACTACATTTCTGAGAAAACTAATTTCCACTTCTTGTATTTGCAATATCATCATTTCAGTCAATAGCCAGAGCTCAAGGACATATCAGAGGGAAGAGAGTCGCTCAATCAGTGAATTGTCATCTTTACTTTCACATTCAGCTCACTCTTCACCATAGTCAATCAGTACAATTCTGCTATCTGTCTCTCACTCAACTCCCTCCTTACTCTTGAATAAAGCCCCAGAAACCTAGACAGGGTACTCCATCCTTTTCCAGCTGAGAACCATGGCCTAAGACTTGGAGGTTCTCCAGTCTTTGCCTAGTGAGGCTAACATAACCACGTCATCTGCAAAAAATAGACTGGTAAGTAGAGCAACACTTCCCCCTGATGGTTTGCCAGAATTGCTTTGAGGCAGACTGAAAGCCTATATTCGTGGCCTAACCAAACCAAACCACGCCTGCCTGCTGCCTCTCACCAAAGACAACTTCAAAAGAACAAAGTTGAGCTCTTCTTCAGGAGACCGGTTCCAGAAATCTAGCTGTGTATTGACGTGATCCCAATTATGTCTAACTCTCTTGTCTTCATCCATTTTCTTACCTGTACAACTATAGCAAAAGCTTGGTTTGCACTGCTCGCCTCTGTCAGTGCGCCCCAGGGCAGCTGTGGCTACAATGTAGCTTGCCATCGCCAGTGTGTGAATGTGTGTGTGAATGGGTGAATGACTGAATGTAGTGTGAAGCGCTTTGGGGTCCTTAGGGACTAGAAAAGCGCTATACAAATGCAGGCCATTTACCATTTACCATTTATTTGCTCTTTGCCACTAATTCTTGAAGAAAAAGTGGAGTTGTTTTTTTTTTAATTTACATCGCTGCTATAATGTTAGCTGATTATGTGTTTTCTTTTTCAGGGTTAATCTGGCAACCCTAGCACTGGGTCAGGTCACCTCTTCTATCATGGTAAACTTATATTAAAATCTATCCAATATGGGGTTATACTACAACTGTAAAAAAAGAAAGCACACTCCATTGAAATTCAAAGGTTTTACATATCAGGACTTAATAAAAATTGTTTTTTACCGGATTCCCGTTCTTGTGTCCTATGGTAAATGCCAGTTAGGATCCATGTTGCCAGGCAGTGAGCACAGGGCAAACTAGAGGATATTGGGCACTTTACTGTTGCCAGTACTACCTTCTATGACAATCTTTTGGCAATTGGAGGTGTTGGACTACCTGTGGGACCTCCATAGGATCCAGATACCATCTCATGCTGCCAGTAGTGACACTGACCCCAGTCAAATGTAAAACAGTCAGCTTTGGCGGTTGTCTCATTGTCGCCCCTCTAGTGCACTTGTTGTGTTCATTAACACTAGAGCAGTTGAAACTGATGACCAACCCCTTTTACTACTTACCAGATATATCCCAAAAGTTTGAATGTCTTGATTCTTCACTGATTAAAAGTGTTCCTTTTAATTTGTTTTGAAGATACAAGTGAAAGTTTAGAAACTCAACAGAAATAAGAGGACTTGATTCTCTCCTTCCCACAGCCTCCAATGTATGAGACATTCTTGTAAGTGTTAATGTAAGTTCTGTGTATCGGTATTGGTCTTTCATGTCTCTGCAGGCAGCCACCAGAAGTGACAGTATGACACTGACACCAGGTCCGTGGCTAGGACTGCCGGCTGTGACTGCTGTCACCCTCTACAGACATGAAGACCCTGCACTGGTGGGCTGACATCATTTTCAGAGAAACTGAAAGAGTGCATATTGTGATCACTTTTGTGACATCTTTTGGTGATCCAGTGGGGTCTTGGGAATTATGTTTGTGCAACTCCCTCATTGCTCTGCGTCTCTGTACTGTGTCTCCCAGTCTCTGGCAGCAGGTTTAACTTCCAGCCACCCTGTGGAGAAGCTACGGGCACTGCCTCTCTGGCTGTCCCTACAGTACCTTGGTCACAATGGAATTGTTCAGAAGATAAAACACGCTACTACTCTGGTGAGGATTACTAATAAAGGAAATATGTCTAGGATATGTACATAGCTACATTTCCTATATAAAATGTCAACGCGTCATCTTAAAGACTGCCTTATTGGTTTGTCAAAGCAGAAAACACAGTTACAACCAATGCCCTTTATTTTGCATAGCCATTGTACAGTTTCAGGACCATGGAGGAGCCTGTGATTCAGTATTGAGTCTTCTGTCAGTACAGAACGTTATATGTCACAAGATCGGTTCATTGGTTCAATAGACTAACATTAGTTTATGTTAGCTAACTAGTAAAAGAACCAATAATTCGTTTTCATTCCTCCCCATATCAACAACCTCCATGTGTAGAACACAAAGGAGCCATCATTTTGTGTGCATGATTACACACATGATTGCTTTGCAATGGTTTTGCAATGATGGCTTTGCAATTACAGTGATTTACTGTCTGCTCTTGAAACAACTGCTTGCTTGAATCAATTGTCTGTTTACAGGAAGAGGGTCCTAATGCGATTGGTTAAAAGTTTACATTTATTTCAGGAATGAATGCATGACATGTTTGCACATTTGACTTCTTTTTGTCTCCCTCCTAGAGCCAGCTGTTCCTTCAGAAAGTACAATCTCTAACCTGTATCAAAACATTGGTAGGTGAATTTTTCATGTTCTGAAATTAATCATGATGTGTACCATACTAAAATGTGCAGACTTAGCTCAAAATGAAGGATGGCTGCTACGAGTAATGTTAATGAATATGAAGGAATTAGTTTTTAGCAACTGATTACAAAATATCCAGATGCACCTCAGTAAAAAACCCAACGCAACAAGCAAACAAAAAAACCCAAAAAGCCACAACTTTGCAGTGTGCAATGATGAAACTGAATATCATTTGCTGAAGTAATAGTTTGTTAAAGTATTTAAATTAGTGTGTGACAAAAATTGTCCAAGATGAGCCGTAAATATCAACAGGATTACAAAATACCTTTTAAGATGAAAGATGTGAAGATGGGTGTGTATTATGGTGTAGAGATGGCACAATACCACTTTATGTCCGACACAATACCGATATCATAAATTTGGATATCTGCCGATACCGATATGAATCCGATAAAGTGTATTTTTTAATCAATAAAACTGTTTTTTTTAATATCTTGCTGCATTTTGTATAAGTTCATACTCAAGTTTAATAAAAAAAACACTAAAGCTATTTAGTTATACCTGTATGCAAATAATACACTGCACCCAAAATATTTCGTAGTTCAGCAATACTGATCAATCTAATAAACCTGCACCATCCTCCCTATTCTGGTATTTTAAAGAGTACTTAGCAGAAAAATTTAGCAGCCTAACTAATAGGGCTGCCAACTCCCAGCAAAAGAAAAAAACATAGGGAGCCACACCCCACCCTCCACCTCATGATGCTTAATCAACGTAATCAACTTTATTTTGATGCAGTGTGAAAGAAATTGCACAGAAATCAATTATTTTCAAGAATAATTAAATAGATTCAACATCTCTCTTCAACAGAATTGCAGACTGCACAGATGGTACCTTCCCAAAGGAAAAAGTGCTGTAGCTTACTAGGATATATTAGACTTTATAGTTACTATATACAGTAATGGACTTCTATATTCTTTTACATCAGATAAAAAACTTTGGGTGTAAGATTCAGATAATTATTTATTAAAAGCTAGACATTTTAAATGAGAATAAGAAAGAAAAGTATGTCTTTGTGCCCCCCTTTCCCTGTTAATGGCCTAACTGCCCCCCTGGCTAAACTTTGCTAGACCCGCCCCTGCACAGTTACCAGCTGTCAGCTACGTAGAAAAGGATCCTGGTGTGGAAAGTAATATTAAATAAATTCTAACAACAGCTTATCAAGCTTAAACATGCTGCTGTTGTTTAGCCGCTGGTTTCCTCTTTCACACACTTTCTTTACTTCTCGCTGGGATAACTTTCTCGGAGATGAAATGCCGGTTTGGTAGCGAGGCTCCAAATGCTCAACCAGACCACCGACAGGTCTCGCAGACCACAGCCGCTGAGTTACGCCGTGTCGCAAGCTTTGTGAGATGCTTTCCTGATATTTAATAGATCTGATTACATTTTTTTTATTTCTCTCCGATATCCGATCCAGTAATTTAGGTCAGTATCAGACCGATACGTAATATCGGATCGGTCCATCCCTATTATGGTGTATTAGGGCCAGGTTTTTATGTATAATAATTATTTGTAAAATGTGTGATTTAAACAAAATATATATATCTTGGGATCTGCTGAAATCCTGAATGCTGAAATGCTGAAAATTGGAAGCAACCTTTGAATCTTATTAGCTCAGAACTGAATAAAATATATATATTTTTAAATGTGACATAAATTGCCAGTAAAATTTGAATAAGACAAAAGTAAGGGATAAATTAAATATTAGGATGCACAGTAGGATTGTACACGGCTAGTTGACTAGATATCTGATCGTTGCTATGGTCACACATACTAGTTGTTTAATCTCATTGTTAATTTTAACTGATGGTCAGTTTGGGTAAATAGCTGTGTCATAAATGTTATGCAGCTCTCTGCCACCGGATATAGCGTTGTTGAAAAGTCTGATCTTTTTGTTAACACTATTGTTGTTAGTTCTTTTAAAGACAACACAATTAGAATGTGGATAGAAGCCGATATGAGCTTTTTTAAAGGTGGATGGGCTCTCCCTTGGCAATAGTGTGAGGAGTTGAGTGATTCAGGAGGGGCCCCAAGTAGAGCTGCTACTCCACCACATCAAAAAAGCCAGCTGAGGCAGTCACATCCTAGGTAAGGTGTTCAGGCTGGCCATGTCCCACCGAGGGGATAGATACAGGACATGCTGGAGAGAAATTATGTCTCTCGGTTGGCCTGGGAACACTACATAAGGTGGAGAAGGTTGCTAGAGAGACGGAAGTCTTGTCGTGACACTTTCCATTCGCAAGTTATTAGTTGTTTGGATATGAATTTGTCATATTTCAACTTTTTTGTAACATATTAAACACTGATTTGTTTTAATGTTCTTCTTCTGTGTTTGTTTGGAATATAACGTGGAATATTCATAATGCACGATGCGAGATGCCACACAGGTAAGTGGCATGAGTCATTATTGAAGGATGTGATTAGTGACCCCCAACATGAAGATGGTTTTGTGTATTCCACGGGCTAGTTGTCAGGCGGCTTTTGCCTCCTGGTAGGGTCTTCCATGGCAAATTGGTCCTGGGTGAGGGGCCAGACAAAGAGCATTACAGAAGACCCGTATGAGTGTAAGATCAAGGGAACCGTTCGCCCTGCCCAGGATGGAGTTACTGGACCCCCAACCTGGAGCCAAGCCCGTGCAGGGGAGCTGAGGGAGAGCGCCTGGTGGGAAAGAGCCTGAGCTAGTGTGTGAGGTTGAGAGATAATGACTAGATATAGTTTGACTCACCTCAACACAGGATTTAGGCTCTGGAACCAGTCTCCTGAAGAGGGCTGGACTATGTCCCAGTCTGGAGTTGCCCTTTGTGAGAGGCAGTGGGCTCGGGTGGGTATCTTGGTATACCCTCACCTTGCTGCCTGTATATTGGAGGTTTTTCCAGTGGACGAGGGGGTTAGCTCATTTATGCACCAAATGACAGTTCACAGTACCCGGCCTTGAAAACCCTTGGTGGGGTGCTTGAGAGTGCTTCACCTGGGGACTCAGTGAGACCTGAGGAAGGGGTGTGACTGAGAGGAATGGCCTGCCTAATCTGAACCTGAGTGATGTTCTGTTACTGGACTCTTGTGCAAACCACACTTTGTCCATAACAAATACCGTGTTAGAACCTAAAGGTGTCCATGAGTACATGTGGCACCAGGACACTCTTGGACACTTGGGTGTCCAAGAGAGGTCAGCATTCTCCCCCACCACTGATGTTGAGTTGGATTAGGTGGTGGGGGAGGATGCTGGACAGACCTGGCACACCTAAACATATAGTGAGGGTGGTCTGGGAATGCCGAGCAGAGGTCCTGGTCCCGAGATCTTCAATTTGCACCTTAGGCAGAGATTCTAAAGGGAGAGGTGGCATTCCAAGGGAGACTAGGGACATTGAGTTCAAATGAATCATGTGCAGCACCTCTGTTGCTGAGGCTGCTGCACTGGGCTGCAGCCACAAACCACCTGTCATGGTGGTAACCGGATGGTGGACACCGGACCACACTGTGTATAGTGCAGAAGTTCACATAGCTCCCATGACAGGGTGGAGTGCTCCTGACTTCAAATAAGTATATTGTTAGACAGTAAACGGAATACTTTGCGGACCTTCTTAATCCCAGTGATATATAATAGAGGAAGTAGAGGAGGATGAGGAAGGTGACTCATCCATCACTGAGGCAGCTCCTTGGTGGCAGAACACCTATCACATTAAAAAATTCTACTTCACCAGCAAACAAAAATCCAGATGAATTCATGGTGTCTCACTTTTTACTTGTATAACCACAACAGAGGCAGTGCAGACTGTCAAATAAAGGCAAATACAGCAAGACAGCTCCTTACACAACACACCAGCTTTATCCCTGATCAGATTTGCACACTGTTAGCCCTCTGCCTTACTGCCACACATTTTAAGTACAAGGATTTCTATAGACAAAAGCATGAACGTGCCATGGGCTCCCCAGTATGACCCACTATATCGAACCTTTACATTAGAGGAAGCTCTTGGCTCTTTCAAAGTGATAACATCTAGCGACTGATACAGATAGTTGGATGATATTTGGGTCAAAACCTGTGCTGTTCACATCAACTCAGTGGAAATAAAAAGTTCATCTTGAAAGATACAAAAGATAATTGTTTTCTGTTTCTGGCCTGTGCTGTTGGATTTGAGGAGGATGGAAGGCTCAACACAAGTACTCGACAAAACTCCCTAAAAAAAAAAAAAAAAAGCTAAGGGAAATAGTTATATACTGTGCAATGCAGCAAGGAGTGCACAGACCTCAACACTGGAGAAACAACAGCAGCCAGATAGCAAAACATAGAAGAGCTACCTTGACAGGACAAGGCTCAGCTCTACACCTAGACTCAAAGGATAAAGGTCACTCACTTGAGGACACCACTGTTCATGTTTTGTAAGACAGATGGTTTGAACGAGAAGTTCACATAGTTCGCATGACAGGGTGGTATCACCTGAAACTTTTGGTGGCAATAAACCACACCTTTTTTCGCACTTTGGCTCATGTGATGGCACACTTGATTAATAGTGGGTCCATGACTTCATTCTAGTCTTTTTTGTAAATTGTGGTTATTTGTGGCAACTTGATCAAATGGTCAATAAGATTTAAAACACGTGGAACAGAGGCTGATTACTTTCATAAGGCTGGAAAGAAAATGACTCTGAGAGAGTGATGTTGACAGAATTGAGTTTGACAGCGTGGGAAAGTAAAAGCAATATGAAGCATAAAATCACAGTCTATACAGATGCAGTGAACATTTAGTGTTCTGCTAAGGAGCTCTATGGGCATATGTGTGTGAGAGAGAGACTTCCTTTTTGTATGTTTGTATAACTGTAGTTATAGTCAGTGTGGGTTACTTTGGTTCCAGGGTGTGGTGTCGCCGATTCCACCAATCTCCAGGGCTTCTCTGCAGGATGTTCTGGGTTCTCTCATGCTGTCTATTGTACGTGGGGCCAAGCCTCTGCCCATCTTCCTCTCTACTCTTTCCCCAGTCCCCTCTGTCCTCCCTTTTCTTGTTTTGATTTTCTTCTTACTATTAATCACCATTTCCCTTCACCTACATCAGCTCAACAGTCTTTATTGGCTAATGGATGGACCACTTCTTCTTAATTGTTTATGTTATTCATAACTCAGGCATGTTCTTTGAGGTACTTCAGAGAATGCTCTCTACACTCGAGTTGTTGCATTTGAAAAAAATAATTGAGTCATGCACCCGTGCCTTTACTTGGCACTTAAATACATGTCGATGTAAGAGTATTGATGTTACTATAACTAAAACTTTTTTCAGTCCACTAAGCTTGCAGAAATAAGTAGTAAATAAGGTATTTCTTCAGCTGTTAAACATGATGTATAATCCTCAGTTATGAGGTTGTTGTCAGGAGTTTACATATAAATTTGGGCTTTTAATTATTTCTTTGAACTGTTCTTTTTTCATGATGGGAGATTATGCAGCATACAACTTTAATAACTTGGGTTTTAATTGGATATTTCCTCTAATCAAACGTGCACATAAGAGCTCAGATATATGCATACACATAAATGTGTCATTTTAATGGCTTGGTTTTCTGGCAAAGACACAGCTTTTAAGTATAATGGACAAATCTGAGGTCAGGGCATTAGAAAGGCCAGAAGCTTAATATTAGCCTGCTTTGGTTATTCCAAAAACAGTTTTGATATGAGTTTGGGATCACTATCCTGTTGGAACACCCTAGTGTGTAAGTTTCAATTGTCTAGCTGTTGATTGGAGTCAAGTTGAAGATTTTCAAGGTAGGCCCCCTTTCTTCATTATTCAGCTGACTTTGTGCAATGTATCAGTACCACTAGAAGCAGAATAGCCCCAGACCGTCATACTGCTTGAGAGTTGGTTCAATGTTTTTAGTTTTGAAAGCCTTACCTTTGTCCTTCTAAACCTTGGGGTTGCTGTAGAGCAAGTAAGGTGTGTGAATATTAGGTAAAAGGCACTTAGGTGTAGAAAAAAGTTCCTTTATGAATAGGTCTGAATGAGGCATGTTGTATAAAGGACTGAGATGAATTCTACTACTTACTAACATTCTCAGAGCTTTCCTTGAGGCATCCTTGGTTTTGCAATATGATAGCTATTATTGTTTAAAAGAAGATACAAGCTGAGAACAAAATCCTATCTACTTACTGCCCCTAGTTTGGAGGTGTGAAAAACTTGGATAATATAAAAATGAATGGCCAGTTCTGCCAGATTGAAGGGGTTCACCCATGCCTTGAAATTTCACTTGGATAAAAGAACAATGTGTCTTTAACAACCCAAGCATATTTGAACTAATTATGACCCTTACATCAAAAGCAGAAACAGTAACCTTCATTTCAGCTCAGTTCCCAGGCATGATGCTTGTCTTAACCTATCAACTGAATGTTGATAGTGTTTGTCTTTGTGTTTTAGCAAAAGATGATTTGTACCACGTGCTGATTCGCTGAGATCAACTGTCTGTTTAATTGAACTCTGGCTAGTCCACTAAGCTTGTCTCTAACATTAAACACGCATGTAGTGTTATATTCTCAGAACTGCTTTGTCCAGCTGTGCAGTTCAGACTTTTAAAAAACTGTTTTACAGTGATATTGGAGCAATGTAAATGCTCGGAGTTCTATAATGATCATTTGATGGCAACCATGGACCACTGGTTCTACTTGACCTGCAGGGAACAGATTAAGTTCTCATTAGAACTAGTTGCCCTGAAGCAGTGGTCCCCAACCCCCAGGCCACGGACCGGTTGTTTGAGGCTCGGGTGTTCATTAACTCGGTTTCCCTGGGTCTTTTCCCGTGTTGTCGTTGTGTGTCTTATTTTGAAAGAAATATTTGTGCGTTACCATAGCAACCAGAGAGCATTAAGGGGCAGAGAGGAGGATGTTACTCTCAATGTTGTTGGTGCATTTTTAGAAGGACGCTGCTAATAAAGTTACACAATTACACAGTGAATTGACGTTTATTATTATATTTACAAAATACCACAGTTTTCGTCTTGGTCCTATCATTTTATTTTGTTGTACTTATCCACGGCACCGTAAAAGCTGGTCCGTGAAAATATTGTCTGACATTAAATCGGTCCGTGGTGCAAAAAAGGTTGGGGACCACTGATCTAAAGGGAGCCAATGCATTTATATGCAAAATATCTCCTCAGGATGTTTTGCATACAAACTGCTTTTTTGGACCAAGCCGTCAGCAAACACTAAAAGCTGAGTGTTTCAGTCCATCTTATATTTTTTTTATTCATTTGTTTAGTATACATCCATTCATGATGGCATCATGTTTCCAGTTAAAACTAGCTGGCATCAAGTTAAACCAACATTTAACCAGTTCTTTATTGGTCAAAGTGTTCGTTTAGTGGCCAGTTTATTTGACCAGCTAAATCCTCTAAGCTGGAACTTTGATTTGGCTGCTTCATACTGTGAGACAAGGACTCACTTTACCACCACCATACAGATATTACTTGATAAGTAATACAGAACCTCTATGTCCATCCATTACCACAGACCTAATACATTCAGAAACCATGGACACCAAGCGTTGATGCTTAAATATGTGTTTACACTGCACCCTTTCATTTTATGTTAACTGTTTCTCCATGTTAAAAGGTTACGATGTGAGTAAGGATGCCTGACCTGTATCTTTGTTTGTCCTACAGGTTGAGGATGAATCAGACTCTCCTGTGGTGCTATTCAAATTTAACCAAGAAGAAAGTACTGGTAAAACTTTCATGCTCTCAAAATGCAAAAATAAATCAGAAGTTCTATTAAAGACTAAGGATAAGATAAGACAGTATTTAAGACAGATGAATAATTATGAAACTTGAGCACAGCAAGGCAAATATTGCCAGCTAATGACTTGAGCAGCCAGTGTTTGAAAGCTACACTCTATCAATCAACAGGTCATCTATGGAGGATGTGAATGTGCGATGTGGTATGGAAATCGTGATTTTAAAAAAAAATTTGAGTTCACCTCCCATTAGCAACGATATTAAGGTGTTGAAAAGTTTGAGGATGATGAATGGAGTGTCATTTCTTGGGAATGGGACATTTCGTCATCATTTCTTCTACTTGCTGGTGTAGACCTGCTTCACCAATCTTCCTCTGTCCTCCAAAATGTTGCCCTCTGTTTTAATAAACTACAACGCTATGTAACTCTTGAATCAGAATCAGAATACTTTATTGATCCCTGGGGGAAATTATTTTTTTGTTACAGTGCTCCATTATAAACCAACATAAACTAACATTAACAAGACAGACAATACGCTAACTAAGAATAGTAATTGTCTTGACCCACCTCTTCTTATTTCTTTATATTTTGATAACCAATTAGGAAGTAGTTGGAGCAATTTATTATAACAGTTCAAAATATAGAAAAACATTGAAATACACTAAATAAGGCAAAACAGAACTCTCTATAACTCTCTTGCTATTTTATAATGTCTTTAATTAATCTTCAGGAATAGTTGCCTGACTTTTTGAAGTCTGGTATTCAAAGGTGTTTTTTGCCTTTATTCTGTGTGAATTAGATATAACAAGGTGCTGATGGCCAAAGGAAAACTGTGAAAGCCTGCTCAACACCACTTAAAAAAATAGAACAAAGTTTCCCTCCTTCAAAGCATACAGTCTTTACATGCATTGTTGCTCTTGCAAAGAATCAACTATCAAAATGAAAATGACTGAGATGTGACATCAGAACAATAAGATCACCATACACAGATATCGATCTCGCTTCCTTCTGTATTGTGTGTTTAGCATCCAGTGAGAGTTTCTGTGCTGGAGAAAAAGAGGTCCTTGATGCCTTCAACAGATGGGTGAGTGTTTTTCTTTTTTTAACATGTACTGTAGCTTGCACATTTGCGTTTATGCTAGTCAAAGCTGCTCCAATCTACTATCCCATGTAAGTGTCTAAAACATCAGTTAAAACAGAAAATGTGAACAGTGACATGGAAGTGTTGTGTCCATCATGCACTCACTGAGCACTTTGCTATTACTGGGTTGGACCCCTGTTTCCTTAAATCTTCGTGAATGAAATTGAACAAGATGCTGTAAACATTCCTCAGAGTTCTTGACATCACACAGTTGTTGCAGCCTTTTCTGATGCACATCTATGATGACACATCCCAGATGTGTTCTATTTATGGAGGTCAGTACAGTGGACTCATTCATACAGGGAGTGCAGAATTATTAGGCAAGTTGTATTTTTGAGGAATAATTTTATTATTGAACAACCATGTTTTCAATGAACCCAAAAAACTCATTAATATCAAAGCTGAATGTTTG
>NW_024582406.1:2533551-2611358 GCF_018398535.1 Haplochromis burtoni | reverse complement strand
ATACAGCTTGGAGTAAGACAACATGCATGAAGAGGATGATGTGGACAAAATACTCATTTGCCTAATAATTCTGCACTCCCTGTATATTTGAAACCAATTTCAGATGATTTGAGCTTTGACACAACCCATAAGACACTGTGGTCATCAACAGATGGACAAATGGTAAAGAGCAAATGGACTGGTTCTTACATAGGACTTTTCTACTCTACCCGAGCACTGAAGCGCTCAAATTTGGCAATACCCATATTGACTACGACTGTGCATTTAAACAATGCTCAGTTGTCTTACCTAAAGTCACATTTTAACCACATATTCATATAGTGCTACACACTTTGAGCACTGTATTTACTTCACATCCACAGTCAATTTACAATCTCCAGTTAACATTCCAGAACAAAAGTGAAAGGCAGAGGTGGCAACAGTAAGGACATTCTGTACTTAAGTAGAAGTACAAATACTACTGTTAAAAACTACTCCAGTAAAAGCTGAATTAGTGATTGAACTTCTTTACTTAAGTAAAAGTAAAAAGGTACTGGGTGTGAAATATACTCAAAGTCAGAAAGTAGCTCTTTGGGGGAGGTTTCTATTCGTGCAAAGCTAACTGAACCTTCTCCTATATTAACTTCAAAAATATATTATTTTCTGTTGCTACACTGTAGAGGGTCACTTTGCCTTTACAGAGTCAGGGGTTAAAGTGGATTCAGGAACTGGGGGAACCCTAAAACTGGTTGTAATGGCTCAGTGTGGGGAAAAGAATCATCACTAACAATCATTTCTGTTGTGAGCTCCAGTAGATTAGTCTGTGCTCTTTGCGGATGTTCACGACCTAATTCAACAACATATCAGCAGATGTTTCATGAGTTGTCCTGGCAGATCCATTACACTGACACTACACTGTTTATGATGGCTTTTTTCTAGATGGTATGAAGTTGGTATCAAGGTGGAATTCAGTCAGTGGATCTAAGGATCATCAGCTAAAATTCATATTAATCTGCTACATTTGATGTAAACTAACTCTGACCATGAATCCACAGTCACTGTGCACCAGTCACACACTGGGTTTCTTTGCGGGGGGCTTTTGCATCACAGTACAACAAACTAAACTGTTTATCCTGCACTAAACTATTATTAAGCAAGTATTTTCATGCAACCTTAAATAGCACAGTTAGTATAGCTTACTTTGTTTTGCAGGATGTTTCACAATATGAAAATGTCACATGTGCAAACCCAGTATCTGATTTTAAAACATGAGGACTTGCATGTTGTAATGTTTGCATGCCTCAAGCATTAATGATGACACCTTCAGTATTTCTCAGTTCCATTCTTTAATTCTCAGGCTTGCAGCAGCAATACAGTCTGCAGCGCTAACTTGTTCCTATAACATTTTTTCGTTCTTTCTTCTACTAACTTCCTTCCGCCTTACATTCGACCTTTTCAAAATAAAATATCTGTAAACATCACACATGTAAGCTTTAAAAGTGCTGTTTATCAAATCCCACTGAGCAGGCCTTACCTTTAAATCTAAGCTCTCTCCTGTCCCGTCTTTCTTATCTGAGAGAAGTTGACTCTTTCTTTTCTCTCCCTGTGAAATACAGCAGCTGGACCTTTAGCCAGCAACACAGACAAACTGCACACAAACAGTTTGTGCGTTTGCTGATGTTTGTTGAGCTGTAGAGAAATTGCATTTGAAATGATCTGACACTTAAAGAAAAGTCATTACCTTTATGCTCATTCCTCTTCAGTAGGACTCGCTAGATGCCAAAGTACCACAACCTCAATGTATGGACACCCGAGGTCGTTCCGGTGTGTGGCAACAAAAACTAACTCCCCTAAAATGTGTCAAACCAAAAGTAGCGAGTCTGTTTTACGGAGTAGAAAGTACTGATATTTGTTTAAAAATGTAGGGAGCAAAAGTAAAATGTGGTCAGAAAAAAACTACTCATGTAAGTACAGATACCTGAAAATTTTACTTAAGTACCGTAACAAAGTATTTGTACTTTGTTAATTCCCACCTCTGGTGGACGGAAGCCAAAGGAACCTGTGGAGGCACAGAGGAAACGCACGACTCCACACAGAAAGGTCACTGAGAGATTTGAGGACACGGCACAACTGTGCCTCACATTAGTAATCAAAGCATGCCAAAAAATGGCTGACACACTATTATAATGTATTTATACCATCAGTGATGCCAAGGATCAAGTTACTCACGATCATTTGTGATTTTTACAATTAAAACTGATCAGACCAGGCAACAGTCGCCTGAAGGTGCTTTATATTGCAATGTAAAGACCTTACAATAGTACAGAGAAAACCCCAAAAGTGAGAAGAGCCCCTATTGGCAAACACTTGTTGACACTAGGAATGAAAAAACTGGATTTTAACAGTATGAAATCCCAAGCAGAGCCAGGCTCAGGGAGGGACAGCCATCTGCTGCGACACAGGAAGTCCCCAGCAGCCTATGTGTGTTGGAGCATAAATAAGTGAGGATACATGGCCACCTGATCCAGCACTAACTATAAGCTTTATCAAGAACAAACAGTTTAAGCCTAATCTTAAAAGTAAACATGGTCTCCTAAATCCAAACTGGGAGCTGGTTCCACAGAAGAGGGTCCTGAAAAAAACCAATCTACTTTTATATACCCCAAGAACCACCTTCACTTTCAGCCAGCAGCCAAAATGGGTGAAATCTGCTCTCTGTTTCTAGGCCCTGACAGTACAGCAGCATTTTGAAGGCTTTTCAGGGGTTTAGATTAGAACAGCCCAGTAATAATGAATTACAGTAGTCCAGCCTAGAAGTAATAAATGTATGAAATAGTTTTTCAGCATCACTCTGAGACAGGATGTTTCTAATTTTAGAGCCTCAGCCTTTTTTTGTTTTATATGCAATATTGTCTAGCAACATTTTTTTAAAAGAAAAAGATTTTTTAATTTCTACATTTGATATTTTGTCTTTGTACCAGTTTACATTGTTTAAATTGTGAGCTTGTCTAAACTGAACCTTTTCCCAAAGGTCCCTTGTCCTTTTTGTTTCTTCAGCAAACTGAATTATATATATGTATTTTGTTTCTATTTTTTTTTCTGTTGGGGTAGCTGGGTGAAGAGCTGGCTGAACTTGTTCCCACCAGTGGAATAGATGTGGTGGAGCTTGAAGACGAGGCCACCTGCGTACGCTTCAGTCCCCTCCTGACAGCTGCAGGTAACATGAACTTGTGTTCACGTCACAACATTCTGCTCTTACTTATATACAATATACACTTCAATAAGGAAAGGGGGGGGAAGAACAATTAGAGAGCACATCAGATCTCAGTGGGGGGAAAATGCAGGCTGGGTACCAAGGATGCCACATCATTTGATGAAAAGGACATAGTAATAGTTGGTGTTCAGGCTGCTGTTGCTATCCAGTAGAAGTCTGTGCCTCCCCAGATCATCACCGACCCACCACCAAACCGGTCATGATGAATGATGTCACATGCAGCATAAAATGTGACACACAATACATATTTATGCAATGCTTTTATCTATGCCTAAACACTTTTTATCGGGTAGGGCTCGATTCACTGACTGTTCGATCAGCAGATAACAACCACCTGAGTAGTTAGGAGACATGCAACTCTCACTTCTCATTCCCTTCCAGTTCTGGGGACCCGGGAAGAGGATGTTGAGTCCATTGTGGAGAAAATGACAGAGCTGGTATTTGTAATGAGCTCCACAATGTCCCTCAGAGAAGACTTCAGAGAGGAAACACACAAACGTTCACCCTCACTCAGATACATAAACGAGTTCGCCTGGCCTGGACTGGGAGTTGTCCGGTAAGGGTGCATGCAGCTTACATGAAGTTCTTTACTAAATATGTTATTTGCATATTTATTAATCAGTAGTAGTAATAATAGCGTCTTTGTCTGAACTGTACTGGAAACTTCATTAGTTTTGGGTTTGAAGTACTGTACTGTTGTTACCTGCATCCTCATATCATGTTCACATTAATATAAATTTGAAGAAATGTAGACAATTTTTTGTTTCTGTTTATCTGTTTAAGTTGATTTCTTATAGTAATTGCTTGTGTGTGTCTGTGTGTGTGTGTGTTTTCTTTTACAAATCTTCCCATCTAGAAACTGTTGCAATTGAATGCACAAGCCATTATACAGAATAAAATCATTGGCATATATAGCACAGTCTTTTTACTGTAATGGAAAGTAGGAAGCCCTTTCTGCACATGAGTGTCCTGCATGAATTGGGTATTGACAAACCGATACTACATTATTATTTATAATATATAAGTGTATACATTTTATTTTGGAAATGGGTAATGTAAAGGATCAAAACAAAGACGTAAAATGATTTATACAGTGCTATATAAAAAGCACATAATATATTTAAATGATTATATTAGAGAAAGATAACCTGAGTAAATACAAAATATCGTTTTTAAATGATGATTTCCTTTATTGGCCCTTGCCCTGTGTAAAAAGACTAAAATCTCAAAATAACAACACATCGTGCGAATCATCCCACGAGCGCATCGACGACTTATCCAGGATGTCAAAAGCCTGACAACCAGTTATCAGGTTCAGGAGGCAGTTATTTTTTCACAGAAGGCCAAGTAGATTTGGATTCTGTTGTTTAATAATTGAAACCATTATTTAAAAACTGCATTTTGTATTAACTCAAGTTATCATTGTTTGATATGAACATCTTTTTATTGATCTGAAACATGTAAGTATGACAAATACACAAAAAAATGAGAAATCTGGAAAAACGTTTTCACAGCCTGTATATCTTAGTTGTATCAAGACAGTGCATATGTTTGTTATTTTATACATGGCTCAGTTTCCATTGACTAGTAAGTGACAAGGTGAGATGATTTGTTAGTCCTTGTAGGAACTTGACTGAAGTCCACAACCGTAATTTAATGACTTGTAGAGACTGGCTGATACAGCATTTGTAAGACCCATTCCAATACAATACTGATGTTTGGTGATATATTGTCTTTTTTTGCTTTCAGACACACAAAGTAAATACATTTGTTGTGTGTAGTTATTTATTTTTTACACTCCCCCCAACTCTGCTCAGATTGGTTGTAGTGTTTGTGCCAATCCAAAGAGCTGTTCTGCCAACAGTGAAGTTGGAGAGTACCCTCGATGGGAAAACCATGCAATATCAACACTCATGACATGGATAAGGGGTGTTCTTCCATTTCCACTTTATTTTCAAATTTTCCTTAATCAGCTGTTACAAATCTCAATACTGATAAAGAAGCAAATGGCTAATGTCAAAATCAATTAAAGTTAGTGATATTAGTCTGCCAAAGTTGGTCACACTCTGACTGGACATAGTAAAGAAAGGGACACATGTATGCAGTTAAGGTCTATTGCCATCAAGGTAGAAAGCTGAGCATCGAGCCCAAGGAACTCTGTGGTGGGCATTTCTTTGCACTGATCAATGGATATCGATGGATGAAGCCAGACAACCATATTTATTAAAATTCCTTCATCTTATCATGTCCTAATTTGATGTTGTTCCATAGCACTAGCATAGCAGACATGAGAAGGAAGGAAGCTCAGTGTCACATAACTAATGCCTTTATCTGTTTAATTAGTTAAATTATCATCACTCTAAGAGAAACTATCAATGTTGCATATTTAATTTCTGTCTTTTGGTCTTTAGCAGTGTTCTCAAATTGCTTGTGATCATTTGAGAATACTGCTAAAGACAAAAAGACAGAAATCTGTTTGTTTTCAGTAGTTTTCACACTTGTGGATGTGATTGATGCTGTGATGTTCAGGTATGAGATGCAGGCTAATGGAATGGATGAGGACAGGAAGAAGCAGGAGCAGGAGAAAATTAACACTGAGCTACTCAAGAAACTGCAAGACCTTGACACTGACATCCTGTTTTCCACTGGTGGGTACCTCTACTTATCTGAGAGGCTTTTGGAAAACAAAACAAAACACTGTTTTAACCATTTCTTTTGTTCTTTCCTCTGTTTCTGTTTGTTTCATTTCTCAGGCCCTGAGTTCGTGACAGAGCAGGGCTGCATTTTTGTGGGAATGGTGACAGATGATGTTGATGTTTCAGACCTGGTGGATACAATAGCTGCCCTGGGCAGGGACATAGAGGAGAGCGGGAAGGTAAGTCCTGCTTTCAGTTTGCAGAATATTTGAAAATCTTTAGATGGCCTTTGCAGTTAATAACTTGTTCCCAGTTCTGATTCAGTTGTTGCTGTATTGTTGGCAAAGCTGCTAATCTGTTTACATTAGCTTAACCATAGATCTGCAGCTAGCTATAAGGTAGCACACTATTGTTTGTCAACTAACACAAACTGACTAACCATCTAAACATCTCTGATATTTCTGCCTTATTTTATATCTGAAGTTTATAGCAGTGTTATATCTTTTTATTTGCATTACTTTTTGTTCACTGATTTTAATAGATTTGAAAAAATCTGAACCATTTTTATCTCTGTTGTAACTCTCTACTTGTTTGCTTTTGGGAACTGAAGGAGCATTTGGCTAATGATACTTGACTTAATGAAGTGACAAATCTAAAAAGTGACAAATTCACTGAAATAAAGTGATCTCTTGCTTTTGATCTGAGAAAGCGGTTTCACGAAACCCTCGCCTGTTTGCATCCATCCTTTACATTACTGCCATCTTCTTGGCTGTTGTCACTGAAAGCTGCACTTCTTTTGTCTGTCTCCTGTTAACAATGATTTCAGCTGGGCAAGCTGAGAAGCCGGCAGCTTTTTTCTGGGGCTTTGCACATGCATGTGTGAATAGACCTCTGGTCTTTGAGGGTAAACTAGCTTGTGTGCTCTTACCATCTGCACAGATTAGCATATATGAGAAATCACTTAACTGAGTGAATTTAATAAACTTAACCAGTGTTCTGACAACACTCCATCTCTATTCTTCATCAGTATTTTTCATCTCCCTTTATCGATATTAATAGTGCATATAATGCAGCAGGTGCAGGCTTTTTTCGTTGTCAAATTTTATATCCAACTGTACCAAAGTGGCACACGCCTTACATCCTTGGGTTTACCTCTTTCATCTGGTTTAAAGCCAAGGAAATCCCAAATTGGTGCTTTGTATTTTTTGGCAGCTAGTTCCTCTATGTTTGGACTTGTTCTGTGTTCTAAACACGCAAATCAGTCTGTGCATGATTACATTGCTCCGCCTATCAGAAAGTCACCTGCATGACCCTATCATTTATTGGACTGATGAATGTCAGTTGGAAAAATTTTACATATCGCTCAACCTTATCGTAGACAGTTTAGGCTGATGTGATATTAGGGCTGTGCGATATGACCAAAATCTCATATCCCGATATAAAACATCTATCGTCCCGATAACAATATAAATCACAAAAAATGTAATATTTTCTGTAAATTCTGTGAATCTCGGGTAGGTGAAGTGTTTCCAGCTGGGCGTCGTGTACCTGGAGTCGAGTGTTTTAACCGATGCATGAAACTATACATTTTTAGACATAGGTTACGGCCGCTTATTACACTTAGTATTTATTACACAGCCTGTTCTAACATTTGAGTCTAAGGTTTATTTTTTAGCACCTGACGACTCTTTTTCTTTTTTTTCTTTTTTCTTTTTTTTGGCTTCTCATCCGCCAATACTCTGCATACTTTTTCACGTGATTCCGTTTATTTTGAAAATTCTCAACAGGATCTTGAGCTTTATTCTTTAAGGTTTATGTGGAAAATAAACAAGCGGACATGCGGTGGTGTTAACGTCGTTGTTGCTAACGACAACCCATAAAAACAAGCTCTTGTCCGTCTGTAGTGTGGTTATATTAAATATAAGAGAAAGAGAGAACTTTAAGAAATTAATATAGCCACTACAGTGACCATCAAAACGATGAAAAAAAATATTGCCGTAAACAGTTTATTTTGCGACACCACGAAACAAACAGTAGCGTAAAATGAAACGATAGACGTTTTATATCGTCATCCGATATATATCGTTACATCGAACAGCCCTAGGTGATATAAATATCCAAGAATTCAAAAATTAATTTACTTAAGTTAGAGCTACATTCAAAGTTAATAAGATTGTTGCCTAGGGAAACTGTCATCTGGAATTTATGAATGGTTATTTATTGCTAATACTTTTATAAAAACATGTCAAAATGTCTGGTACGAGTTGAACTCCAGGTTTGGCTGATTCTTCATTAATGACATTTACGTTTATAAAGCAGTGATTCTTTTCTGCTTAGTTGCTGCAGAACATGACAGAGGTGGTGAGGAAAGGCATCCTGGAGGCAGAGCTGCAGCTGCAAAAGGCTAATGAGGAGAAACTCGTGGAAGAGGTGGGTGTGTGCGTGTGTGCGCGTGCATGTTTGTAGTGGAGTAAGTAACTTAAGATCATAGGTTAAATCATTCACAAGTAGATACAAGTACCAAAACTGGTGAGCCCAGCGTAAGCTGACTTTCAGGGTCTGAAATGAATGATAAGCTTCAAACATAGAGATGCTTTTTGTCTCCTCCTGTTCTCTGTCTGTGTTAGTGTAACTGCTTACATTAATCTGAAAACAGGGGTATAGTGAAGTCATTGTAGAAGCAGTGCCTTTTGTTTCAACCAAGATGGGTGTAGGGCATGTTACTACTCTAGGCATTTCCCATGAATGTCCACATCACCAAGGGGGTAAAAGGGTAATCCATCAACTGTGATAACACCTATATATCAAAATGTAAATTCCACTTTCCTCCAAACTGCAAAGATGGGAACAAATAGTGTTTGTTCAGTTGTTCCAATAAGGCAAAAAGATCTCAATTTTAAGTTTGTCAGGAACCTCAGAATAATCAGTACAATTTATTTCACTGTGAAACCAATTTAAAATAAAACCACAAGTTTCTATGTGATGGATTCCTTTACACTGTGTGGCCGATATCAAGTCTCCGCTGAGATTTGGAAAGATGCATCAACTTGCAGGTACACAGAGACAAAGCCCAATCACTATTCCTATTAAACTCATGGGAATGGTTAAAGAAATGTGAAAGCGATGTTGAATTTTCCATTTGCATTTGTTTCACAAGTCAAGTTCAATCCTTGTTGCCCATACATAACTTAATGGTCACTAAAATTTGTACCTGTGATGTTGAGAAGTTTTTTTTGCAGTTTTACTATTTAAAACAAAAAAAGTATTACTTAAAAACTTCTCAAGAGCCTCCCAAAGGGAAAAAAAAACAGAAATCAAGACAATCAGCTCTGAACTCCATTCAGTCTCTATCCAACGGTTGGAATTAAATGTTCTCTGTGTTGGAAGTAGCAACTTTCTTTTTGTCTTCAGATTAATAGCTTCAGAGAGAAAAGCACATGTTCTGGTGCTTGTATACACTTTTGAAAGATTTGCTCACTGCTTCACTGTGTGTTCCAGTACAGATGAATAAATGGGAGTGTGCCTAGACTGAGTTGTGTGTTGAAATGATGAATTGTAACTCCTGCTGTGTATTCTAGGGAATGCTGAGACAGCTTCCTGTGGTTGGCTCTGTGTTAAACTGGTTCTCTCCGATCCAAAGCTCCATAAAGGGACGGACATTCAGTCTTGCAGCAGGTAGTCCATTTCTCTGTTAGGACAGACTCATTCTGTGTAACCCACAAAGCTATTCTTGTTTCAACCACATGTTTATGTAGGTAAAGTGGAATACTTTGTTCTCAGGTTCTTCATTGAATGTTTCTTAGTTTCAGACTGAATTTAGAAGAAGAGCTTTTGAGAGAGTTACATTTTCTCTTTTAAAAACTTTACAGCTTGAATTTAATTTGCTAACACCCACCACGTTTCTTTGACTTGCTGTTTTAGTCGACGTATTCTGTCAACAGTTATTCCTGTTCCAGGTCCTTCAAGTATTTGAGTCACTGATTACATATAAAAACTAATTGAGTTTAAATATAGCAAATCTACAGTATCTGTAACATACAGAGCATGAGTTGGTTAATGACTTGGGTGTTTTTAGGTTCTCTGGATTCCACAGAAGTGACTTACTCCACCAAAGCCCAAGCTGACAGGCCATCCCTGCAGGACACTCCCATTTCTTCATCAAAGAAACTGCCAGGTAAGATAGTTCCTGCCTTTCACTCACACTCACTCTGGCAATAGCAGATCGCCAATAAAAGCACTTTGTGCAATATGTCTACACTAACCACCACATAATAATTAACTTATCATTTCCTGTTGTCAGCTTTCTTGCTCAAGTTTAAGGTAACCTGTTCTGCTTGTCCTTATTTGACTATGCATAAATCATCACTGTGTGACTAAAGTTCAGCTTCAGACTGCTCTAGACGCCAAGTTTATTTATGTTTTTTCCACTCTCAAAGCTAGCGGAGTCAAAAAGAGAGGGACCTTTATTTGGCCGTTTCTGATCCAGGAGCCTCACCCCTGTGATGTTCGAGTCTGCTTGCAGAGGCAGTAATTTAGAAGAAAGTTCACTTAAACGAAGAAGGTGCTAAAACCAGGCCTTGCTTTGTCCTCTGTGAAGCTAGCAGTGTAAGATAAAAATGATTCTTTTCAATCATACAAAGCTACTTTACAGATTCAGTATGTTATTGGTCTTCTTGCCAATACAAGGTGTAACAAAGTTTAGAGACATTGCCTATTAAAACTTAAATATGGACCGTCTCTATTTCAAGGTTGTGTGCATATGCATCTGGATTACTTCCAGGTCAGGTGCAATTTTCAGATTCCTGGAAACCCGTTTCTGACCACTTGCATAGAGAGTAAACATACAGAGCTGGGTTTCAGTCTGCACTTACAGCATGTCTTTTATCCTGTCTTCCTTCTCTCACCCCAACCGGTCGCAGCAGATGGCCGCCCCTCCCTGAGCCTGGTTCTGCCTGAGGTTTCTTCCTGTTAAAAGGGAGTTTTTCCTTCCCACTGTCGTCAAAGTGCTTGCTCATAGGGGGTCATATGATAGTTGGGTTTTTCTCTGTATCTATGAAGCGCCTTGAGGCGACTTTTGTTGTGATTTGGCGCTATATAAGTAAAATTGAATTGAATTGAACTGTCAGGACAAGGAGAAAACCTTTTTTTTTTTTTAGTTATATGTGACATTCACAGGGTTGTTTTCCCATGAAATCATCTCAGTGTCAGACTGTAAATAGAGAGGTCTATAAACATGCTGGTCTGTCTGAGGGAGAACACTTTACATACTTTCAAGCGGCAAAAAGAAGAGGATGTTTTACCCTCTTCATGGCATTGTATACCAGCTTAGTGCATTAAACAGCCATACCATCACAAGCTTTGTCCAACATGATATACAAATTCATGTCTCCTATGTCACCATTTGGACACAGTGGAGAACATCCAGAAAGCATAGCAGGGGCACAAGTACAAGAGCCGGAAAAAGGACTTTGAGGAAGCGATCGAAATCTAGCAGAGGCGCTGAAAGCTTCACAGCACTGTCTGGATAAAAATAGATACAAGATGACTTTTTCATTCTGAGAGCATTTTGATGAGCAAACCCACAAGTTTGCATGTCATGGTAATCTTTGTTGTTTCTATTATTTTGGTTTATATTTTTGTCACTGAATGCTTTCATTAGTTTTTGAAAGTTTCACCTCGAAAAGTAAATCCACATGACCATGATTTCATGGACCCCATATTTAGTCCATTTCTCTCTTAAAGAATAGCTTCTTCTCTTTGAAAGATCTACTTTTCATCGTTAGAGAGCTTACAGGTTTATATCTTGACCAGTTTAGTGTTTTCATGAAATCAGCAGGTACTGATTTGTGTTGTACATCACACTTGCCTTGTGCCACAGGTCAGAAGTTATTTCGACGTGCAGGCGCGAGCACAGATTCGACTGAAACCAGCTGCACACAGGCTGAGGCAACATTCCAGGAGGAAAATCCTACTGGGATCGGCAGCAGCATCAACCCTCCGATCTCTCCACCTACACCAGAGACGCCACATCACACCTCAGGCGATTTGGTACCAGAGAAAAACCTGAAGTCGTCTTCTGAGATCGATGACTTGGAAGCCTCAGAAGAGATGCACCCTGAAGGCCAAGAGGCAGAAGGGAGCACAAGATAGGATGACTGTTTCTGCAGGTTTTCTAACCATCTTAGAGCAACCAGCCTAAAAGATGCTTTAAAAAAAGTTACTGTGTAAAATGTAAATAAAAACAGAATGCAATGATTTGCAAATCTCAAACTCAGAACACAGAAAACATGTCAAATGTTTGAACTGAGAATATATCATTTCAAGAAAAATGCTAGCTCATTTTAAATGTAATGGCAGCAACGTGTCTCAAGCTGAGATAGGGCAACAAAAGTCTGGAAAAGTGACACAAAGCAGGATAACTTGCAACTGCAGTAATTAACTGACAACAATTCAGTAGCATGACTGGGTATGAAAAGAGCTTCTTAGATTGACAAAGTTTCTCTGAAGTAAACATGGACAGAGGTTCACCAATCTGCAAAAAACAGCTTTACTCTAAAATTATGGAGCAATTTGAGAATATCTCTGTGGCTAGCATTCCAAACAGTTCAGAACAAACAGAAAATACAGCAAAGACAACCCCAGGACTGTTGAGCAGATACTCTTCTTTCAGACAAGAATAGGGCAGCTCTCGTCTCCCAAAGGTCAAGCCTCCTCGTTTCCCAGACATTTACAGATTTTGTTAAAAGAAGCTGGGATGCTACTCAGTATGAACCTGTGCCAAATTCCAAGTTATGTTGCTGTCATCAAATTCAAAATGACTGTTGAGTGTTTTTCATCAGATGTAGGTGCATTGAATTATGATCAGCTGAGGCAGTCATCGGTGCTACCTGTCAGTTGATTATAACGTTTTAGTGTAGATTTTTCTATCAAACGGGGGACGAGCTGGAGTTTCTGTGAGCTGATTCATCTGGTGTTGGATTACAGAGCAGAGGAGCAGCCATATTATAGATTTCGTTTCAGATTTTAAACAAAATATTTCTTAGAACTCTGGAAATCAAGCAGCTTAAAGTTAGTTTTGACCCCCTTACTGTGAATGGTTGAAGCAAATGATATGCATGATATGCATATGTAAAATACCAACTGATATATTGCCTTCAAACATTCATGTGCGCATTAACATACAGTAAGAGTCAAGTTGAATTTTACAACAATAAACAATCTTTTCTATAGAAACATTTACCCTATTAACAAACATAGTGTACATTAGCCAGAGCTTTGTGAAGCAGAATCTGATTATGGGACATGTGAGATGTTCCCGTTTTTATTCACAAAATGTACTTTTGACTCATCTCTTACCACAAGGGGTTGCTACAGAGCGATGTATGCCAGATGCCTTTCCTGACTCAGTCTCAAAGGGTATATGTGTGTCCAGCTGGAATTGAACCAGCAAACTTTCACTTGCCAAGCAAAAGTGTAAACACTACACTAGAAAACTACTTTTTACACAATAATGGAACCTGAGCAAAAAGTGGGCTTCTGCCACAGAGAAGCTTTGCCTCAGGTATTCACTGTATGAGGGAAAATACTCTTCTCTCCAAAATATTATCCTTAAAATGTAAGTACTATATCAGAGGGACAATCGGGGTTAGGGTGCTTTGTTTTTTCAGTTTCACTGGTTGCCTGTATCTTATGTCTTACTCTTACTTACGGGCTACTTGAACATACTGTATGCATTTTCTACTACTTACAAAATGGATTGTTTTCCTTGACTCTAAAGTAGCGCATCAAATAATCATTTATGAAGAGGTTTTGTGTTTTATTATTTTATTATTAAAATTAGGTGACAGGAGAGGAAATGGTTATTTTTCCAGCTATTACTTTGGGGACACATTTTTAAATGAATTGTACAAAAATAATTTACTAAGGTTTATGGTAGATGCACTATTGATGCTTTATTGAAACAGAAATTTAGCTAATGTCACAACACTTATCTTCAACCCTACCAATATAAAACGACATAAATCACTGGCAAACATGACATGGTGGTTTTGCCTCTGCAAGAACAAAAGTCAAACCCCTAAATTTAGCTGGATGTTTTCTTAGTTGCTTTGAGCCCGGTGCTGGTGGAAGGTTTACTGTAAAGAGTAAAGAATGGTTGGAATGAAGATTAAAAACTAATTGCACTTATACTTAATAATAATTATTGTTCTGCTGCTTTGCATTTAAATGAAATGAAGATTAATTTTATTGTTTTTGTTTTGGGTTTTTTGTTACAATTCTAATGCAAAAATAAGTTTCTATATTGAAAAAAGTCTTGAAAACTTGATGTGATTACATCACCGTCTAGATGTTTGATGTGTTTGGAATCTTTTTCGTTTGTTCTTGTTGGTGTTTTTGAGCACAGAAATTCTTTCGTTGTAACTTCTGTCACCACATGTCCAGGGTTCAGGTAATTTCTGATTAACTGTCTGATTTTTAGTCTTTCTCTGTTCAGTTGGGAGTTGATCATTAAACGCAGTAGTCATGTTAATGATTCTTGATCATTTGTAATTCAACCCGAGTCTTAACTGTGTCACAGACAGAGTAATAAGTTAAAGTCAATGAAAAGAAGAAAGAGAATGAAATTAATAAGAGGTAAAGTAAAACATCTATGGCTCGCTGGAGCTCTACAAGAGTCCTTCTAGAGCTAACTGTACTACTCCACACCCATCTTCAAATTCTTTTTTTTTTCTTTTCCATCTTCAAATTCTTTGTAAGTGATCGCTCAGAAATACTTTGGACTAATTTATCATCGCTCCAAGTGATGAGACAAGGGTACAAAAGTCTGGAAAAGCAAATAAAAACTGGGATTATATGTTCTGCACCAGAAAATCCGCTCAGGTCTGGGTGACATAAATTATCAGTGAGTGTGAGGGTCTGTGAAGATTTGTGTAGCTCTTTTTTTTTTTTTTTTTTTAATCACCCAGTGTACTCTGCTGGGTGAAAAGAACTTACATTGCAATGTGACAGCTACGCACCTCAGACTGCAGATTTCAAATAATAACAGGAATGGCTACTTGATTTTACAGCCAGTTGTATACAGCCTAGTCTAGGCCTAAGTGATGCTAAAAACAGTTGGAGGATAATTTTGGAACTAATTCAGTTAACTGGCAGCATGTCAGTAACATGACTGGGTATTATGAAAAAAATCTTAGAGAGGCTGAGTTTCTCAGACATAAAGATGGGCAGACGTTCTTTCAGGTGCTACCTTTAGAGGTTGCCAAAGCAGATCATCTGCCTCCATCTTCCTACTCTGTTACAACAACAATCTACATGCCATCCTTCATTACATCCATGAATGTTCTCTGTGGTCTGCTGCCTGGCAACTCCATTCACTCTATTTACTCTCCATCCTCGATACATGTCCAGACCACCTCAGCCTTGTCTCTTGTTTACGCTGGTCCGAATCAGTTGATGAGTTTGTAAACATATAAGCTTTTTTCCTGTGATTTGGTTTCTTTTCGGACAGAGAATCCAGGTGAACTGTAAGCCAACCACAATGTGTCACTACTAACCACATGAGAATGTTCAGTCCACTCATTGGGCAAAAGTGCATTGGGCCAAAGTGCATTGGGCCAGGGGCAACAATACATCAAACCAAGTCTCACTAACAATTTGTAAACCTACTCTTTTGCTTTTGCTTCTGTCAGGAATACGGTTCTGTGTTCTGGATTACTGGAGAACATGGAGAATTTCCATTCATTTTACAGCTAAGTGCTAGCCCATACAGACCTTTTCATATCTATAGTACATTGCCACAAGTTGTTTTTTTTTTTGTTAGCTCAGACTTGCAATGTTGGTTGGTTCAAACTGAAGTCAGATCACATTCACCCCATAAACAGACTGCTCCTGAGTTAAACTGGAACCACATCGAGATTAGCTCCTCCAAAGGGTCAGCTTTTTAAAAAAAAAAAAAAAAAAAAGTTTTCTGTTTTTATATACCACTCTGAATTGAATAATTGGTTATTATTAATGTCTTCCAAATTGTTTCTTTTTCTCCCATCTCCCTCTCCTCACCCCCAGCAGACAGCTGCCCCTCCCTGAGCCTGGTTCTGCTGAAGATTTCTTCCTGTAGTTTTTCCTTCCCACTATCACCAAGTGCTTGCTCATTTGGGGCCATCTGATTATTGGGGTTTCCTTGGTATAACTGTAAGGTCTTTACCACACAATATAAAGTGCGTGGAGGACTGTTGTTGTTATTCTCTGTCAGAACTGATACTCTGACAGGGGACAAAAAGAGACAGCGACTATATATACACCGGTACACAAAAGGGTGATTAGGGAAGTGGAGACAGCTGGGAAAAGCAAAACACGGCTGAACAAAATCACAACAGAAGTGACAAAACTCAAAAGGAAGGAAGACTTTTTAAAGAAGCTTGTCAAAACTCAGCTCTTCAAAAAACGTCAAGCTTTTTTGCTCAATTATATACTTTTATTTACACTATTTATTTATGCTGCAGTACGCCAGAAGAAGCACTCAAAGCGCTTTAGGCTACATACTTCATTCTCCTAGTCACACAACACCCAATTGTTGCCGTGACAAGACAATAAAAAGACACAGTGATGATTAATAAATTAATGCCAGTGTCCTTCCGTTTCCACGCCTTTTCCCACTCTCGTGCCAGCAGAGACTCTTTTGATTGGCTGTTAAATAGCAGCCAATCTCGTCGATCTCAGAAAGCTTTTTTTTTTTTTTTTTCACTGAAAACAATAATTAATTATCCTGTTGGGATTTTTCATTTCAACGAAATGTATAATTGTCTTGTAACACACACCTCAGCGTACCTTTAGATTGAAAAAACAAGGTCTCTCTCTCTCTCTCTCGGACTGACAATAAGCCCCTCCTCTTGTACGGAGCAGCCCTCGCTCCTGGTGGATGATGTTGTCAGGGTGGGCGGAGTCTCTGGCTTTGCAGAAATCGAGGAGACTGCTTCTTTGCAACAGCAGTGGTGCCGGCAGTTTTGCGTGTGGATCTTGCTGTTGTCACTGGATCATCAGTAAGTGTTCTCAAAGCCTTTATCATTTTCACATGGGTAGCTTAGATGAGATCACAATCGCTGTGGAGCTGGCACATCGTGATTCTGTCAGGTCTGTTAAACGTCAGTGCACTGGGATCTGCAGCAGCCCGCAGCAGCCTCGACTGGATAGCTTTTAATGAAACGTCTGTCTCATTTTAACATATTACTAGTTTGGTTGGCCAGCCTATTACGATTCATGAACCTCTAATCTCTGTGTGAACCAGCCAGAACCAGTGGGATCCAGATTTTTCAGAAGAGCGGAATGCCAATAGCACACACATACTGTCTTTATTGTCCTGGTTTATGGCAACTCCAGTCTGCAGCAAAGGGCGGCCGTGTAATCAATACCTTGTTTACATGTATTCAAATCAGGACTCTTCACAGCGACTCCTAAAAGCATCAAACATGTACTGCGACATGAACGAATTTAAAGGTTATCAGAATAACGATATATAAAATAAGGTGTTACTCGCTATCATTACCGACACGAGACACTATATTAACAAATTTATTTTGTTCTGGTTGTTCTTAGATAAATACTTGCTGTATAACTGAAGTAAGGAGTTTAAATGTTTTATTTTATAGATTATTGGCCCAGGTTTGTATCACAATGATAAACAGAGAAAACATAATCGCGTTATGTCTGTGTAACATTTTATGTACGAACGAGTAGCTGAAAAAAAAAAAGTTCCTCTGATGTTTTTCCTTAATAATTTCTTTAAATTGGGATTGCTCAAAAATCTGATGTGCATTCTGTCAATAAAATAAAAGCAGGTAAATCACTTTTATGAATCGGGACATATTAAAATGTAATCTGGTCTTAAATTTTTGGTATATAGAAACAGTAAACCTGAACGATATACATATATTGGTTGTATCATTGTTTTTATATGTGTGTGTGTATATATATATATATATATATGAATAACAAAACATAAATCAAAATCCCATTACTTATTTAGGAAACGTAATCAATGCTGAAGTGGTGTGTTAAAAACTAAGTTCATCCTTACTTCCATAGGAATAAGAAGTATCTGCTGCTCCTCTGTTCCATTCTAAGAAAGCACAAAATTGCTTTCCGATGTTATGCAGATGATATTTAGTATCGTCTGTTGCATGTTGTGGTTAGTCACTTCTTTCTGTTTCGTCTTCAGCTTTTGCAAAATGCTGCTGCACAGGTTTTAACTGGAACATGGATGCGAGAGCACTGCCTGCCTGTTTGAGGGTCCATTTTAACATTTTACTTTATTTGTTTGTTTGTTTGAAATTCTTTATTTAAGAACAGCGTCAGTCAGAAATGGTACAAAAAGTTTCCACCACACATTATTATACAAAGTTCTACCACAATGTGTTTATGTTTTTCCAGTTTCCAGGTTGTTTCTAGCTCAGAGGGTGACACTGCAGGGACAAAGATCACTGTCAAAGACATGATACTGTTATCTGTTGGATTGGCAAATACGACCAAGAAAAGTCATTATTTTATATGTGAAGTCACAGTTTCAGATTTGACACTTGAAGTGTCTGAATCTGACATAACCCAGAAAGGTTTTCCACCTGTGAATGAGTAAAAGACAAATTATCTTCCAGCCTTATAAAAACTGCAGTGTCTCCGACATTGAACATTTGGGTTCTTATATTTGTCTTGATGTAGGGTTTTGAAATGTGTCATCACGGTCTTCCAACAATGCTTTCTCCAAGTCAGATGTTAGTTGAAGACCATTGGCATTTGCCAATACTACCCCAGGCTTGCTCTGATCGTCTAACCCCCACCTCAGACTCCCATTTCTCTTTGACAAATGAAGTATTGTCATTGTTAGCAAAGGAGAGCGTATTGTATAGTTTACATATCCCTTTAGTTAAAGTTTTATTCAAAGCAAGGTTTTTTAATTTTTTGGAACTCTCATTCTGATGTTGTTAAATTTACAGGAGTATGATTCTGGACGTAATAGTTCTGCAATTAAAGATATTTTAAAAAATAGTTTTGCTCCAAACTGCATCCTGTAAAAAGAAAAGGCTATGAAATTTACCCTTTTGTGTGAATGACATATAGGTCCTAAGTAAGGATTCAAGTTTCAGTTAGTAGTTTCCTTCCATTAAACTTTGTAGTCTTTATTGCACTGTTAAGGTTCAAATATTGAGGAAGGAGAGTACAAACAACCATGGTCCAGAACTTGGTCAAACAATTGATTTTAATGAAATACACGGGTGGGGGGACCAGCTCCGTTCGCAGACAGCGCTGATCTCCGACTAATCAAAGCATAAGCATATATTTTATACCATCAGGGCTTGAATTTAATGACGCCCCCTCATGCGTCATCAGATACAATATATGCATACGTCAATTCAAAACCACAATGACTTTTAACACAGTTTGAAAAGGAACATTGTGTCTATCTTCATGGCAGATGTTTCCTGTCAACCTTTTGACTACTGCTTCTCCAACCCGCAGTTACAAGTCAACATGATTAACCTCTCAAAACCACAATGACAATGACTTATAAATGATTCTCTCTAACTGAGTGTGTGTGTGTGTGTGTGTGTGTGTGTGTGTGTGTGTGTGTGTGTGTGTGTGTGTGTGTGTGTGTCGTCCTTAAATGCTCTCTCATATCACCCGTTGCACTTCTGTAAAAGCACGCTCTGCAAACCTGCAATTTCCTGTCAGCCTGACTTTTGCACAGAGTGTAGTCAGAATCAACAAAATCAGCACATACACACTTAAGATTATAACAAGCATTCAAAAGCATTTAAGCTTATAGATTCAACTCAACAGTTTAAAGTGGAAGTTTATTACTGCACCTGTAATAAAGGCTAATTGGGTGCCAATATGTTTAAACATCTGAATGCAATATCAATACTGTAGATTATATTATTAGTGCAATGGTGATGATGATGATGATTATTAACAATAGCAGTAAAATAATTTCCCTGATCTCCACAGCACCAATGGAGTAGAGGAATTGATTGTGCTGCAAGGTAGTAGCTTCTTCAGCATGGTAGAGCCATCCCTTCTTTCTTTTCCCAGCTGCAACACGCTGAAACTGATTCTAGGTTTCTTTCCCTGCCAGATAATCCATTTGTCCCAATTGCTAAATTGATTACCGCTTATGTCTACCGTTAGGATTCAAGGGATGTATGAAAGGCAGGGGAGGATATTCATGTTGACAGCGATAATCTTTGTGTTTAGATTTAAAAATGGTATAAGGTTCCATCTTTGCAAGTTTGATTTTATTTAATAGGATAAGGGATTGTGATTGGCTTGTGAAAGTTTTGTTGGGTAGTTAAGTAATTCAGCATCCCAACAGAGATTGAAGCTGTAGCTGTTCCTTGAGTCAATACATTTTAATGTCAAAGCCTGTGTTTTTCATATATTGATTTTGTAACCTGACAGTTTTCCAAAGAAAGCCATAACTCTGTAAAAACTCTGTTTCTGGCTCCATCAGGAAAACAACAACTTTGCTACCTTATTAATTGTCTCAGGGGCTCAATGAACAACACAAAGAGGAGAGGGTGATGGTGATGATCACTTTCATTTCAGCCTTGTGTTACTGCGTTAGGTGCTCGCTGCCTCTCGAATGAGATCACAAAATAGATTGCAATGCGTGTAATAATGCATGTGCGTGATTGCATTATGGCTTCTTTCTGCAGTTATATATAGACTGGCTTTATGGTTGCTGGTTTATCAATCAGCTGTGAGTGTATGACATAATTGTAATGATTTTGTAATGGTTTATAAAGTCAGCAGGTCAACATCATTTCTTCCTCTGAATGAGCCACTGTGTAGTCTGTAATTAATTACAGACTGTGTAGTCTTTTTTTTTTTTTTTTTTCTTCACAGCACCTCTCAACTTTTAAGGTTGAATATTTTGCGTATTAAACCGTATTGTTTATTTGTTTTTGTTTTTTTCTAAAATCATGCATCATTTTGGACTTCTTTGGTCTCAGTCCAGGGAAAACGAGTGAGAGAATGACATTTCAGTGTGCTTTCATATCTCTAGAAGCTATTTTGGTATTAGGAAGCTTTGTGAATACAGGAGACCCTGTTGTTGCCTAGACAAGGCAACTTCTAGCCCCATCCCTAATTGCAATGTAGACATTGTTAGCATTACTACATGTTTGCGTACGTTTTTGTTTACACCCCTTAATTAAGAAAGCATGAAAACTCTGTTATCATCTCAGAATGCAGTTGAAACTAGGCTTAATTTAAACAGCTCAGTATCATCATTGACAGTTTGGGGGGGTTTTCCTCCCACTTGATTTTCCTTTCTTTCTTTTTTTTAAGACTGCTCCAGCCCCATCTATAAGGTGCACTAAATATTTAAAGCATTTAAGGATTTAATTCTCATGCTACTGCTTTAGCTAGAACTTTGGGAAGGAAATAGGAGAATGGATATTAGCTTATTTTTTCAGCTTAGGTTTGCTGCACCTTTAAAACAATTGGAAACTACGGATGGCAATCAGGAACCGGTTCTTGTAGAAAACTGGTTCTCTGTAGTGTAATGCTTTGAAATTTATAGTCTGCTTGCCTGTCAATCTTGCTGTTCAGTTCCACTTGCCACTTGCATACTACAGTCAACTACTTTCAGTTCACACAGTGTGGAAAGTTATATCCACACTGTGTTGCAGCGTGGATATAATTATTTAATGATTACTTCTCCAGTCTTGTTACTTTACTGATTACTTTTTCAAAAGTAATTAGTTACTTATTACTTAGTTACTTTTAAAAAACATGATACACAACCTGAATACGTAATAAAGCAATAGACCTTTCAGCCCAGTTCTATTTCTTATGCATAATCCATCATATAAAATTGGCTCAAATGGAAAAAGTCTCTTTTAAAAAATTGTTTTATGAGTTTTAATCTTTTAACTTTATGCACTTTGCATTAAGCAAATATGAAATTATATGCAGCAGTCTTTCACTTAAGACATTAGTTTAATATTTAAACCTATTTTCTGCATATTCCAGCATATAAAATAAGTAAAACTCAGCAAACAATAAATAGAATCAAAGATTCAGCAGCACCGAGTCCTGTCGCTTTTAAATCTGTTGTCAACTGTTTAGCAGGAGTGGGGCGGGTGGAGGTTTTCCCGGTGCAACAGCGGTCATGTCAGTGGGGGGATCCCAATTTAAGGCCTTTTTTTCTTTAAGAGTCTTTGAGATATTTGTGTTTAAACAGCTTGCAGAGGTCTGAAAGTCGACTAACACACCAGAAGGTTGAGCAGAAGGCTTGGATGATTTGACATGGAATGACTTGGAACCTCCAAACATTAATGCCCTCTGATTTCTTAAGTACTTAACACAGTTGGTTTGCATGGCCTTTTTTTACATAACATAGTGTCGAGCTGTTCTCTCAATGGGTTAACATTTTGAATTTTGAAGATCTTGATTTACAAATAGAATACTAGCATAGTGAAACTATAGACAGTGCACAAGTGAGATGAAGAGGAGATTTCAGGCATGATGGAGTGGGCGGAGACAAGTGTAAGGGATGATTTGTGACAGAGGGATTCCAGCAAGATTTAAAGGGAAAGTTTACAAGATGGGAGTGAGATATGCTATGATATATGGTTTAAAGACGGTGGCAACAAAATAACAGGAGGCAGAACTGGGGGTAGCAGATTTGAAGATGCTAAGAATTTCCCTGAGAATGACCAAGATGGGTATATCAGAAGGACAACTCAGGTCAAGCATTTTGGAGAGAAAGCTAGTGAGGCTAGGCAGAGATGGTTTGTGGTGCAGAGGAGGGAATAAGGTGTCAGCAGAGAATCTGCAGAGAATGTTAAGTTAAGTTTCTTGGGACTCTAGCCCATAGCTATAATCTATATTGTATACATTGCTGTGCAAAAGTCTTAAGCCCACTAGACTAGACTCCATCGATTGCATTTTCATCCAAGTATTAAAACAATCCTTTGTACACCACCACTGTGGCGGCATGCAGAGATTAAAATACAAATTTACATGATATTTGGAGGCGGTGCAGTTAACAGTAACATTTACTTTGTTGTTGATGCTAACATGGATGTGACAGTTGGTATTTACCTTAATCAGAGGATGTATCTTTTTGTGAGTAGGTGTATACTGACTTCAGAATTCACAGAGGTCCTTGTTCTGTTTCAGAATTCATACCACAGCCTTATGTAGTATTTTAGGCACTCAGAACAAAAACATTTCATATATTTACAGTTTCATTAGATACATTCAGTGTTAGTAGCTGTGCTTTGGATTTCTTAGCTGCTGTATTCAATAGTACCACCGCACAGCTGATTACACAACAGATTTGTTGTCAAAGTAAGTTCAGTTTGTTTAAAGACAGGGCAGAAATGCTGCAGGTTTAGGCAAAACAAACAAACAATCACACAAAAACTGTAAATATAATTCAGATGTTCTGGAGAACAGTTAGGTTTTTTTTGGTTTTCTTCACTCCTTTATTTTTCTTCTTACTCAATAAATTACTGTCAAAACAACCTAGATGCTTTAAACTGTCCTCACATGTGAAACTAACCAGAAGCCTCATGAAAACAGGCATAATTAAATGTAACTGAAAATAAAGTGTTTGCATTTTTTCTATCTGTTCTCATCTTAATGATGTGGTGAAAGTTGTTTTATAAACCTTAGCTGTAGTACCTTCATAGTAACCATTAAAATTCATCTAGATCTGCAGAGGTTGTTAAGCAGTGCTGAAAATTGTAATCATTTGTTACTTATATTGAGTTACTGTAATTCCATATTTTCCAGTTCCAAAAACCTTTCTTATGCCTGGTCTATAGCACGTTGGATCTGTTTCTCAGCAACTGTCACCCTATCAGCCCTGCCACCATTGATTTGGTTTTGTTTTTTGGTGGGTTTTCGTACGCTTCACAGGTGGACATTCTTTTTTTTTTTTTTTTTTAACTTTTTATTTTATTTATTTGAACAACTCACCTGTCCATTACGCATACAGTTTCTTCAGAATAACAGAATACAAAGAGTCACAAACTCAAGACGGTGAAATTAGAAAGAAAAAGAAACAAACAAATATATATGTATAAAAATATAGATACATATAGAATAATAATTAGAAAAATAAGATAAAGTAAAACAAAAGAAAAAAAAGGAAACATGCCTGTGGTGTCAAACATTTCCATCGTTCATTTCACTTTTTTTTTCTTCTTGTATGCTCATCTTCATTCAGTTCAGTCTTTTTTCCCCTTCCGTTGTACGTCAACCATTTTCCCCAGTCCTTCAAAAAGCGTTCTTCCTTTAATTTCAGTTTATATGTAAGGTTCTCCATCTCCATAATGTCCTCCACAATTGCTACCCACTGCTGCTTTCCTGGTGTTTCTGTCTTAAGCCAGTTTTTGGTGATGGCCTTCTTTGCTGCCAAAAGGAGAATCTTAGCCAGGTAACGATCCTTTACATCTACAGTACCTTCCAAGTACCCTAGATACAAAACAAGGCAGGTTCTAGGAATAATATAACCTAATATATCACAGAGAGCTGAGTGAATTTTAACCCAGAAAGTGTGAATTTTTCTGCATTTCCAGAAAATGTGTGTATGGTCTGGTTCATCCCATCCACACAGCCTCCAACATTGTTGTTGTGTATTGGTTTGTTTATTTTTAATCTTAGGTGTAATAAAATAGCGAATTTGATTTTTCCAGATGAATTCTCTCCACCTCAATGAGTGAGTTGTATTCTTATGTTCTTTCCATGTTTCATACCACA
The DNA here is from genome assembly GCF_018398535.1 of Haplochromis burtoni. Lineage (NCBI taxonomy): Eukaryota > Metazoa > Chordata > Actinopteri > Cichliformes > Cichlidae > Haplochromis > Haplochromis burtoni. The sequence continues at coordinate 2,586,707 of NW_024582406.1, read as the reverse complement.
CCCTCTCAGTGATTTCTTCACTCAGCTCTCTTTCCCATTTTACTTTAACATATACAGTTGATTCCTGTCTTGATTCCATCAAACATTTGTATAGGGTAGACACTGTTTTTGGAATAACACTTTTATATGCCAGTATAATTATTTTTATAATAGGATGGATTTTGTCTTCCTCTATTTTTATGTTTTTATTAAAGTAATCTCTCACCTGTAAGTATCTGAAAAAATCCTTGTTTTTTAAGTTGTATTCCCGTTTTAATTCTTCAAAACTTTTAATTTCTCCTTTTTTGATTAATAAACAAATTGCTGTGATTCCCTTTTCATTCCAATTTTTAAAACCAAGATCCAATTTTCCTGGTCTAAATTCTTCATCGAAGGCTATCCATTTTAGCAAACCAAGCTCTTTGCCAATCCTGAACTCCCTTACTGTATCATACCATACATTTAATGTAAAGGATATTATCGGGTTCCTATCTTGGTCTTTAGTTACGTATTCAGGGGTCTTTTTCATACCCATGTTTGTTTGGATTGGGACATTGAGTGTGGAGAGCTCCACATCCTTCCAGCGAGCCCCGTAATCATCACTACACCAATATGTTATCTGGCGTATCTGTGCAGCACGAAAATATTCTTTTAAATTAGGAAGCGACATTCCTCCTTTCTCCTTAGTAAGCTGTAAAGTAGTGTATCGTACCCTTGGCCGCTTGCCTTCCCAGACAAATCTAGATATATACTTATCCCATTCTGAGAATTGGGTTTGAGGTATGCTTATCGGAAGAGAGAGGAATAAATATAGCAATCGTGGTAAGATATTCATCTTTATCACATTTATCCTGTCACTAAATCCTAACGGATATGTATTCCATCTTTCCATATCCTGCCTTATCCTGTTATTTATATGTCCATAGTTACTTTGATATAGTTTGGCATAGTTTTTGGTTATATTTATACCTAAATATTTAAGGGTTTTTGCCTCCCACTTTATTTCCCATTCCTTAAGATTTTGAGTTGGTATACAATTAAACATTAGAACTTGAGTTTTAAGTATATTTACTTTGTAGCCAGAAAGCGTACCAAATTTTCCTAACATTTCTGTAAGCTGCATAAAAGAGTTTGTGGGGTTTTTGAGGGCTATCAACACGTCATCAGCAAACAGACTAATTACATGCTCTTGTCTATTGATTTCTATTCCTGTTATTAGGGCGTCTTGTCTAATCATTTGTGCCAATGGCTCAATATACAAGGCAAATAAGGTTGGACTTAAACAGCAACCCTGTCTAGTTCCTCTCTCTAGTTGGAATGTCTTTGTCAATGAGCCGTTAACTTTTAGTCTTGCAGTCGGTTTGTCATAGAGAGATTTAATACATTGGATTGATTTCGTAGTGAACCCGAACTTTGCCATGGTTAGGTACAGGAAGTCCCAGCTGACTCGATCGAAGGCTTTTTCTGCGTCTAAACTTATCAATGCAGCCGGTATCTTGTCTTTATGTATTTGGTTTATGATGTGTAGGGTCCTTCTAATATTGTCTTGTGCCTGTCTATTTTTGACAAAACCTGCTTGGTCCTCATCTATCAGGTCTGGTATAAACGACTGGAGCCGATTTGATAGGATTGTAGTATAGATTTTATATTCAACATTCAACACCGATATAGGCCTGTAATTTTGGCAGTATTCTCTTTGTTTTTTTGGTTTTGGGTATCAATTCTTTTCCACATTTCTTGTACCATTCGGCAGGAAACCCATCACTGCCTGGTGCCTTGTTTGTACGTAATTTTCCATTCGCTTTCTGAATCTCCTCTATCGTTATTGGTGCCGTCATGCGATCATTTTGTATTGTTCCAATAGAGGGTAGATCTAAGGAGTCTAAAAATGTTTTAATATCATTTAGGCCATTATTAGTAGGTGCATTTTGTAGATACAGGTCCTTATAATAATCGGTAAAGATACTTTCTATCTCTTCTAGGTTATGTGTCATTTGTTCTGTCTTAGAATTATACAATTTGTTGACTGTTGTTTCTGCCTGTTGTTTTTTTAAACGTCTTGCCAATAGTCGTGCAGCTTTAGGGCCTGATTCATAGTAGCTCTGTTTTACATATCTTGCTTTTACTTCCATGCACAGGTGGACATTCTGGTGACCTTTGGATCATTGTCTGCATAACCCTTCAGGGTTTAAGCTGATGACTGAACTGTTTCTTATTGTTAAATTATGACCCAACTGAGACGTCTAGTTCTTTAGATGTTTCTCTGGGTTCTTTTGTAACCTCCTGGATGAGTCATTGATGTAGTCTTGAAATAATTTTGGCAGAGTTCATTTTTAACATAGCTGGTTCCTGCTAGTCACAACGGATAGCTGTCCCTCCCGGAGTCTGGTTCTGCTGGAGTTCTCTTCTTGGTAACCATTAACAGCAGTCTCACTTGATGTCGTGCCTACTTATTTCAAACAACTCCAGCAGTATATTCTCTGATTTAAAAACCTATTTTGAAGCTCCCTTTTCTTTCAAATATTTAAGAGAAAACTGTACTCTTAAACATTAGATTGTGTTTCTGGATGTTTCCCAAACTGGTTTTAAAATCGTCTTAAGCACAAAATCTGTATTTTTATGAATTCTTAATGATCTTTTACTACTTTTTAAGTGACTTTGACCTTCTTGTGCTCTGCTGCTTTAGACACAATAGACCACACTCATGGTTCATTAAAACACTATGTGGGCCTTAAAGGTATAGCCTTAGAGTGGTTTAGGTTCTTTTAACACATAGAACCTTCTTACCATCTTGGTGATCTATGTCATATGGAGTCCCACAAAGATCAGTTCTCTGGCTAATCCTTTTTTCTCTTTACCTTCAGTGCCTGGCATTGATTTTTTTTTTTTTTAATTTTTTAAAAGATGGCATTCCACATTTCTATGTGCCTGGCACGCATGCCTATAAAAAGAAATGTCTCCCTTAAACACTCCAGTAATGGTTTAGGGGAGATGGATGAAAACATGGAAAGCTTTATGATGTCATTATGTTCTGACCTAGCAGTGCCTGTGCTGCTCCTCTCTTGGACTTGGTCCTCTGCAGCTAAACTCACAGTAACAAACCTTGGTGTGAAACAAGACTGTAATTTTAAACTAGATAAGATAGATTCTTTCATTAAAGCATTTATCACTTTAGTCCAATATCCAGAACCAAATCCACATTATTATTTTAAGTTTTTGAGCATCTCCTTCATGCTCTGATCACAATGCAATTGGACTATTATAATGCACTTTATGTTGCAATGTTTTCTTTGGTCAGTCCAAAATGCTGCAGTTTTTCTCTTAACTGGTACTCACAAGCATAAACACATCCCATTGTCCCTCCACTGGCTCCCTGTTCATTTTTGAATATTTGATCAGTTTTAAGACCTTTAATGCATCAGCACCACTGACTCCATCTGTAGGAGTCCTTAAAACCTGGATGAACAAGTTTTTTCAGGTATTATCCCGAATTTGTGGAATGAGCTCATTGCCCATGTTAGGATGGCCCAATTACTGCCTGTTTTAAAACTCTTTTTTTTTTTTTTTATTCCTCTGCGTTTGACTCTGAATAACTCAGCGTTTAACTTTTTTCATTGCCTTTTATAAAATTATTTTATTGATTTGTTGTGCAGTGTTTTGGTACTTTGTTTGGATTTTACTGCACATTTTATTGCACACATATTACTCCTTCCTATAGGTTTATTGTAGAACAATTAAGGTCTTCACCTTACAATATTAAGCACCTTGAGGCGACTGTTGTTGTTATTATAAATAAAATAAAATTGAATTGAACTTTAATTTTACTACTGAGTGGGACCAAAAATATCTCATATAGAATCACCACTCCCATTCTTTAAAAAAAATGCATAAACAAAAAGGTTTGCTCACACTTCCATTACCTGATATTACTGCGGCATTAACAGGATTAACACTGGTTTCTGCCACCAAAGCTCTGAACAACATTAGTGCTAATTTACATTTTGGATACAGAAAGGGAAAAATACATTGACCTATATAGAAAAATGAATGGATATTCACAGAGTTGAAATCATCCAACAGTACATAGTGTATATGTTTCCCAGTTTGCTTGTGCAGGTTTTTAAAATAATGACCAGGGCAAATATCTTCACTCTACTGATCACTGGTCACTGGTTTAAAACCCTATCGTTGACACACACACACACACACACACACACACACACACACACACACACACACACACACACACACACACACACACACACAGAGGCACAGACACAGACACAGACATGCATACACAGAAGGCAGACGTCACAGTTGGAAGCATGTCAAACACCTGCTACTCTTGTTCTATGATTTAATTTTTCTGACAAAATCATTTGTTCCCCAGAATAAAGTAGAACACCCTTATGGCTTTTTATGTTTTTATGTTTGTTAAAAATTCATGGAAGAATTTTTAACAAATGATTGTTTCATAGAGTTCATTGGATCTGGGATTCTCCATATGTAAGCAGGCTTTATAAATAAAATCAATCTGATCAATATGGTTTTCATGTTCAACAAATGCTAATTAAACTTAAAGTGATTGTTGCATGGCATAAATTTGTCAAAATTTGTCAACTATGAGGAGAAATATTATATGCCCCACTTCTGTGATCTTACTCAGTGGAAACAAGAAACATACAAATGTGTCTTTATATTCATTTAGCGCCTGGGCTGTTGCCATAGTGACAGGGTGGTAATGTCAGTTGCATTTTAACTTGGTTCTTGTCACTGGGAAATAGCAATGGCTGAACAACATGAACCTGTGATAGTCATGTATTTTACTTTTATGTGAACAACACCTGCACAGCGCTTGACTAGGAAAGTAAATGAACAGTTACAGTGTTTAAAGAGCATCTGAACCACTTGTTAACAGCCTCGATTGCATCAAGTGCTCAAAGGAGATATTTCTGAACAACTTTAAACATGTTTGTTTGTCTCAGTAACCCAGGAAAGTAAAACTTCCCATAATTACTTTTACTTAGCATTATTATGAATGGGGCCTCATCATAAATTAATAATCCACAACTAAAGTCCATATGATTTTAACTATTTCATTTGACAGTAGTGCTGCTGAATTCCTGTTGAGTTCAGATTTCAGCTTATTACAGTGCAAACTGTGAACTTCTTCTCCCCCTTGGCATATGAAGATGCAGTCTTGTGTAACTTTCACAATCAAAACCAGTTTTTTCCAGTTCATGAGGCGTTGCCAAGAAACCGTCTGTCTGTGCATGCATGTCTTTGTATGTTGTGCTTGCAGTGTGCAAGCGCCAAGGTTTCCTAGCCTGTGAAAGCAGATAACTGGATTTTTCCTGTTCCTGCAGACAGTGTTACATAACACATGATGAATGAGGAGAAAGTGTATACAGCCATCCCTGCCTTTGCCTCACTCTACCCTTAGTTCTTTTTATCATAGAATACTATTGTCATAGTAGTTAAAGTGCTACTCTCTACCTTAAAAAAGTAACAAATATTTTAACAAAAAGTTCTTCTGTTAGTGGGCTTGCCCAAATTTTAACATCATCAAACTCTCAAACACCCTTGAATAATACTATATGAATATAATATAGTGTTCCCAGTAAATCACCACTGCCTAATAGTAGGTCTGGGTAGCCATAGCCCCCAGGACATTAAGCAGGCATGGAAGAGATCCAGGCCACAGACATCTAGTGGACCATGAGAGCCCAAGAAGGACCTCCGCAGGGGCAGGCAGGTGTAAATAAAAATTTCCAGTTCACTCTGTCAAACGCTTTTTCTGCATCTAGAGACAATATTGTGGTTTCAATGTTTTTACTGCACGAATAGTCTATTAAATTAAGTGATCTACATGTATTTGTTGATGACTTTTATGAAACCAGTTTGGTCAGGATATATTATGAGGGAGGTTTTCTTCTCTAATTTCTTTGAGAGAGCTTTGCAGATTATTTTCATGTCAACCTTGATAAGGGATATTGGACAATAGCTGGTGGGAAGAACAGGGTCTTTGCCTGGTTTTAGCAGGAGATGTTGGCAGAATTCATATTCGTTGGTAGTCTGCCATTTTCTTATATTTCCTGTTACATTGTGTGGAACACTGCTGCCAGAATTCTTTGCTGGAAATCCATCTGGACCTGCAGCCTTATTATTGAGCATACTTTCCAGGGCTTACTGGACTGATGTCAGCGGTGACTCCAGTGCTGTCGCTTGACTTAAAAATAACATTTATATTTGATTTTCTTTTTTCCATTCAGTAGTGTGCAAACAACTCAAGAGCTCATATTCACATAATTGTAACTGTAATGTAATTACTAAATTTAATGCGTAATATGTTACTACTTTACTGAAGAATGTAATGTGTTTACAGTAACACATTGCTTTGGAATGTGTTACACTGTAGACAGGTCAAGCAGAGTGTGGCACTGGAAGTAACGACACAAACACTTGTGTGTGTGGGAGGGGTTTGGTAAGGAGAAGGAAAAAATACTTTTATATGTGTACAGCGAGGCTGGGGTCCTACAGAATTCAGTTAAATATGGTCGGGTGTGGAAAGAATGCTTCACAGGTTTCCACAGAAGAAGCATAGTTTAGGGACAAAGGGGAATACTCACCCATCACTGGATGTGAAGTCACTGAAAAACCTAATTTTGGTTCAAAATCACAAACTATTTGAAGCCATTTGCAATTATTTTGATTGGTCATTCTCTACCCCGTGTTTGTTTTTATGTTCTGGTGATTATTAAAGTAAAGAGTTGTGGCTCTCTCTCCGTTCTTTTAGATAGGGGCTTCAAAATACCCCAGGATTTAATCCAAGATTGCATAGATATGAGACTTGCTGCTAGAAGGACTTTGTAAAAAAAACCTACACTTTTGACTCCTCTGCTGTGACAGATGCCACATTCTTGTTTATTTAATAAAGTTAATGTGCTTTTTTTTGTTTGCTTTTTTTGCACCTCTCTGCTCTCTCTGACCCCCCCTTCCCCCTTCTTCCCCTTTCCCTCTTTCTTTCCTTTGTTTTTATAGGTGACTTGGAGACGTTAGAAGCTGAGCACAGTTTTTGCCTGTCTCTCACACTTTTTGACTGTGGCTTTTTGCCATGGCAACCTCCTTGATCAGTCGTCAGCTGGCTTTTTCTCTGCAGAAAAACGTGTGGCTCAGTGCTTCAGGTAAATCTAGCACTACACCAGATCCTTGTTTTCCAGTCAGTATATAACATTCAGTAGGTAAAGATGTGTTACCAGTGTTGGAGAGTGTCTTAAAACTGTTTGGACCATTGTGTAAATTAATCTTATTCTTCCAGCCATATTAGTGCCACAGCTAATAGGCTAAGCTTTTCGACATGTGAGGAATGTATTGCTTATTTCAAAGTGACTTTAAGAATTTTCAGATGATTTTTTTTTAGTTGAAATGTCTCATCTGAAAATACAATTTTAATACCTCTCATGGGTAAAGCAGTGAAAGCAGAATAGCATTGTATAATCAGTGTAAATGTTTAAACTGAAGGAGGATGTCCTTATCAATACACATGTTTGTGCTTCTCCAAGATGAGTGACTGAGTGGTGTGTCAAAGGTCTTCTGTTCATAACCACGAAGCCAGACATACTATTGTAAATCTGAGTAACGAGTAAATTATTCACTACACATGGGACACTATTGCATTGGCAAAATCTGTCTACAGACAGCTGCCGTTATCCGATAAACTGGATTTGTGACAGGCGTCTCCATAAAGGCTGTTTTATATAGTAAAACAATGTGAAAGAGGAAGCTGTGTAGACTGTATAATATGGCTATAAATAATTAATGCATTACAACAACTGTGGATTTAAAGTTGAAGCTCTGCCCTTCAAGATGTGATTGAAGTACAGACTTATTTTGTTAATTTTAATTCCAGTCTGGTTGTGTGCAGAAGCAAAATCACAAAAAAGTGTTGCTGTTCCCAAGCGTGTGGACTAACTATACATAAATGTGTGTTTTGGAGCAACTAAATTTATCTCAAGAAAGTGTTCACCTGCAACTGCTTCATAAGCGGTCGGCATAAATGTCCAGCGGAGCACTGATATGAGCTTTAAACCTTATCTGTGCTTGTTTGATAGTAGATCAACTAACAGCCTAGTCATCCATGAGATGAGCTATTTCAGTTCACAGAACTTGTTGCTGTAACCGCTAGCTCAGTAAAGATGACCCCAAATTGTCCAGAACCAGTAAGAACTAGTTTCTGGGCTTATCTTGTTTTTCAACTGTGAGTCAGAGTTACCGGGATAGAGGACACTGTAACGGTCGGGGCAGATACTATGGATTTTGTTGTATAGTTGTTTGAGATATAACTATGGAAAAATATAAATTTCCTTATTTGCTCCCAAGCTGCCCTGAGCTTATCCAGGACAGAGGACATAGTTAGGGACAGTATTAGAGTATATTTGCCTTTAAAAAATCATAACAAAAAAGGAAAAGTTGCCAGCACTTTATTTGTTTCTATCATGGCTGGCACCACATGTAAAACACCAGGACATGACCACAAAATAAGTACCAAATATTACACCCCTCACACCCACACATTTATGAACATTTTTGTGGTTTCTCCACAAGGTTGCAGATATGTCAGCAAAGCAGCAGCAAAGACACAGGTGGAGTTTGACTACGATGGACCCTCCATGACAACTACAGTCCCTGGTCCACGATCACAAGTAATGGTGTACACACACACCACACACACACACCACACCACACACACACACACATTTATTGCAATCAAAAGCTTTTCTCTCTCTTTCTATTTCTAGGAGCTGATGAAACAACTGGGACAAATACAGGTGAGATGTGTGTGTTAGTATTTGTGGTTTCTGCTACTTACAGTTGAGCATGATTGTCTACAACAGCATAAATACAACAAGAGTACTTCTCCATTCTTTTATATATGAGTTTATTTATTTGTTTTTACTGAATGCCTTGTTTCGGTTGATACTGGTTCTGGATACTGATCTCCTACAACCGCTGGCAAAAATTATGCAGTCATCACATTTGCAAGATGTTCAGCAACTTTGTAATCTAAAAGAAATACCTGAACAAATTTCAATATGCAAAATATTTAATCATGTTCAGGCTATAACAAGCTGGCTGCTTTTGGTGGATATGCAGAAAATATTTATTGAACAAAAGTTGGCATTGGAAACTGGTGAACTGGTCTTTTTTTTGTGTGCGTGTGTTTTTTCAGGAGTTGCATATTTTTTTGGAAATTATTTCACTGATTATGTTTGTACATTAATAACTGAACATTTTTTAGTATATTGCATTTTAATAACATGATACAGTATGTAGTGACACTGAGGCAACAACTACACTCATCATTGTATGAAACTTTTCAGCATTACAAACAAAAATGTGGAACACACACACAAACCTAGACATGTTTTAGAAAGGCAGTCAGACAAACGGTGACCTCAAATGTTCAAATGGCTCATTGTATTCAGGCAAAAATAAGCAAAAACCGCATCTAAGTATGACATACAGATAGGATGTCCTACGAGAGCTCTGTCAGCTTATTCTAACATGTTTGCCTTTAAATATTAATTGATAGTAATACATATTCTCTTGAAATTGTAATACTTTTTCTCTAGCTACAATGACTATGCCATGCTTCTGTGTGTGTGTTGGTAGATTGGGTCTGTAAGTATGTTAAGTCAGTGAACTACATAAATAATTCCTGGAGCACAATATGCTGTTCCCTCTTTTTTTAGCACCATCCACTCTTAAGGTTATATGGTGCTTCTGTCGTATCTGAAGCTCAGTGATACCAGAGATGGCATTATGCAAGTGATGTCTTCATATTGTGCAGGTGTTTGTGTGTGGATTTTGATATAATTTTATTCTAATTGTTTGTATTGTAGTAACAATAAAGTTATTTATAATTTTCAAGGAAACTTTGAAGCATGCTAGAAAGACTGTTAAAAGGTTACAAATGCAGAATGAATTGAAGGCGTTATGTTTACCTTCAACATAAGACTCTTCAAGAACCATAATAGGCTGAATTTATTTTCTAAACATATGCTAAACTGTGCTGTTTTGTTAAACTGCACTGTTTTTTATAGCAAATAACTGGCTGCTTTTGTCTTTACAGACTTTTTGTTATCATATTCCAGACTCGAGAATAATTTATGAATATCTTTATACTCTTAATCGTAAGTACCATGTGAGGTTTTTAATACATAACATGTTTTTCCCCAGAATACTGGTGCCATCAACTTTTTCTGTAACTATGAGGAGAGCAAAGGGAACTACCTAGTGGATGTGGATGGGAACCGCATGCTGGATATCTACACTCAGATTTCTTCCATCCCAATTGGTTAGTACAGATATTTATGTAATAACTTCAGTTTAGATTGTTGAATTGTGAGACTTGGATGAAATCTATAATCATAACAAATGTTATTTTATATTGCATAGCTGTCATTGAAAAAGGGCAGACACTATGGTTTGATAATAAATGGTTTCACCCAACCATGAGCCATGAGTGAAAGACGTTTTTGAATTTTAATTTATATTGTCTGAAAAATGGCCAAAAAAATCACAAATTCTACCAGGCTATGTTAACTCAGTGTAAAGTGCAATGGTTTTGTACTTAAGACAAGTTAGTATGAAAAACATAATTTGCATATAAGACCTCAGTTTGTACTCTTTCTGTGTGTGTGTGTGTGTGTGTGTGTGTGTGTGTGTGTGTGTGTGTGTGTGTGTGTGTAAAGGAGTCTACCTTAACATCCATCAGGAAAAACTATATGTAGCTGGCTGTGTAGATCAGCGGTCCCCAACCTTTTTTGCGCCACGGACCGGTTTATGCCCGACAATATTTTCATGGACCGGCCTTTAAGGTGTTGTGGATAAATACAACAAAATAAAACTAGTACCGGTACCGAAAAAAAGAAAATTTATTCATAACACACGTGAAAAGACCCAGGAAAACCGAGTAAACGATAAAAACGATAACAAAATAACGCTGAAAACCGATAAAAACCCTGAAAACTATACATTTCACACCTGAGCCTCAACTCTCGCGGCCCAGTACCAAACGAGTCACGGACCGGTACCGGTCCGAGGCCCGGGGGTTGGGGACCGCTGGTGTAGATGAATGGCTGCATGCTTAAAATGTATTTTCATTATTAATTTTTCTAATGTTATGAAATTTTTTTGTGTCATAATTTATGATTTCAAATGTTTTTCCATTTCATCCAGTGAACTCAAGTCTAAAAAGCAATGGGGACTACTGTGTCTCATCTGTACTCTATATCTGTTTTTCAATTGAAAACTGGTTTTAAAGGCAGTATTACATATATGGCAAGAGTCTTGTTGGTGCAAACAAGGAGCTTAACAGACAAATACTGATTAACTATCATGATGTTGCTTTTTTATTTTTTAAAGCAAGGCAAATCATAGATAACTATGGTGTTTACTGGTTCTTTTGATACAATTGGATCAATTACATATGTGGTCACTTTGCTGCCATTAGACTTGTTGTACTGTATTACTGTTGGAGTCAATTTTGATACACTGAGCTACTTTGCATTTCCACTGTGGTTTGTCCAACGGAACAGGGATATACGTAGTTTACTTGTATGCTTTCCAATAAAACTAATAATACTTATTTTAATAGCATACTTGAAGGAAATGGTGTATGCAATGCACCTTCCTTTGTAAAACCACTCCTGTTGTGTGCTCCTATAGGCTACAACCACCCTGCTCTCCTCAAAGTGATGACCAATCCAAACAATTTGGTAAGTTCGTTTCTTTTATCAGGAAAAATAAAGATATGGAGCAGATGGCATTGCAGTGAATGATTAAGTATACAGTAGTCAAAGAAATTGCATTCTGTGTTTTATACAGACAATTGTGATTTCCATTAGAGCAGTTTAGGGTAAATTATGCTAAGCTACCACAGTTCTGACATCATACAGCAGTTACAATCTTTCCTCACAATGCCACTGTGTGTAAGCAAGCTGGACAATGATCATATGATGATTTTTTTGGTGTAGAATCATCATCCATGATCTCAAGCACAGTTACCTCCATAGAACTCATAGATCACAATTTTAGCTAAGCATATGGTTATATAGATAGAATAACCTGTGTTGGGATTAAATAATTTGCAGTGCCTCAATAATGCTATGCTTTTTTTTTTATTAATAAGTGTTAGAAAGCAAAGCAAACAAAAAACAGAATGAGATTTGAATCATGGTCCTTTAGCCCTGAGTTGAATTGTTGTCTAATGCCTTTATTTTTCAGTGCTGTGTCCACTTAATACTACACTATATGTTTTTTGTTTTATTGTAAATATTCTGACTGGAACATGAAAGTGACACCTCCAACATATGTGTCCACTGAGTGTTTTCATCATTCTTATGTCTAATGTTGAGCTTCCTGTATGTTCTCAGAGGAGAAGTGAGGTGTAAAACAACAAATGATTTTTAAAGTGAATGTAAATTCTAATATTTGTTTTGGTTTGGGATTTAACAAGTAGGACATATATGTAAGTACATGTAACATCCTTTTGAAACAGTCTGAACAAGACTCTGCGTATTTGCATGTACTAGATATTTTTGTCTTTCTTCAGAGTACATTTGTGAATCGGCCAGCCTTGGGAATCCTGCCACCTGAGAACTTTCCAGACAAAATCACCGAAAGTCTTCTCTCAGTGAGAAACACACAAAAACTGAGTTTGTCTTTTTATACCCAAATTTGAGCTATCACACTAAAAAATTTTCTGCTTTTCTTTGTAAAACAGTACATTTTAAAATTCATGGATAGCAACTATCTAACACACATTTAGAATTTAAATTTGTGTACAGGTTGTTCTTACATTCTAGTTTTCATGTAACTCCATAATGTATTATTTGCCTTTATTGCTATTTCTGCAGATAATGCTAGCTCCTTGTACTCCTACTTTGCTTTCTGTCAGGTGGCACCTAGTGGAATGACTCGTGTTCAGACAATGTCCTGTGGTGCTTGCTCCAATGAAAATGCTTACAAAGCTATTTTTATCTGGTATAGGGTAAGTGAGTACAAATTTGATTTAATTTGTTAACACCATGTTAAATTATATCTGGTGACCACATGGTATGGGGGGTGTTAGTGCTCATAGCATGGGTAACATCTGTGAAGGCACAATTAATGCTGAAAGGTACAACATATGCTGCCATCCAAGCCGGGCAATCCCTGCTTATTTCAGCAGAACAATGCACAGCCACATTCTGCATGTGTTACGACTGCGTGGCTTTGTAGTAAAAGAGTCAGGTACTAGAGTGGCCTGCCTACAGTCCAGACCCGTCTCCCATTGAACATGTGTGGCGCATTATGAAGTGCAAAATATGACGATGGAGACCCCGGACTGTTGAGCAACTGAAGTTGTACATGAACCAAGAATGGGAAAGAATTCCACCTACACAGCTTTAACAATTAGTGTCCTCAGTTCTTATTGACGCTTATTGAGTGTTGTTAAAAGAAAAGGTGATATAACCCAGTGGTAAACATGTCCAAGCTTTATTGGAACATGTTGCAGGTATCAAATTCAAAATGAGTGAATTTGATACCTTTTATTTATTAGTTTGAAATTTGGATATCTTTTCTTTGTAGTGTATTCAATTGAATATCGGTAAAAAAGGAATGCAAATCATTTTATTCTGTTTTTATTTACATGTTACACAACATCCCAACTTCATTGGAATTGGGTTTGTAGTAATGTTCTGTGATGTTCTATTATCAGTAATATTATTTTATCGTAACACTATAACAGACAACTGAATCCAAATCTCGGACAAAAACACAAAATCTAAAGCAAACAAAAGGTCACCACAGGAGATAGCTGTCCTTAAAAAGACGGTAGTGTAGAAAATGTCTTGTATTGAGTAGGAAAAAAAATGTAAACCAACAAGTTGGAATTAAAATGAATTTAGTCTCTGTGGTTGTTCTTTTACTTAGAACAAAGAACGAGGCCCAAACACACCAACTAATGAAGAACTGAACACCTCCATGATCAACCAGGTCTCACTATTCATTAAGTTATTCACCACTTTCCTGCCATATTGGACTCAATATTTGCTTCTTATTTCTTGATGTTTGTCTTTTCTCTTGCTTAGTGTCATTGAATCCTTATGTCTTTTGATCTCAGGCACCAGGTTGTCCAGAACTCAGTATTTTATCTTTCATGGGAGGTTTCCATGGAAGAACATTAGGTATGTTAAATACTGTATACATTTTTGCTACTGTTAGAACAACAGCACCTGTCATAAAACAATTAGTGGTATTTATTGAACAAATAACAAACTGAATTCATGTTTTTATACCCAAATTTGAGCTGGTACACTACAACTGTTTTATTGTAAAACAGTTCATGGATAATAATACACTGGCACATTATAAATACTTTTTCATCTGAGGGATTGGAAACGGTCCAGGCAGATTGCTCAGTGATGCAAAACAACCCAGCTGTTATCATACAAAAGCCTGTGCTATAAAAATAGAAATTTGATTAATAACACCTCAAACATGTAAAAATTGAAAGCTCAAGGGTCCACATGTAGCATTTTTATAGCTTTTCACAGATACACAAGCATTGTATGTATTTAATCCTGTATGATGTCAGTTTGAAACTTTAGACTCAAGTCAGTGTGCTCTTTGTACAACTGGGGAAATCATTATTTGATTTTTGCCTGAATTTGTAAGTTTGCTCATTTAAAAAGAAATTAATCTCTAATTGTATGGTAGTTTCATTTTAATGAAGAGCGACAGATTATCAACCAGAAATCCAGAAAAATGAATTACATAAAAGTTGTAAACTTATTTGCATGTCATTAAGTAAGTAATGATACATAAAAATACAGATCGCTACACAAAACACAACGTATTACTTGGTGGAGAAACCTTTTTTGGTTAGTACTTTACTTCTTGTAGTTCACTGGATTTGCACACATTTCAGAAAGGATTTTTGCACTCCTCTTTGGCTGCTGCTTAGCAAATTGAAGCTTCAGCTTCCCCCAGAGATTTTCTACTGAGGTCTGGAGACTAGCTAGGCCACTCTTTGACCTTTACCTGCTTCTTCCTTAGTCCCTTCTATGTTCCATTGGTGCTATGCTTTAGGACATTGTCTCGCTGGAAGATCTACGAGCCCTCTTCAGTGTTCTGGCTTAGAGAAGGAGCTTCTCTTCCAAGATTTTTTGGGACATGATAACGTTCATTGTCCTCTCAAAGCAGTGAAGTGTCCTTAGCAGACAAACAGCCCTGACACATAGTATTTCCACCATAATGTTCTTTGGGTAATCCTCAGCATTCTTCTTTCTCCTTATTCCAGTTTGAATGTGGCTTCGTCTGACAAAAGCACACAAGCCTTCTCTGAATCATTTAGATTTTCGCTGTAGACAGGCCAGTTGCTAAAGCAGGGAAACTTTACAAGCACCACATGATTTTAATCCTTTATAGCTTACTGTGTTACACCTTTACCATGATCATGCTCTCCCCGTGAGGTGCATGCAAGATCTAATGTGGAGCTTCAGACTGAGGGCGACTATTTTCTATTTCTTCTGTTTTGGAATAATTGCACCAACAGTTGTCACCTTCTCACTAAGCTTCTTGTTGATGGTCTTGTAACCCATTCCAGCCTTGGGGAAGTCTACAATCCTTCCCCACCGGAGGAGGTTTGAATGGAACAAACTGAGTCTATAGACCGGTGAACACATAGCAAGTGAATATTAGGAGTATGTATAATTGATTGATTAATTGTCTGCCAGATTTCAGTCAGTCTCTGGGAACCAGAATTCTGGCTGCGTTGTAGGAGATCAAATACTTTCAGTCAATGACGTGCAAATTTATTCATTTTATTTAATGTGTTTTTCTGGATTTTTGGTTGCTATTCTTTGTCTATTAAAATGATACTGTTAGAGATTGTTAATTTTTTCGTAAGTGAGCAAACTTGCAAATTTCCCAGTGGATGATGGCAATCATTAGACTTTTTGGAAAGATAAAACCAAAAGGCATATTCTAACTTTGTGGATTTGTTACTAATTCATTGCTGTTGCCTTGTTAAGGTTGTTTGGCAACAACACACTCCAAAGCGATCCACAAACTGGACATTCCATCATTTGATTGGCCTGTTGCCCCATTCCCCAGACTACAGTACCCACTGGATGAGTTTACCAGAGAGAACGCTGAGGAAGAGGCTCGTTGTTTGGAGGAGGTAGGCTGTATGTATACACAGAAAAGATACTATATGAGTATATGTGAACAACCATAAGGTACAGACCAAAATGTCATCACAGGAAGCAAAATGGTTTTTTTTTAAAAATATATAACAGTTTTGATTTGAGTTGAAGGTTTTTAACCTATCAGCAGAACTAGTATCTGCTCCGTTGTGCAAGGTGGAATGGTAAATGGCCTGTATTTATATAGCGCTTTACTAGTCCCTAAGCACCCCAAAGCGCTTTACACACGAAGTTACCACCCATTCACGCAGACATTCACACACTGGTGATGGCAAGCTACATTGTAGCTACATTGTAGCTCTGACAGAGGCAAGGCTGCCGGACACTAGCACCACCGGGCCCTCTGACCACCACCAGTAGGCAACGGGTGAAGTGTCTCACCCAAGGACACAACGACCGAGACTGTACAAGCCGGGGCTCGAACCAGCAACCTTCCGATTACAAGGCGAACTCCCAACTCTTGAGCCACGATCACCCCTAGGTGGAACAGGACGAGCACTGCCAGAGCCCTAGGTATACTTGGTGCAGAGTCCTAGGTTTCTTCTGGTACATAACAATGTCCGGCCTCATGTGGCAAGAGTATGCAGGCAACTGCTGGAGAATGAAGGAGTTGATACCAGTGAATGCCCCCCATGCTATGTTTCAGTCCATTCGACACCACCAGGTTGCATCTCAGACTTGCCCAAATCCAAATCTGGAAGAAGGTCCTCCAGGACACCATGCATCATCTCATTGGGGGCCATAAAAATACAGAGTATCATTTTGATACTGCAATAACACATTAGCTAGTCCATGAAATTATTAATTTTGAGGATGATTTTTATTTTAGATGTGATGAGATCTCATGTGTTTTGAATTTGTTCTTTTCATTTTTTCATTTTTTGAGATTTTATTTTTGAAGTTTAAGTAATTGTTGTTTTTTCATGACATTACACATATTGCAGTTTACATTACAGTAAAACTGAAAATAAAATTGATCACATTATATTGGCACCTGTCAAAACATGGGGTATAATGAGAAAAAAGACTGTCTTTTGGGTATGCAGTGGTTAGTACCTACTACAAATGGTCCAACAAAAGGCAACTGGTCAACCGGTGCTAGGGCCATACAGTATTTGTCGCATGCTCAATTATGCGGGTAGAAAGCATTAGAAAACAGCGTAAGCTCCTGCATATGGCTCTACATAGAAGCACACTGTTCTGAGTTTCAGTGAAGATGCTGTACACTGTATGCTGAAAAACTAGTATGATCAACCAATTCCCAACTTCAGGTGTGATAACTGATATCACAGGACAAATTGACATCTGGCTTATCGGAGAATTAAGAAAGCGGAACCAGCTGCTCTCCTATAGCCCAGCATGAGTAGAGAACTCTTTTTTTCCTCTTGTACTTTCCCATTGTAGTGTACATTTCAGTGGTTTTTCTGTAATGCAACCATTCTCTGACTTGTATCCCCATGTGATGTCTGTGTTGTGTGTGTAAGGTCGGGGGGCGGGTTCATTCCACTGCAGGGCAACCTGCCACTGCATGTGGCGAATAAAATTTGAACTTGAACTTGAACTTTAATGTTGCTTTAATGTTATGAATGACTGATTTAAGTTATATCACTTTGACAAAAAAGTGCCATGTTGTGTGTGATGTTGGAATTCTTGTGTGCAACTCAAGGTGGAAGATTTGATTGTGAAGTGGAGACAGAAGGGAAAACCTGTAGCGGGAATGGTAATTGAACCGATTCAGGCCGAAGGCGGCGATAACCACGCCTCGCCAGACTTCTTCCGAAGACTGCGCAATATTGCACGCAAGGTAAGACACTAGCTTTAAAGACAGACTGGTTTGTATGTGGGAGTTAATCATAATAAAAAAAAATTGGGGGCTTTTTTTCTAGACTTACAGTGTTTTAATGTTGCTAAAATATTTTTAAAGATATGTATAGATCCATGGGAATCATAAAGGGGTGCAGGAAGAGCAGGAACTGAAAATGGTCTCAAAAATATGTATACAGTTTCTTTGATAATGTTGTGGAAAGGGCCCACATGAGAAACTGGGACCGTTTGGAGGGCTGCACCAATAAGCTGAATTTAATATTCTGCTCAATATTAATGTGATATATTTATACACTGCTACTGGGAAGAGGAGATGATACAATTAAAAATGCAATGTTGGTGTTGTTATTATACAACACCAAGATTTGATTCCATTTTAACTAACATTCCCCAAAACAATTGTGAATAAAGGTGATCATCACCAAGGGAGGATCTGTATCTGGATTTGTTCAACTTCATTACCCACAGTGTTTGTTTTGTTTTGGAGTTTAGTTTGTACATTTGTTCCAGTCACATCAACAGCAATAGCTGCAGTACAGTGGGGCAAAAAAGTATTTAGTCAGCCACCGATTGTGCAAGTTCCCCCACTTAAAATGATGACAGAGGTCAGTAATTTGCACCAGAGGTACACTTCAACTGTGAGAGACAGAATGTGAAAAAAAAATCCATGAATCCACATGGTAGGATTTGTAAAGAATTTATTCGTAAATTAGGGTGGAAAATAAGTATTTGGTCACCTCAAACAAGGAAAATCTCTGGCTCTCACAGACCTGTAACGTCTTCTGTAAGAAGCTTTTCTGTCCCCCACTCGTTACCTGTATGAATGGCACCTGTTTGAACTCATCATCTGTATAAAAGACACCTGTCCACAGCCTCAAACAGTCAGACTCCAAACTCCGCCATGGCCAAGACCAAAGAGCTTTCGAAGGACACCAGGAAAAGTATTGTAGACCTGCACCAGACTGGGAAGAGTGAATCTACAATAGGCAAGCAGCTTGGTGTGAAAAAATCAACTGTGGGAGCAATCATCAGAAAATGGAAGACATACAAGACCACTGATAATCTCCCTCGATCTGGGGCTCCACGCAAGATCTCATCCCGTGGGGTCAAAATGATCATGAGAACGGTGAGCAAAGATCCCAGAACCACACGGGGGGACCTGGTGAATGACCTGCAGAGAGCTGGGACCAAAGTAACAAAGGTCACCATCAGTAACACACTACAACGGCAGGGAATCAAATCCCGCAGTGCCAGACGTGTTCCGCTGCTGAAGCCAGTGCATGTCCAGGCCCGTCTGAAGTTTGCCAGAGAGCACATGGATGATACAGCAGAGGATTGGGAGAATGTCATGTGGTCAGATGAAACCAAAGTAGAACTTTTTGGTATAAACTCAACTCGTCGTGTTTGGAGGAAGAAGAATACTGAGTTGCATCCCAAGAACACCATACCTACTGTGAAGCATGGGGGTGGAAACATCATGCTATGGGGCTGTTTTTCTGCCAAGGGGACAGGACGACTGATCCGTGTTAAGGACAGAATGAATGGGGCCATGTATCGTGAGATTTTGAGCCAAAACCTCCTTCCATCAGTGAGAACTTTGAAGATGAAACGAGGCTGGGTCTTCCAACATGACAATGATCCAAAACACACCGCCCGGGCAACAAAGGAGTGGCTCCGTAAGAAGCATTTGAAAGTCCTGGAGTGGCCTAGCCAGTCTCCAGACCTCAACCCCATAGAAAATCTGTGGCGGGAGTTGAAAGTCCGTGTTGCTCGGCGACAGCCCCAAAACATCACTGCTCTCGAGAAGATCTGCATGGAGGAATGGGCCAAAATACCAGCTACTGTGTGTGCAAACCTGGTAAAGACCTATAGTAAACGTTTGACCTCTGTTATTGCCAACAAAGGTTATGTTACAAAGTATTGAGTTGTATTTTTGTTATTGACCAAATACTTATTTTCCACCCTGATTTACGAATAAATTCTTTACAAATCCTACCATGTGGATTCATGGATTTTTTTTTTCACATTCTGTCTCTCACAGTTGAAGTGTACCTCTGGTGCAAATTACTGACCTCTGTCATCATTTTAGGTGGGGGAACTTGCACAATCGGTGGCTGACTAAATACTTTTTTGCTCCACTGTATCTGCCTTCCATTCTGTATCTGAAGTCACTGGAATGTCCTTGCCTTTCTTTACACAATTTCTGCTCTCAGGTCCTACACTGTAGCCTCTGTCATAGCAGTCAGTAAGTTGCAAAGTGCGACAAACTGTGTGACTGAGTGCTCATGCCCTTATGAAATTATCCATTTTACTTACATACCAAAAACATGGTTAATTTTCAGCACTGACCAACACAACACATCCTTATGCACAATACAATGCAAAATAACAATTTAGGTTCAGGGTTTATTTTAGTCACTTTATCTTGGATCTGCTTTAAAGGTCCAACATTTTTCCCTGTTGTGTCAGCCTGTCCTATTTCACCCTGTCCAAGCATGCAGTTACCTCTGTGATTAAAGCATTCCCTGTCATGGTCTTTTTCATTGAACCCTTGTTAATCCACGTACAGAGAGTGGTAACTGAGCTGTGTCTCGGACATCACAGCTCTCATCCAGAACCAAGGAGAAAAAGTCAAAATTGTCTGCTTTGGAGTTCAGAGATTCAAAATTTCTGGCAGAGTTATACTGAGTATATTTGCTTCCCCCCTCAGCATGGCTGTGCTTTTCATGTGGATGAGGTCCAGACTGGTGGCGGAGGCACAGGAAAGTTTTGGGCCCATGAGCACTGGGGTATGGACGACCCTGCTGACGTTGTCTCTTTCAGCAAGAAGCTTCTGAGTGGGGGTTACTACCACAAGGATGAATTACAGGCAGACAAGGTTTGACATTTTTATGTCTGTTTTTCTACAATAATTTTAAATTCCAACTTATTTATTTTTTGTAAGTTCTACATTACATTAGTTTTGTAATGGGCTCAGGAGGAATAGCAGGTCATCTACTAATCGACAGGTTGGTGGTTCAATCCCCGGATGCTCCTGTCTGCATGCCAAATACCCTTGGGCATTAATTCCAACCCCAAGTTGCTCTCCTGGACTATACATGTGAATTTTAGATAGAAAGAACTTGCATAGAAAAAGCATAGAAATAAGTGCCTATGTGATTAGATGAATGAGACTTTTAGTGCTCAGGCAGAGGAGAAAAGCACCACATAAGATTTAGAATCAGCTAACCAATAAAAGTTAGCTTAGTTTTAAAGGAAATGAGTTTAAACATTTTAGTGTGGGAGTGGCTTCCTGCAGAGGTGGAAATAGAAGAGGCACCACATCCTGCAATATTACATGTCACAGTTAAAAGATTCTGTCTCACAAAAAAGCAGTTGTGAAAGTCTGTTGCTGTTATTCTTCATAATATTAATAGTTTTTATAACTTTAATAATAGGAATATCATTTCAATTTTACAAATTGAATGTTTATCTGAATGATTTGGCAGTCAGTTTTGGTGTGTTGTGGCACAATTCTTTTCTGGTAGTTTTCATCTTTGTTGCCATGATGCAGACACATAAATGTTTCTACACTGATATACAGCCTGTCGAGAATGCTGGTGCCTCACAGGGGTTCCTGCCCAGTGTCAGCTGAAACAGGAATCAGCCCCCTTCCCTACCCATTTTGATAAGTTTTAGCTGTTCTTTTTATTTTAGGTTTTTACTACCCAGTATCCAGTGTTTTGTTCTTGTGCTTTCCGCAGCCCTACCGCATCTTTAACACATGGATGGGTGACCCGTCAAAGAACTTGTTCCTTTCTGAGGTTCTCAATGTGATTCGGAGAGAAAATCTTCTGGAGGAAGTGACCCGCTCTGGCAAAGCTTTGCTGAATGGCCTCTATGAGCTACAGGTACTCTTGTTTTTTTTTTTTAATTAACTTGGTCCAAACTTGTGGCCGTTCATGTTTGAAAACCTGCCTTAACTAAAACTGTCCGTGGAGCAGAATTACAACAAAATTCCTCCACACCGACTTGAAAAACCCAGTTAACATTTGACTGTCACGGGTAGCACAACTAATTGTTAGGTTCATGGGGCTGTTACTTTCACATGGATTTGGATAGATTTCTTTTAAAGCTTTTTTTTTCTCTTAATAAATAAAATAAGCATTTAAAAGCTGTGTGGCAGGGCGTGGCTTGCGATGCCGCGCAGGTGAGTCCACCTCACCTGCGCAGCATCGCAATCATACCTACAATCATACCTTGCTAGTTTCAAAATCTGTACCGGGTCCTGTATTTGTGGTTCTTGTCGTTTGTGTGTGCCTGCGAGCTGCAAAGCTGCGGCCGATTGTGTACGGCAACCGTAGTAATAATAAAATGCTGAAAAACATGGAAACGTGGTTGCGCTGTGCCTCTTATCGGCCACAAACTGTATTTTGTATTTACTCATGTTGTCTTTTTCTAATACAAAAATTTGTTTGATCTGAAACATGTAAGTGTGAGAGACAGAGAATGGAGGCAGTAGCATTTAAAAAAAATATTATTAGCTTTTAAGTTTCAAGTTAGTACATCGCTTCAAAATTCTTTGGTTGTTAATCATTGACCTGAATATTTTTGCTGATTTTTAAGCTTACCAACTGAGCGTAATGCTGCATTTGAATGCTTTGAATGGTCGTGATCATAAATTACGTGGCTTTTTTCCGCAGGCTCAGTACCCCAGCATACTGAGTCGAGCCCGAGGACAGGGGACGTTCTGTGCCATTGATGCCTGTGATGATGCCACACGTGACAGGATCATGCTCAAGGCCAGAGACAAAGGTATAAAGCATATGGTGTTTTTCTTTTTTATGATGGCTCCTTTGGTTCAGTTTTGCACTCATGGAGATCATGGAAGGCAAGTTTATGATATTTGCAAAACTAGACAATAATGAGGATAATCCTTTGGCTTAGCAAAGCCAAAGGAGTAAAGAAATTTACGATGTTGTCATTTCTGTTAGTAGTAACCTTAACTTATTTTTAATATAGCTGAAACTAATCAGCGAAGTCATCAAAGGAATCATATTTGAAAGTGCTAGATATCTGTCTGATATCTCTGTAAAAAACAATTATTGTTGTTCCATTTTGTTTCGTTGGCAGGCGTCCTCCTTGGGGGCTGTGGGGATCGCACAATCAGATTCCGCCCAGCTCTGGTTTTCAAGGAGTATCATGTGAACCTCTTCCTCAATATTTTTAATGATGTGTTGGCGCAGCACAAATAGATCCTTTCCAAAATCCTTCTAAAAATATACAATCCTGTGTTAAATCAGAATGGGGGAAAACGTAACTCTGGACAGTTTAAGAAAAGAGAAGCACAATCTAAACAAAATAAAATTCAACTAGCCCTGAGCTACAGCTAAAAGAAGGCTAGTTGTAGTAAATGCAAATTTTGTAGAATGTTCATGTTTCTGAAAATTAAATCTGTTAAAATAAGCCTAGAATCTTTTTAAATAAAGATTCATTTCTGTTCATGTACATGTATTCAAGTCTGGTTGAAGTTACTTTTTCCTGGAAAACAACTACTTAAAGAAAACAGTTAAACAATTTGTCTTTGCACAGAAATGTTGGCCATTCTGCTCTGGAGATGATGAGACATCACGCAGCTGTATTTTCCAAAATCTCGCCATTATAACTTATACTGAAGTATTTCATTTCACATTCACATAAAAAAGTGTTGGTTTTTACGTCAAATTAAAGTGCTCTCTAAAGCTAACGTTAGTTGTTTTTTGTGGCACTGTTCTGCTTAATTTCTGGAATCGGGAAACATAAAGTTTGCTTTATTCTTAATCTGGCCTAAAAACACTCTTGTTTTGAATATTACCAGGGAAAATATCCCTAATATGTAAAACATTAAACCTTTTTACATTTATGAATTGAGATATATGAGATTCATAAGTACGACTGCACATGTGGTTGTAATTCTGTAACAATTACTATAGCAATAAACCCAATAAATGTCTTAACTCCTAATGAACTTTAGTTGTTGACTCATAGTGTTGCATAAAGCTGCTTTTAGTGCTCAAATGCAAGAGTCGCCTCACTGCATACATTCATCCTGCCACGCACCTATCCTGGATACAGAGTACAGTGTCAGTGCTGACTCTCTGTATGAACACAATCCATCTAAACTGTCCGTTAAAACTGTCCATAATGTTATGACTATTGTGTTGCTCTTAATAGTAATAAACTTGAAATGATGTAGCCAAGAAAATGTGACTCTTAAATAGACCATGAAAATGTCATAGATAATTTAGTGCCTGCATGTTATTTCAGTGTAACATTTTTTATGCCCTCTGCTCAAATGAGAGCCTTGGTAACACCATTTACTTTACTCTTAAAGAAAAAGAGCTTTATTGTTGCTGCCTGACATTTTATGGAAATATAGTTACATTTTGTTTTCAAGACTCTCTTGTTTTTGATTTCATTTAAATCTTTTTATTTGTGACATTAGGGTGTACTTTGCTTTACTCTGTGTCATCTGGGATAGGCTCGAGACCGATGTCATCCTATTTGGGTTTTAAGTACATTACACTTTGCATAAAACCATTTCTGAGTCTGACACATGACAAACAAGGTAATGTGCTCACAGTCATTGATTCAAAATGACATATTAAAAAGTTAAAGCATAAACACTTTAGCAAATACTAAACCCGTACAATCATTATGCTACTATCTACACTGTTTACACATAGAACGAAACAGACCCAAGTAAAAGTTTACTGTAGCTAGATAAGCTATTTTTTTAAGGGGGAGTTGAACTTAACGCACAGGTCTATTACAGAGGGTGGTCAAAAGCACACATTAGTTTCAATGTGAAGCTGAAATAAATTACCAAATAACTTTAAAGCTGAAATTCTTTTGACATATTTGGCATTTTAATTTTTTAAAGTCTGCTTCTGTAGAACGTTCTCAGTAGTAGCAAATGTTCCATGCAGCTTTTAGGCAAGTGTTAGGAATGTGATTCATGTCTTTTCTAATTATGTCTTTATTGTTTACCTATTAGAACGAAATACAAATAAACAATATTTCTTCTCCTTTTTTACATTTACGTTGCATAAATTTTACCCCTCTTAATGTAGTGAATTAAAAAACAGTTCACAGGGTCAGATCATCATCCTACACTTAATACTGAACATACATGAAGGTTGGGTTGTAGGGTGTCTCCTAATATGATGGTGATTTAGATAATGGTGCCTGTCTTCTTGTTGTCAGGCATTATATGGAGGATCTGTGATAATCTTAAAAAAAAACCCATTTACACTAAATACTTGCACTTGTGATTTAATATTGATGGTCATTGATGTAATTATTATAGATTGTTGTCTATAAAATATTCTGTCCATGTACTGTGATTAATAAAGTTTTGAGAAACTTGAGTTTTTGTTTCTGTTGAAAGGTTTTTGACCTAATAAAAATCATAGAACTGTAAATGGACTGATAGGTTATGGTATTCAGCTAGGTGTCATTCAAATCTGAAAAAACAAACGAAGAAAAAAAAAAGTGCCCCTCAGAATTTTTTTTCATTTTAAATGTGCAAAAACTTTTAAAAGGGAACTCACAGCTTAAATATGCCACCAGCTCCAAAAATAATAATCATTTAAGGCTGAATTATACTAAATACTTAAAGTTTTATTTAACTGTGTTATATACGCTATGACACTAATCCTATATTACACTGAATTTCTGTACTCAATATATACTAACAAAGTGCTATCATTTAAGGTGTCATATTTTATTTTCTACAGGTGAAACTCGGAAAAATTACAATATCATGCAAACGTTCATTTATTTCAGTAATTCGACTTAAAAGGTGAAAGTATTATAATTGTTATAGTCTTGGTGGTTATGGCTTACAGCTTATGAAATCCCCAAATTCAAAAGCTCAGAAAATTACATGAAATCAATAAAACAAGAATTTTAAATAGAGAAATGTCGGACCTCTGAAAAGTATAATCATGCATATGTTTGGGTCCCTTTTGCATGAATTACTGCCTCAGTGCGGCATGGCATGGACGCTCTCAGCCTGTGGCACTGCTGACGTGTTATGTGAGCAGCCTTCAGCTCTTCTGCATTGTTCGGTCTCATGTCTCTCATCGTTCTCTTGGCAATGCGCCATAAATTCTCTGTGGGGTTCAGATTAGACGAGTTTGCTGGCCAATAAGCATCGTAATCCCATGGTCATTGAACCAGGTTTTGGTACTTCTGGTAGTGTGGGCAGGTGCCAAGTCCTGCTGGGAAATGAAGTCAGCATCTCCATAAAGCTCGTCTGCAGAAGGAAGCATGAAGTGCTCCAAAATGTCCGGGTACATGGCTGCGTTTACTCTGGACTTAAAAGCACACTATCACTCACTGTGTGTTAATAGACCTCTCTGCATTGAATCATACTTGTTATTAGTTTCTGGCTCTCTTCCGTAGCATGTCTTCTATTCTGTCACCCCAACCGG
Source organism: Haplochromis burtoni (assembly GCF_018398535.1). Taxonomy (NCBI): domain Eukaryota; kingdom Metazoa; phylum Chordata; class Actinopteri; order Cichliformes; family Cichlidae; genus Haplochromis; species Haplochromis burtoni. Next base: position 2,560,192 of record NW_024582406.1, on the reverse strand, counting down.
TCGCAGCAGATGGAGTTTTTCCTTCCCACTGTCCACAAAGTGCTTGCTCATAGAGGGTCATATGATTGTTGGGTTTTTCTCTGTATGTATTATTGTAGGGTCTTTCTTACAATATAAAGCGCCTTGAGGCGACTGTTGTGATTTGGCGCTATATAAATAAAACTCAATTGAATTGAATTGGATCAGCACCAGCAGATGACATGACTTCCCAAATCAGCACAGACTGTGGAAACTTCACGCTGGACTTCAAGCATCTTGGACTGCGTACCTTTCCATTCTTTCTCCAGACTCTGGAATCTTGGTTTCCAAATCAGGTGCAAAATTTGCTCTCATCAGAAAAGAGGACTGAGCAACAGACCAGTTCTTTTTTTTCTTTAAGACGTTTCTGACATTGTTTGCTGTTCAGGAGTTGCTTGACAAGAGGAATATGACATTTGAAACCCATGTCCAGGATCTGTCTGTGTGTGGCTGCTCTTGATGGACTGATGTCCAACTTCTTTTGCAATTACCGTTTGAGGTTTCCTCCTTATGGAGGCTGTCAGTGATGGTTTTCTGGTACAACTGTCATGTCAGCAGCCTTCCCCATGATTGTGACTCCTACTGGACCAGACTGAGAGACCATTTAAAGGCTCGTGAACCATTTGCACCATTTGCAGGTTATTAGATTAATTAGCTGATTAGAGAGTGACACTTTGAGCCTAAAATATTGAACCTTTACACAATATTCACATTTTCTGACCTTTTGAATTTGGGGTTTTCATAAGCTGTAAATCATAACCCTCAAAATTATAACAAATAAAGGCTTGAAATATCTCGCTATGCATGTAATGCATCTATATGATATATTAGTTTCACCTCTTAAGTTGAATTACTAAAATCAAGGATTTTTGCATGGTATTGTAATTTTTCGAGTTTCACCAGTACCAGCCTAGTTTGTCTAACATGATCGTTTTCTTTTTTGTTTGTTTTTCTTTTTGTTTTGTTTTTTTCGTGCACGCCCGAGAAGGGGGGCGCGAACATTTTTCTTGTAAAACAAAGGGGGGCCTAGCGAAAAAAGATTGGGAATCACTGACATAAGCCCATGGCTGTGTCCCAATTCGGGGTCTGCACGCTTGAAGTACGCGCACTACACGTACTGTCATATGTCTCCCTAACCACTTCCGGGAAATAGGGCGTATGTGAACCACGTGACGATCCCTCGCCTCGATTCCTCGACGGGAGCGAATGATGGTTATTACGTGGACCGTTTGCATGACAACGTGGCGGTAAGAAGCCAATAAGAACTTGCCTTGAAACGTTTCCCTCCCGCCCCGCCTCCATACTTTGACGAACTTTTTATTGGTTAGAGTTTTCTTTAAGGCACTGATGATTGGATAGCTGTGTATCTAAACCCGCCCAATTGCCATTGTTATTTAAAGTTAGCGTTTGCCAACGCGGACTGTTTCTGGAGTGACCCTCTACCTGTATATTGTAAAAAGTGGCGCAACAAAGCTGGTGAGTTCATCTTTTTCTTGCATGTAAAAAGTGATGTGTGGTGTATGACAGAGCTTTTGTGTATTTATTCTATCAGAACTTTAAAAATGGATTTCAATGTTAAGAGAGTGAGAAAGTGATTATGGATGCTTTTACCTCATGATGACATGAATCGTTTACTGTGATTTGACGCTCTGGATACCAGATTTTTCTTCTTTCATCAGTGTCAATAATGCATTGTTGCTCCTGAACTATTTAGCTTGCAGACGACTTTTAAAGCAAATAAATAAACAAGAATGACCAGCTCAGAAAAAATGCTGGGAAAAGACTGAAGAACTCAAATTGTATGTTAAATGAGTTGTACTTATTTTGTTGAATGAAGTACAGTCTTCAAATGTTGTTGGTTCTTGGTTGTCTCCTATTCATTTATATCCCTGTGCATTTATAAATATCAAATTGATTTTATTTATATATATCTATATCTATATCTATCTATATATCTATATCTATATCTATATCTATATCTATATATATATATATATATATAAATAAATGTTGACTTTGTCATCTTCTTCAAATTATTGGTAACTCATGTTAGTCCTGGCCCTCCTTAAGTGGAAAGATACTTCAAAAACAATCTTCTGAATGCTTCAGGTTGAGAGCTCTGTAGTTGGCTTTTATCCTGGTTAATTCAATTGGCAGTGAAATTGGCAGTGAGCTGCCACAGTATTGTTAGCTGTTGTGTTTTATTCTTTGAGTAGTGTACGTGTGTTTTGTAATAGTGTATTGTGTGTTATACTTTGTGCTGTGTTCTCTCATATGGTCTGTGCTCTCCATGTGAATTTGACTTTTTGTCTTCTCTTCACCCCCTGAAGTCAGTTATGATGCTGCTGAATTCATTAGCATCGCTCTACTTCCTGGCCGCTGTTGCCTTTGCTGTGCCTGCTCAGGAGAAGCGCATCCATCACCAGCCTGATCTGAGTGACCACGCCCATGATGATGCTCACAGTTTCCAGTATGACCATGAGGCCTTCCTGGGTAAAGAAGAGGCCAAGACCTTTGACCAGCTGACTCCTGAGGAGAGCAAAGATAGATTAGCGTAAGTTGGACATAGTATCACAGATTTTCTAAACTATCTTGTTCTGCCTCAGGGGCAGCTCTAGAGAAATCTTATTCTGATTTCCATGGTGTGGCGAAAAATAAAAGCCATTTCTTCACACATATGCATGTGTTAAATTCCCTAATATGTATTACATATATTACATGGTAAAATACATCAAATGCAGTAAGTATGCACATGTTTTGTATAAAACGTGTATACTTACTTAGTCTGTAACTTTCTTAATGGTTTTAGACCAAATAATGAAACATTTCAGTTACATGAAAAAATAGAATTTTGACTTTATGTACTGTATAAATAAACATACGTACGTATAAAATTCAGAAAGCTACACAATATGAGGTGGATACAAGTCTAACTTAAGTTTTATACTCACAATCACCTAAATATACACAAAATGTCAGAAATCTGCACTGTCATGAACAAATGGATGATTTTTCTCCAGAAATTGAAACCTAATTTTCATAATTTATTGACTTTAAATTTATATTCAATGTAAATTGTAGCTAGGCTCTAAGGCATAAAACTAGGCTGATACTAATGTGTTAATCTAACTGGAGCTTTCGATTCTGTGTAATAATGAATGAATGACAAACTAATAGCTGTTCTGTCTAAGTATGCACCATTTCAGAATTTTTACCATTCGATGAAAGTACCTTGAGACGATTAAAGCATGTGCCTCTAGTCAAAATGTAATTCCCATTTCAAAAAACAGTTACAGAATCTCTAATACTGTATCTAATATCTAATATGTTACAGTCCATGACAAAGTGGCTACAATAATTTGGTTGAATCTAATAAAGAAGCATGAAGCTTGCATGTTTTCTTTATGCCTCCATGGGTACTCCAGCTTCCTCTCACAGTCGAAAGACGTCAGTGTTTATAATCCAGTGTTATTTGAATTTTGTCATGGGTGTAACATACTGTATTGGTGAATGTAGCCTGTGGTCTAAAGCATTTCAGCACTTAGTAAGACTCATTACCCAGTTCAGACTAGAATTTCACATACTCCACATTGACTAGAGCCCAAATAGGACAGTTGGATATAAAAATTAGCATTTGATACAATAGTCTGGACACTAGACATAATCATGACTTGAAACTTCTCCATCTCCCTTCACAGGAAGATAGTGGACCGTATTGACACTGACAAGGATGGCTACATCAGCCACGGAGAGCTGCATTATTGGATCAAACACCGACAGAGGAGGTACATCGAGGAAAATGTTAACAAACACTGGAAGGACTACGACAAGAACCAAGATAACAAGATAAGCTGGGAGGAGTATAAAAACACCACCTATGGCTACTATCTGGGTGTGTGTGATACCTTAATAGTTAAATTTTTATTCTTTTCCTTTTTTCCCTATTTGATCAAATTTCCATAATCTCCTTTTCTGCCTGTTCCGCTTTTTGCTTTTAGTGTCACCATAATAGTGGAAAATAAATGTTTTAATTACATTAGAGACTAACATTGATTTCTGTAAACAGCACAGTGGATGAAGGGCGCAGTGTTATTTAGCAAGTGGAAATGCAAATGGTTCAAATTTCTAGAGTTAGGATTATTCCAACGCAAGTTCCATCCAAAGCCCAATCAATCGATCACTGATTGTTTTCTCTCAAAGTGAAGATTTACTTGTGTTTCCTAAAGTTTCTTAAAGTAGAGGCAGAGCCTTCAGCTATGAGACCTCTCTACTATACAACTATCTCTAAGTATTTAGAAATATGCTGGGAAACATGTCACCCCTTTTCACTTCCTTTGTGTTTATACACCACTACTGCTTGTCATTAAATTTGGCCTTTTCTGTCCCATAGTTTGAGTTTTGTGTGCTTTACTACTTTTCTGTTTCTCGTCAACCAAGTGCCAGTGGATTGTCCACACCCAAAAGACAATGATGTGCTGAAAATGAATCTTTTCTTTTCTTAGGAGAGGAGTTTGATGATATTGATGACAAGGAGACTTATAAGTCCATGCTCAAAAGAGATGAAAGGCGCTTTAAGATGGCTGACCGAGACAGTGATGGCATTGCCACACGTGAGGAGTTCACTGCCTTCCTTCACCCTGAGGAGTTTGATTACATGAAAGATTTGGTAATTCAGGTAAAGCCTACTACTGATTACCGGGATGTAAATGTAAATGGGGCAAATTGTGTCTATCACTGGATTTTTAATTGTGAAAACTGAATGATATTCTTATGCAGGAAACTGTGGAGGACATTGATAAGAATGGGGACGGGAAGATCAACTTAGAAGAATACATCGGTAGGTTACTTACTTGACTATTTGAGCAGCTACTCTCTGCACTGGAGGCTGTCAGTCCTAAATGTGTGTATTATTCTTGTTTCACAGGTGATATGTACACAGCCGAGGATGGGGAAAGTGAGCCTGACTGGGTCCAGACAGAGAAGAAACATTTCTCGGAGATCAGGGATACCAATAAGGTAAAAGATCCTTAGTTCTTCAAAATGAAACAGATTTTTTTCATTAAGAAAAATAATACCTATAAACACAGTTATGGTACCAATTTGACATAAACCCATAAAAGTAAAAGGATTCGTTTCAGCCTGTCACAGTACTTACATTGAGATAATTGTTGATGTGAATTGGCACTATATAGATAAAATGGAACAGGCAATGGCTACATTGCTATAACCACTAGCATTTTCCAAGGTTTTTGGGTTGGTCCAACTTTAAGAAGCTGCTACTCCTGGTAGCAGATTCTCAGTGCCACTTAGGAGGTTTTAGACTGTTACGGTTACTTTTAAATGTTCTCTCTGTGTTTAGGATGGGTACCTGGATGCTGACGAAGTAGGACAGTGGGTTTTGCCTGGAGAGGTTGACCATGCTGACAATGAAGCCAAACATTTGATCCACGAGACAGACACTGACAAGGTAGACTAATCGTTGTTTAAATTCTAAATTCTTTTAATTCTGGTAGCTTTTTTTCTGGCTTTATTTTGACATTAAAAACCAGAGCAATTACGTTTATTTACCAGTTCATTTTTCCAACAATGTAGGTGTAGCCGACGAAAATACAGCACTTTATTTGGTCCGTCATGAAAAATAGTGGCAGCTGCCAAACATATTTCCATGTAAACAATAGCATTGTGCAAAATTCTTGAGCCCCTTCTTATATCCGTGTATTTTGTTTCCAAGACTTTCTTGTACATGTTAAAGGTGGTGTTGAACAATACTTCTTCAGGCTTCCTGAAGGTCTTTCAAAGTTTGTCTTTGAAAATGATCAGGTACAAAGACTGGGCTGAAAATGATTGAAAAAGCAGAAAATGTCCAGAGTTTTCAGAGAATTTTGTGTTTGATTGTTAACACTGACCTATGATTCACTAAAGCATAAAAAAAGCATCTAACTCAAGGGGTGAACCAGTGTTGTGTGTCTTCACATAACAGACAATCAAACTAATAACCAATTTTAAATTGTGTCTTTAAGTACTTTCACATTTCTTTAGTTGAATCTATGAAAAATTTCAACATGATAAAACACATTAACAGAAAAAATATTTTTGCCCCAACAAGGTGATATGCCAAAAACTTGTGTGTCTTGAAAAAAAAATATTTAACAATTTTAGGAAATTGGACAAAATGAAGATAAAAGAAGGGTCAGGCTTAAAAATCATCAACAGCAGATGAAAGTCAAGAAATAGAAAAAACCAAGCAAAGACTTGAGAGATGCATCTGGCCCTTTAGTTGATCCATTTACTGTTTGCTCTGAAGCCTCCTCAGAAACAGTATCAGTGGAAAGGTAATTGTCAAAAGCTGTCCTCAAGGAAGAGAAACAGGGGAAACCAAAGTAGTATAATTAAAAGCTAGTGGCAATTCAATTTATTTATACAGAGCCAAATCACAACAACAGTCGCCTCAAGTCACTATATAATCAACAACCAACCCCCTATGAGCAAGCACTTTGGCGACAGTGGGAAGGAAAAACTCCCTTTTAACAGATAGAAACCTCCGGCAGAACCAGGCTCAGGGAGGGGCGGGGCCATCTGCTGCAACCGGTTGGGGAGAGAGAAAGAAGACAGAATAAAAGACATGCTGTGGAAGAGAGCCAACAACAGGTCTGAATGATGAACCCAAATTTGAAATGATTGATCCAAGGTGTTGTCAGTATGTGTGGGGGAGATCAAGAGAGAGGTAAAACAGTGAATAGCCATCTGTAAAACAGCTGATAGTCTGTTATGGTTTCAGAATGAATATGAGCCAGTGGTGTTAACAATCTTGTCAAACTTGGTGAAATAATGAACAGTCAAGTTTTGATCTGCCATGCATTTTGGAAAGTGTGATGGCAACAGCTTCATTTTCCAGCATGACAGCGATCACAAACAAACTGCATACCTGAATAGAAAAAAAAACACACAATGGAGGCCTATCAGTATCAGTGGACTGGCCTCCCCAGAGCCCAGACATTAACATTAAAGAAGCAGTGTAGGATTGTCTTGAAAGAGAACACAACATCAAAAGAAGATGTTTGGAATCTCCTTCAGGAAGCCTGGAGAATCACTGCTTAAAGAAATGACAAGAAAACTTGCCTGAGAGTGTTAAGTTTCTTTTGAAGAATAAATGACTTGCAGACTAGAACTGTACAGTCTGTTTTTACCTGTATATGCTGTACAGAGTGATTTTGTATGCTCCCCTAACCCCTAACCCTTGTACAGGGTGTATCGAAAAGCTATAGACCAAAGTAATGGATTTAGAAGCTTGAACTAAATTTTAAAATGCATAGTTACACATGATGTTTTAGATACAAATCAGTTTTATTTATAAGGCACCAAATGACAACAAGAGTTGGAATTTATTTTAAACCGTAAAGACCCTACCCTACCTATACAATGCAAAAGTTACAATGTTCACAAGTACTCAGTGCGTCCCCATTAGTGTCCCCTTGGGAAGACCATATGATAGTCTTACTCGTGTCATACTTTTGCAGGCATGTCTGGAGTCATTGTTACTCCTATGCTACCTACTGACAACCATGTGATACCCTCAAACCCCCTCTTTCTAACAGTACATATTACAATCATTACTGGTGAACGTTTGTGCAATTCAAGCACTTTGAAGTTGGTTTAATTCTTTTTGATCATTTCCATGTATTTTGAATTTTTAAATAAATTGCTGCACCTGTTTCCCTTTACTTTTTCCAGCAAAATATAAAGAATGAGCGGTGGCTCAAGACCTTTGTACAGTACTGTAATAAGTATAAGAGTTCCAGAATTTTGGAGAGTTTGGTCAACACAGCGCTAACTTAAAATCACTTGTCTTTGAAATAATTGTGTTAATTTTGGATTAATTATTAACAAGCTTCTTTCTGTCTCTTGCTTTCTTCATTACTCCTTCTCTTCCTTCTCTCACTCAAACTACTAAATCAATGAAACCAATGGATGGAATCTGGTGACCAAACAACAGGATGAGAGAATAACCAAGAAGGAGATTCTAGCCAACTGGAACATGTTTGTGGGCAGTCAGGCTACCAATTATGGTGAAGACTTAACGAAGAAGCACGATGAACTTTGATGAAAATGTAGTTATGGGGATATCAGAGTAGGCGTGGGACTTGGGTCTGGATTATGCTGTTTTAGTTGTGTAATCAATAATGTTCTTATAACAAGCAGCATGTCAAAATTTGCTATCAAATGTTTGTCTGAGTGTGTGGATGGGAGGGTGTGGGAGAGATTAAAGTCTTCTTTTTCTACAATTGTACTTATTATTCTTTAGTCACATTATGATTTAAATTATTACAAATATAATTGTCAGAGTTGTTCTCGAATTGTGTAAGAGATGTTGCTGGTTTCTGCCTTTTTCGTGATTAAGTTTAAAGTTGCAGTGTGTAAAGGTAGAGTGTTCGCCCCATGTTTGGGGGTTCAAATCCACCGAATGGCTACCCTGAAGTACCCCTGAGCGAGGTACCGTCCCTACACACTGCTCCCCGGGGGCTGGATTGGTGGCTGCCTACTGCTTCACTGAGTGAATGGGTTAACTGCAGAGAGCAATTTCCCTACAGGGGATTAATAAAGTATACAAAAAACATATTACTGCTAGATGACAGTAAGTTGCAGATTGTAGTCAACTGAATTATTTGTGTATAATCCTAGCTACGGTGGCTGCTGCAGGACAAATATGTTTTAGCCAATTAGCCAAAAATAACATTTAGACTGTACACCATAATGGCTGTGGCCGGCCACTTTCGGCCATTTTCTCAATCGCAGCCAGTCAGCACGTTTGTACACACTACAAGGTCAAAACTTAGGAATGGATGAGAACTAAAACATGGTGGCTTCCACAAATCGCTCTAATTTATTTTTAATGGATTAATTATGAATTTCTAGGAAAGCATCAGTTTGCTGGAAGACATAATTACACAATAATCAATGTACATTTGAGTACAACATTCTTTTTCTTTTACAGTTCTCAATCGCTCTGGTGCAATGTTAATTTCATTGGGCATTTTATCATGGACCTTCGAAGACCTTTTTTTCCTGATGAAACAAGACGATAAGTGAATAAAAACAAATGCACATGAATAAATAAAATATTAGCGGCTTTTAGCAGATACATGACATCAATTTCGAAATAATACAGCAGCTTGTTCTTGAGTTATTGCATTCAGAAGATACTTTGAGATCAAGATCACTGGGATTCAAACCCGTCCAGTGTTTGTATTAGATGCACCTCTGGTATCAATTTGAAACGCTTGTGTTTCCTTGTTCTTGAGTTATCGCATTCACAAGCTTGGGTGTCCATGTCGCCTGCCCAACAGTATGACTACTCAGACTACTTAGCTTAAACCTTGGGGAGGGGACACGCATTTAGGCAGACTGATGATCAAATACGTATCCTCTCCAAAGTCACTGCGGGAAAAAAAAAAGCCAATTTATGGAGGACAGACAGTGTGCATTAAGTGTAGGGGACAAACCAGTAACAAAATGTGTGTTTATCATTAGTGTTATCATTTTTGTCTATCACCCACCATTTCAGACAGAGATTCAGTTCAATCTTATTTACAGCAAAAGTCGCCTCAAGGTGCCTTATATTGTAAGGTAGAGCCTACAATAATCAGAATGAGAAGATCTGAATTATCTGGGTAGCAGACCATCATTTGCATTAGTAAATTTTAATAAAAGATTATTTCCATCGTTCACATCCATTACAAACAGATGCATTCCTATGGAGAGGGACATGCTGAAATTATGACTTATAATTTTACAGTATTATGGTATCAAACTGTTTTCTGTAGTGTACAGTTTAAGCTAAGTAGTCTTCAACACGGCAGATGACTATGTCATGAACATTAAAGTGCACTGGCTTATTTCAATAAATGCCATTCAGTAATAAGCAGCTTAGAAAAAAGTGTCAAAGTGTTTAATGTATTTCTTTGCAAAATACAATACAGTGAAGTGAGGAAGCATGGCAACTGGCTCCACCAAGGGTTAAATACTTTGGCACAAAAACCAGTATTGCCCTTTCTTATTGTTTCTACACATACTTTCCTACTAAAGACTATTTGCTACTGTATTGATGTACAGTAATAACCCCCCCACCCCCAACTATCTATGAAAGAGCAAGACCGATTCACTGTCAGTAGTAACAGTGAAATTGCCCGTCAGTTAAAAGCAAATATAAACATGTTCTCAAAAGAGATTTAGTTGAAAGAAATAGAATGCATACATACTCTAAATTTTGTGTCATATTTGCACTTCATGAAGATTGAGATTTTGCTCCAGATCGACTTCACAGCATCACACAGCTGGCGCAGATTTGTCAGCTGTACATCCAAATTTCCCCTTCTACCAAATACCAAAGGTGTTCTACTGCTCTAAGTGAGATCTGAGGACTGGAGTATACTGGACTATATTGGAGTACAGCATTTATCCAGGTCCATTTGTAGCCTCAGTTTCCTGTTCTTAGCTGGTTGATCTGCTTTAAGGTGCAGTTGAGTGAGCGGTGAGAACTGACGTTCGCTGGATATTTCTTCTTTTTTAGACCATTCTTCATAAACCTGAGAGTTGGGAGAGCACCCTGTCTGGCATCAACAATCGCCACATTCAAAATCACATAAATCATATTCTACCCCATTGTGATTCTTAGGCTGACTTGGCCATGTCCACCTGCCTAAATGCTTTGAGTTGCTGACATGAGATTGGCCAACTGGTTATTTGCTTTAACAAACAGTTGAACAGGCATTACCAAATAAAGTGGCTGTTGAATGTATGTCATGTGACAGCAATATACATATACACTTGGACAATCGAGTAGTTGTGCTATATTCTCAGATTGTATACATTTTTTTCTCATGCATATAGTTTCAAACGTATCATTTTGATTTTTTCAATTTCAGCAATTTTGTGAATTTTAAATAGATCTTTGAGATTTCATAATGTCCCGACCAATTCTACACAGCAGTGAAAAGAAAAATCAAGTCCAAACAAAAACACTGAACCTTTTGGAATAACGTGCAGGATATGCTTTGCTAAAACTAAAATGTATTATTTGGGAACAGATGAGGTGATGCTTGTTTTGCGATAGTTTTTAATGTGTGTTGATTTGCAACATGAATTCGCATCCTTTGCCTTAATACTGAAAAAAACAAAACACAGGAACAGAGCGCTGCACAGTGAAGTTTCAAACTGAGCCTCCGTGGATATCTGGAAATGCTAATGTATCTCTCTGTACTGTAACATAATTATAACAATGTTCAAACAATCATATCTAATGAAGCGCTTGGTCAGTACACATTGTAAAAATGATTAGCCTACAAACATAATTTGTTCTAAAGTAAAGATTTTACTGTTAGACTCCATAAGAATATCAAGTATTCAGTTCAATTCAAATTGCGTCAAGCATCCCTTTACTTTGCTCATCAGGATGGCCGTCTGAGTCTACCTGAGATACTTGACAAGATGGACTTCATCAAGACCAGTACAATAACCGACTATGGAGGGATGAGGGTGGATGGCCGTGATGAACTGTGACTTCAGTTTGGTCCCATATACAAATGTTTTACACAAAAATCTATGACTCGTGAATATTTTCTTATCTGAATTGATTCATCCTATACAAATTTAAAACACTTAAGGCCACACTTATCTTACAAAACTGACTCATCTTTAAACTGAGGTACATGTTTATTAGTAATACATTTTTATTCATAATTCAATTCTTTAAATTTTGTGTACATTTTCTGAGCTACAGTGAATGTTACAAGAAACTACTGTTTGAGTCTCTACAGTTTCATCTACTTTTTAGCCTTAGCAGGGCATACTCTCTTACTGCTTTCTCCACTTCACCCGAGGTAAGCGTGGGAAGTGGGGGTGTGGTACTATGGAGACTGCAGGTTTGGACACAGCCCAGTTGACTGATTCACTAACATACACACAGTTACAAAAATGTCAAGAAAGCATGTTTCAAAGTAAGAACATTACTGTGCATATCTAAGTGAATGGGGCCCGATGTGAAGATCTCCATCATGAACAGTGAAGCAGCTCAAATTTAAACAACAACAGATCTGCTTAGAACAGGACTTCATGCATGTTTAGAGCACCCACTCAAGTTTGTCAGACAATGCATTGGATTGTAAATTTCATCTATGATATGAACACAATAAAAACATTGAGTCATTGCTTTATTTATAACTAAACTTACCTGTAGTCCATAAAAGCTGAAAAAAATGTAAATACGCTGGTACTTGTACATTTCTGCTCTGACTACTCAAAGCACTTTTCCTACAACACACACACTTTCATACAGCATATTTATGCACATCCTTACACTCGGCTAAGCATCAGGAGCAATTTGGAGATCAAAGACACTAAAGTGTGTGGACAACTAACCTTCTGATTAGTTCACAACCTGCGGTGCCTCCTGAGCACAAAATAAATCAAACCAAATAATAATAGTATGGATTTAAGCCTTAAATGCTGATTTTATTTAAAGGAAATTGTTGACATTAATCTGTAAGAAACATTTGGATGGCAGTTTCAGCAAATCTGTGTTGTACAGTCAGTGGAAGCATTTTCCAGCAAAATAAAAATACATTCAGGAGGAAATACTGTCAAGCAAAAAGTCATAAGACATTATAAAGTAAGTTAGAAAGTTACAGAATGAGCACCACTGTGGAGTCTTCGGTCGCCTCACGCTTGCATCACTGGACGAGCCTCTTTGGCCGTGAGGTCAATCCCAGAACCTGCAAAGCCGGTTCCACCCTTTCAAAACACAAAGGACCACAGTACAGTTAAAGAGAGAAAAGGTCTCTGCTCCTCAAAAATCAGCTTTCAAACAGCGAACCACGTTTTCTGTGTCTGCCAGGTTGCAGCATGACACCTCTGATTTCTGAGTGACAGCAACAGAATTCATAACATTGGGATGAGTGTTCAAAAATAAACATTTGAAATCCTTTTTTTAAAAAAAAAACTGTTATAATTATTTTTCACATACCCTCTGCAGTGGAATAATGTCTTTTTCAGAAAGTTTGTCTCCCGTCAGAGGATCAGTCATGTCCTTTCTGATCAACTTCTCCACACACTCCTGCGTCACCACAGCGCCCCTGAATACAGGACACATGTCACATAGGGCTGTGCGATATGACCAAAATCTCATTTCCCGATATAAGACATCTATCATCCCGATAACGATATAAATCACAAACATTTTACATTTTCTGAAAGTTCTGTGAATCTCGGGCAGCTCGACTTGCGTGAAGTGTTTCCAGCTGGGCGTCGTGTACCTGGAGTCGAGTGTTTTAACCGATGCATGAAACTATACATTTTTAGACATAAGTTGTAACGGCCGCTTATTACACTTAGTATTTATTACACGGCGTGCTGCGGGAAAAGCCTGTTCTAACGTTTGAGTTTAAGGTTTATTTTTTAGCACCTGGCGGCTCTTTTTTGCTTCTCATCTGTAAATACTCTGCATACTCTTTCACGTGATTCAGTTTATTTTGAAAAGTCTCAACAGGATCTTGAGCTTTATTCTGAAAGGTTTATGTGGAAAATAAACAAGCAGACACGTAATGGTTTTACCGTCGTTGTTGCTAACGACAACACATAAAAACAGGCGCTTGTCCGTCCTTAGTGTGGTTATATTAAATATAAGAGAAAGAGAGAACTTTAAGAAATGAATATAGCCACTACAGTGACCATCAAAACAATGAAAAGAGTTTATTTTGCGACACCACGAAACAAACGATAGTGTAAAATGAAACGATAGATGTTTTTATATCGTCATCCGATATATATCGTTATATTGAACAGTCCTAATGTTACATATCCCCTCACACTCCAGAGAACATTGGACCCCATTTACTAACATTAGGGTGGAAATGATTTTATCCTGTGCAAAACATACATTTGTGTTCAAAATTTCTGTCTGATTTATGAAAGACGCGTAGCAACTGATTCTGTTGTAACTCGGAATCGTTCGTAACCAGCAGCCATGTGAAAACTCCACACAATTTGCACACTGCCCTGCCCACATTTCTCGATATAAAGAAACACGTTGACAATGTTGTAGGAGAGAAGCCTGACTGTAGAAAATGGAATAACAGGAACCCGAGGTTTAAGGAGAAAGAAGTACAGACGCACGGTCTGTCATGGTCAAGAGAGAGCTGAGCGTTAAAACCAAAGTGTTCAATGATCCCCCAGACAAGCAGATTTATGAAAGACCCTTATAGACGAGGGACGGAGGTTGCTGAGGACAGGTGGGACTGGGCTTACTGGTATTAATTTGTAGTAGTAAAAGTAATTTTAAAGACTTGTGCTCTAATTCTCAAGACAGCCAGGCTGTCATTTGTTGGTACGCATGGTCAGAGGGACTTCTAAATTTGTTCATAAACAAATACAGGTGGCACTCACGATGGTCGAAGAACAGCACAGGGAACACTGTTGCCCAAGACGTCTTTGGTCACTGTACATATGTACCTGTCCTGGAAAGAAATGACAAAATTATACAGCCTCAAGACAAAGTGAAGTTACACACACACAACTGTTAAAAGGAGCTGCCATAGAGAAAGCTAACATCTTCCTGTGTGAAACTTCTAATTCAAATTCTGACTACACCTGCTTTGTTTATTCTTCAATTTAAATAACTTGTATTCACAGCTACAAAGAAGCGTGTAATGTAATGTTTTAGAAAAACATGCTAACAGCTACCAAGTCTGAGGGCTTGCATATATGAGATAAAATTTCTGATGCTCTAAGCCTGACAATCTATTTCTGTGTGCTGAGTAAACTGACCTGGCGGGTGAGCAGGGCAACTCGATCCAGACTTGGGTCCAAGGGGGTGAAACGCACTGTGATAAGCTCATTCATCTTAATGGGTTTTCCAGACATTGGACATAACACAGTCTTGCTCTGACAGATGTTAGAGATGGACAGAAAAGTGCAGCCATTACAAAATCATGCCATTACATTTTTAATAACTACTTCCCATAAATACTCAAATTTAGCAGTAAATATATTTGAGTAAGCGTAGTCACTAAGCTGTAGGAACTCTGTGACACCCTAAGATGTTTCCACATGATCATGATGTCAGGTCAACCTGACATTGGCCTCTGAAAGAGGGTCAACATCAAAAAGAGGAACGCAGAGTAAACATTCATACACTAAAACACTGACTAATAAAGTAAACAGGTAAACCTGGCAAACACACACAAATCTGGCCCACTTGTGCTCCAAGGTCTATTACACCAGCATTTTTAAGTAATTTCATGGCGGGTAGTTAACAAAGAGGTGTTCCTGTTTCTCTTTCACCGGTCTGTTTAAAAACAAACAAAAAAACCCAGCATACAGTGTAGCTCAACTCCTTCCTCGGCATGAGAAACATCATCAGTCACTCACTGGTTTCTTGAGAGCAGTGGGCTTGGCCTCTGGTGTCAGTGAGGGAATCCAAAAACTGGGCAGGCTCTGGCTGGAACTTGCAGCTGTGGCAGCACTGGATAATTCTCCAGGGCTGCTCTGTGTCCCGTCCTTCTCACTTCCAATGTTCTTACCTGAAAAAAAGAAAAAAGCAGTTTTGACAGAATTGTATTCATTATAAAAAATGTCTTAAAAAGAGTTTGGGTGCATTATAACAACACAAGTGACGACAGCAGCAGCCATAGCGCAGAGTCTGTGGGGTAGAGTCTGAGCTTTGGTTCCCTCTTGTGGCCAACATCGTAAGGTATATTTTGACAGTCATGCACGCACCAGATGTGAAGGGGTTGATAGGTTTAGATACAATGCTGTTCTCCTTTGTTTTAAACCTCTCCACTCTCTCTCGCTCTTCTGACTTGGACTCAAGTTGGTTGCTGCTCCTCTGCGCCTGCTTCTGTTTCTCGTACGCCTGAAGAAATCAAGGAAGAAAATAAAGCCAAGCACTCACAGTTCTAGACAAGAGAACCATTATTTCTTAGAGAAAGCTCTTTCATATGTGTTGGCTGCAGTGTAGATTTTATGTTGTTTGTTTCATTGTTTACAGGAGTGACTATGAAGCAAGTTCAACATATCCAAGCTCTGTTTGGATTAGCTGGCTTAGCAAAGCCTAAAAAACTCAGTCGCAATGGCGCTCATCAACCTTCTTTTTTAAGTGCGCTCTTTCAGGGTCTGTGTGCACTTGTATAAAAAGTCATTTAACTTTTGTCCTGCACAAAATGCATCAACAGTTAATATTTTAAATAGAGTTTTTTTTATGATATATGCTGTGTAACATGTACAGCTGAACATTAGAGCACTGAAACTTTAAATTTACTCATTGTCTTCTGGTCTGATGTGGAAATCACCTTATTGCCAAAGTCAAATTCAACTTTCTACTCAGTATTTTAGGTATTAAATATCAAACAAGCTCTGTTAATTCTGTCTAATCAAAAATATCAAACATTTTCTACATCACCAAATGAATACATGTAGATTCCAGTGACAAATAGCATACAGCTCGGTCTGCATGGCTTTCTTCTTCAGTGTTAGTTACCCCGATGATTAAGCCTTGATTCATAAAACAACCCCATGGTGTTTAGCTGTGGACGTGACTGTCCAAGCACCTGTGAGGAGTTAAGAACAGTTAAGTGAGTTACTTACTTTCATCTTTTTGGCAATCTGTGTCTTTTGGTGAAGAATATATTCAAGAATGGCCTGTTTTTCATAGAGGTATCCATCCGGACTGGTCACACAAACAGAAATATGACAGTGTTACACATATGCTAACATTAGATCGTATGCTTTAATGTGTGTGTGTTTATTAGAGCTTATTATAATTACTCATAGTTCAATTAAATACGATTAATAACTAATTAAAAATATATAAAGCTTGGGAGCTCAGGTCTATTTGTCAGAAACTGTAGAATGCTGTGGCACAGAACTTGACCACTAGGTGAAGTCTCCTGACCTGTAATAAGATGGAGTTGGTGTGTGTTTGCTGATCACTTGCAAGACTGCACGACTGCCAAACAGCATGATGCCAGATCTGTTTGACCTGGCTAACTGTGGTAACTGGTTGATACCAAGGCTCCCTGGATTAGACGGACTAATTTCATTTAAATTACAAAGGAAAAATCTTACAGTCTGATGTCTACAGTGAAAGAATCTGGTTGTTTTTTTGTGCTGTGGAGTCATTCTGCTGACGATGGTTTGGATTCATTTGTCCTATTATAAGAATAGGTCACTTGCAGTAAAGCCTTATTCACAAAAATACTACGCACATCTGGTGCACAAACCCACCATTTCAAATGCTTTTGTTATTATTTTTGACATTGTTGACATGTTTTAAACCTGCCACTACTGTGTTGCTTTTTGAGAACTTTTAGCCAAATTCACTTTGTTCTGTTTATTTAAGTTCATTTTAACTGACTTCCTGTTTTAAAAGGTCTGGCAGTAATCAGGCCTGGTGTCACTAGGAGGGGAAATTACTTTTCCACCTAAGGCCAGGCTGGCTCGGAGAGACACACCCCCCCCCCCTCCATGATGAATGAAATTATTTAAAAGTTGAATATGTTAATATCAACTCTGGAGCTCCACAGGATTGCAAACACAGTTGTATTAAAGAATGACGACTCCCCCTACAGACCTGTCACAGCAGCTCCTCCTGTTCTATTGCAAGTAGTTCACAATTTGCTCTGTAGCTAATAAAAAAAGCCGTGCAGAGTGTTGTTGTTAAATCAGTTCAGAACATTATACACATCCTGTACTATGTCACTGACACAGCCTCTTGCCTGTAGCTATCCATAAATATAATTTAGAATTCGTCTCCACCAAGAAACCACCTGATCACTCTGCTCCTCTCTGTCAGATGCTAGAGGTCTATAAAAACCCAACACCTAAAGACTACAGAACCACGTGACATAAAAGAACTGAATTCATTAAAGAAACTGCGTAGTATGATCTAAGGTTCATTATAAATAAATTCATGAATGTATTCATTTATTAAGGCTGTTGAGAGTTTATATAAAATGAAAATTTCCTTCCCCATTTTTATATATAAAGGATAAAGGAATACCACTCTATTCAAAATTCTACTGTAATTATTCAGTTAGTGATGAACTGATCCCCTGTGTGCAGGTGTTTGTGTGTTGGAGTAAAAAACATACGTGACAACAGGATCCCGACAGGGCTGCAGGGACAGGCAGCAGCAGTCAAAGTCTTTGACTGCATCTCTGCCAAGTCGAACACTTTGCGTCCCGTAACCAGAGGCCGCTGAGCAGGATCAGAGTTAGATAATGACATGACTAGAGATTATACAGAAAATCATGTTCTCTTTCTGACCGGGCTAATCCGAGAGAACAAAGACAAGAACTCGCAGCACTGAGGATGTCTCACCTGTATCCTTCTTCTTCTCGTGGTATGTGTAGACAGCTCCAGCTGTGCAGTTCTTTCCATGGCGAGTCATTGTCCTTCGGGTTTTTTCTAATTTAAATGACAAAATTCATAATTTGTCTCATATTTGGGAAACTATTTTGTTACAGCTGATGATATAAGCAGAGATATCTAACATTAGCTGTTATGCTAACATTAGCTGTTATTTCAAACTTCGAAAACACACTGCCAAACCAAACGATTGAAAAGAGGGCAACAGATAAAAAGGCCTGTTGGGACTAAAAAAGCTTTACAAGCAAATTATTATTACCAGATCCGCTTAACAATCTTTTCTTAACGCAGACTACAGCCACACGCACTTCTTCGTCGTTGTATTTTCTTTTGTTCTTCTTCTCCACGTTACTCGAACACTGGTGAGTGACCAGAAAACCACCCAAAAATTACACTAGCCCCGCCATGTGGAATGGAGTGGAATAGAATTTCTCAAGGAACAAAAATAACACACAGACAGACACACGAAGGAAACCCCTCATATGCTCTCAATCAAATTTGTCTGTCTTAGAATTTTGTTAATGTTCTTTTGTACTACAGCAAGTTTAAAAAAAGAACAAATTTAACTTCAATTTAAGTAGGCTCTTGATCCTCTGCTATCTTTCTCATATATCTGTGTAAGCTCTCAGTCATCCAGGTCTAAGGAGTCTGATATTGAACAATCTTGGTGTTTTTCTTTACTTGTTTTTATGGAGATTTCCCCCAAAACAATGATTAATCACTAATCACTTAATAACTATTGATAGACTGGTCTAATAAGTGGCCTTGATGAGAACTATGCATAGCTTGTCCTTATTTCACCAAACACCATTACCAAGATGTGGAGATAGATAATTTAAAAAAAAAGCCACTAGGTGTCGCTATGGATGAGGGTGTCAGACTGTTTCAAAACCTCAATCCAAGTCCTGCACAGCTGCATAGAAAAGCCTCGCTTTGCCCATCCCTACTCGTGTGTTACTTCCATCATTAAGGATTGTTTTTTTTTTAAATTTCCATTAATTAGTGTCCATTACTCAGTTTTTGCCATTATAAACTTCAAGCACTCCACTGTAAAATTATCAGATGATCCTCTCTACTGGTCCTCTTGAATTTCCCCCATCCTTTCTTAACATCATATTTTATATCTATATATATCTCCTCCTTGAATCGCTACCTTATCGTGGTGGAGGGGTTTGTGTGTCCCAGGGATCCCAGGGGCTATGTTGTCTGGGGGCTTTTGCCCCCTGGTAGGGTCTCCCATGACAAACTGGTCCTGGGTGAGGGACCAGACAAAGAGCGATTCAGAAGACCCCCATGAAAAGAATATCGAGGGAACAGAACAGCTAAGCACAAACATCAAAAATCCCAACATCACAACCAAAAAGCCCAGAGAGAAAAACCAGATTTAACCATAAGTCCCTCGAGTAATGAAATAAAAGAAATCCAAACCAACCGCCAAAAGATATACCGAGCACAAGGCCCACACATACCCACGCCCTGGCAGAGCAACAAAGGAACCGAGGAGAGAGGATAGCCACCCACCCCATCCCTCCAACCCCAGAAAACGAACATACAGGTAAATCCATCATCAACAACCGACCGAGCGTTTGCCGTCCTTCGTGCCGACGGACCTCATAAAGTCCATGGCGCCGCACCCCCAAAGCACAAAACACCCCCCCCAGGCCCTCACCACGACACCCAACCGAGCACAAGGACAACCCCACAGCACCCTGAAAGAAGCCGAGACCCATGGCCACCTTCCTCTAACCCGCAAAATAGGAGCATACACAACTCATCCCGCAGAGAAGGCCAAGATTACCGGACCATCATGAGAAAAAAGCTGCATTGATGAAGAAACCCGAGAGTATACGCCAACGCCAACAGGACGCCAAGAGGAGAGAACCAATGGCAGGACCACACCACACCAGGCTGACCACACAAAGAACCTAATGCGACACAACCACACAGGTGACATTGGAATCAGCTACACCACAAATGTCACCTCTCTGGTATGTGAAGGACGCCTGAGTTGCGTTGAACACAAAACAAGCGTAGCAAGGTTGAGACAACGGTACCGGAACAAGATATAGTATGAGGCTCAACCTCTACGCAATCTTTCGGACTCATGAGACACACAGCAAACATCCTGGAAGACGGGGCTGGACTGGCTTGTCCGCTCTGGAAAGTTGAGCACCACAGCTGGATGAGAAGGCCAGGCAGAGGCTGGCCAACGTGGAGAGGTATTCGTATAACTCATTCCACTCGGCTATCAGCATTTAACGCCCACGCGCTACGGCGCAGGTGATTTCAACAAACTACCCCAAAAAAAACCACACAACACTAAACCAACCAACCAGCCCAAGAAAACAACAACAAAAACAACAACCCAGCCACACCATAAAAAACCCCAACACCACCTAACTCCACAAAACAAACAAAACACAACAAAAAAACAACACAAAACACACCAAACCAAAAAACAACACAACAAAACCAACAACAAAAAAAACAAAACAAAACGGGTGCGACGAAACGGGTTGCTCCCTAGCGCCAAAAACGACCAAGAACCTCTAGACTCGAAGGAACGAAAACAACAAAGTCCCTGACAAGCTCGTAATGCCTCAGCGCTTATTAGCGCCCAGCACACAAGAGATGGAAACACAAGCCTTACGGACAAACACAACAGAACCAGACCTTTCTTAGCAGTCCCTAAGTGAGAGAGGGAGATAAGCTGGAAGGTGCCTCCACCCATAGTCGAGACTCCATGTATCCCTGCCTGGGAGACTTCAAATCTACACAACCAGTTGACCACAACCAGCAAACAACGGTCAACAGACACAGTCCACGATACTCGCGCACCAAACAAACACACACCAACCAGGCACTAACACAAAAGTGACAATATCGGAGAGCAACGCCTCCCCTACATATTCTACGAAAACCACAAAACACCGCCCCAAGGCCGGAAAAAAATAAACTGCTATTAATTAGAGGCACTTCTGTAGCTAATCACAAGATTTGGAAATAAAAAACGACAAACACACCAAGACTTACTCGCAACACAGAGTAAAGCAATGCCTTACAATAAAGTGACAACGTAACACTCAACGGCACCAGAGCATCGCGTCTAGGCCGTAGGTCGACCCAAAAAACATGCCGACTCGATATTATAGTAATCGATCTCAGTCACAGCGACAACTACGCAAGAACCATCTAAGATACATAGGAAAACAACTCGGAAGAAGTAAAAGAGAGGGAACCTACTGAGACTGTCAACCTTGTATACTACCCCAACCACTGGTGGGCTCGAGGGGATACACACACGTGCACGACCCGGGCGCAAAACCTAGAGGACGCTGACATGAACCATGAGGAACTGAACACACCTAAACGACTGATAACACAGTAAAGAAGGAAGTGTCGCCTAGGGAACGCGTACTAGCCCAGAGGCCCCACAGTCCCAGCGACACTAACATCATTATTCCAAACGAGCAAAATCACCGATCCGGCAGAGAACTTCAACAGCATTACCACAGAGAGAGAAGCATGGACATTGGTAACACCCAAATGGACACACAACTGATAGTATACTCTCCATGACCGTAAAAGCATGCTTGCTTGAGCTAAGACAAGCCACACAACCAAACGACAAAAAAACACCACCACACAACACACAAGGCCGAAAAAAAGATAGAAGCTTCGATGACCTGCACAGAACATGTGGTCAAAACTCAAAAAAGACCGAACCAAACCAAGCCACATAGATCGAGACCACCAGAGAGACCTATGAAGGGCAGGCCACACAAGGCTAGAAAGAAAAGGATCCTATCGGGCATGGTTTAAGCACTGTCCGGAGACTCCGCAAGCGAGCACGACAGGATATCCGGACACGTCCAAAAGCGGAACATGAGCCGGAAACACAATACCCAACACCCGCAATACACGGGATAAAGTGGCACTGAAACAAGCCAAACAAAACACTCCAAGGTCGTGGGACAAGCGAAGATATAAACGCGAGCCAAGAAAGAATCCAGTAGAACGGCACATGGCAAAAAGCACCTTCTCCGCGAACTCGCCTCACCGAAGCGAAGATTCTGGCCAAAACTCACGGCGTCTACAAGCGAAGAGGAAGCAAAGCAGGACTCGACTCTATAAACCCTGCCGCTAGCTCCATATCAAAGTCTGGCGAAGCGATGTATGACGATCGGACTGAAAACAGAAAAAGATTGACTCCAGGACAAACGACCAACCCCAACAGCTGGAGAGGCAATGTACTATCCCAAGGACACTACCTTAAAACACCAGACACGATCTCACCGAGAAGGAGAGGAAGAACACGAAACTGTCACTGACGCGCACGCAGCAGACTGCTACGTGACCCGCACCAATTCCCGCACGGGCGAGGATCAACTAGAAGCCAGCCATATAAACATCCAAAACACTCCTTTGGATGGCAAAGAGACCCTAGTGCTCGTCTGATGAAGAGTCCCGCCCCCGCAGTCATAGAAAGGGCAACATAGACGTGAAGTAGAGGGCTAGATACTGACAGTTCGCAGCACGTCTACTGACCACGTTGCGTAAGTAGAGACCTCAAGTGGCAGTGCCTGTGGCCAGGCAGAACGCGCGAATGGTGGTCCAGCCCACACCATCTTTAGACACCGACGGAACCGCGCAGCTGTGACTCACACATAACAGGCCGAAGCCCAATCACCACTCCCTCAACCATACACACCTCAGGAAGAGTCTGCAGGGTGCCGAGACCGAGAGAGAGTTCAGATACCGCTAGTGAACCCTATCCACGAACTACAGTAGGAACAATGCAAGATCTCATATCCTCTCGTCCTAGAGATCAAAGACACGAACACACTCGGACTCAGACACTTCACACCTCCCCTCCACGAGAAATACATTGAGGGTGAACGGAAGATTATAGCACCAACCAGTCTACCATGTGGTTATTGAATAACCCTGAGCAAGCGAACATCCTCAGATCCGTTGTCCCTCGGGGATGTCCTGTGGGGATGTGTCGGGAGTATGGGGTGCACAACAATGTGGCCCATTAGCTAAACGGCCACTCTCCCACATCCTAACAAACTCGTTAACCATGCACAGAGCTGAGTACCCCCAACAATGACCCCAAAAGGCAAATAATCGTACGATCAAACACAGTCCCACGCGTAAGAAGCGTAGCAATGAGAGCATCGCCGACCAAGGCAGAACTGCACCTTAGTCTGCCGGACTTCCTGTTAATAATTTTATGGACAGGTGATTATCTAGGCGCAGCCAAAAAAGATAGAGCGAGGGCTTCGCATATTTCGGTAGGCCTCAGAAATTCTCACTCTCTGATTTTTGCGCGCATGCATGTTCTCGTTCTGCTCGGACCACACGCGAAACGTGAGGGCCCACAGCTCGCCACCAACTGGACACAGGATACTCCGCAGCAAAACCTAGATAGTCGTACGCAACACAGTCGCACCCCCCATCGCGCGCAAGCAATCCAAGCACCCTGCAACATCCACCTCCGAGGCACATCGAGGTTCTCACGCCGGAACCAAACAAAGGAGAGTAGTGTCTCAGCCCACTTTCCTGAATACAAAAGGGATGAAGTCCACATGCCCCCGATGAGCACGCGCAGTTCAAGTACAATACGGGTCATCTGTTCACAGCGCAAACAGTGAAGTGGGACGCAAGGGACGCACGCGAGAATACGGAACAGACGAGATATGAGAGAAAAGGACTAGCAAGGCCAATGCACAAAAGATAATGCGAGAAACACCACACATGCAAAACGGACCAGCCCAGTCGCACGTTCGAAGAGGAGCTGAAGTAAACAAGCGAAGCTACATCAATCATACCACCCGAAACACCCAACAACAACTCGCACATCTACATATCCCTCAACCCTCAACCATACATGGCCACGAGCTCCAACCTCGCCCGGTCAGTGGACCGAAAGAACGACACCACGAATCCAGACGGGAATACAAGCGAGCACGGGAAAAGAGCTTCCTCCGACACGCGTTCGGCGGCCTCTCCCTTAGAACCGAAATCAGACCAAGCAGAGATTGAAGACAACCACGTCCAGAAACCATACCCACAGGCGAGGGGTGAGAAGTTCGGCCATCCGGGAGGGGCTCAGAGTAGAGCAGCTGCTGCTCCACATCGAAAGGAGCCAGCTGAGGTGGTTCGGGCATCTGACAAGGATGCCCCCTGGGCGCCTCCTGGGTGAGGTGTTCCAGGCATGTCCCACCGGGAGGAGGCCCCGGGGCAGACCCAGGACACGCTGGAGAGATTATATCTCTCGGCTGGCCTGGGAACGCCTTGGTATTCCCCCGGACAAGCTGGAGGAGGTGGCTGGGGAGAGGGAGGTCTGGACCTCTTTGCTTAGGCTGCTACCCCCGCGACCCGACCTCGGATAAGCGGATGAAGATGGATGGATGGATGGATATATCTATGCAACAAAAAAACAACAACTTCTCTGTTACCTTTACACAGTTCTTTTTTCTTTTTTCTTTTTTGTGTTTAATTTGATATGTACAGTTGATTAAATATGTAGTGAAAAAATAATGTTATCCATTTATGGACTTTTCTCTACATGATGTAGAGTTGTTGTTAATATTATAATGCTGTGCTGCCCACCACAGTTAAAACGTGTATTCTCCCCACATGGGCCATATCTATGTCCCTTCTCATGCTTAGGGCACTTACATTTTTTTTAGTTTTAAGTTTTCTTCTGCACACTAAAGCTACACATCCATAATTTTAGCACGTGTCACCACTGAAAAGAAGGAGCCTATCTGGAAAGCTCAAAAATCTTATTTTAACTTTGTCTGGAATACAGACTTTGAAAGTCCAAAAGGACAGACAAACTATTAACTCAGTTTTCAAGTAAGCAAAAAGTTCTAAACAAGAAAATACACTCTGGAAACTATCTGAAATAAAACTGAATAAATAAGGTACCTGATGTAATATCACACTCACCTTGAACCCATCCGTCACACCTTACCACTGTGTTGTTGTCCTCAAAAGTGACCTACACCGGCCTCACATCTTCAAATATTTCTCAGTTACTCCTGACTTCTGCATGCACACAGTTTCTCTCTTGGCACCTGACCATCTGCTTTCTCTAGATCTACAAGGACACAGTGCAACTACTCCTGACCTTCTCTACACTTCTTCAACACTCAAAGCAAATATTGCATCTGTAGAGTTCTTTCTCTGTATGAACTGCTGCTCACTCGTCATCAGCTCCATTCGTAATCAAGCTTCAACTTTAACTTTTTTTTAATTTGGGGTAGCTGTAGCTCGGGTGTAGAGCAGGTCACCTACGAATCAGAAGCTTGGTGTGATCCCAGTCTGCTCCAGGATGCGTGCCAAAAATTCTAACACAAAGTTGCTCTCTGATGCAGCCACCGGAGTATGAATGTGTGTGAATGTGAATGAGGCAAGTTGTGTAAAGTGCTTTGAGTGCTCAAATAGAGTAGAAAAGTGCTATATGTGAACCAGTCCATTTACCATCTAACATGCTATTAGTAAACTTCCATCTCACAGAATTTTAGCTAGTTGTACATTGGACTTAAATGATAAGAGTCCAACATATCTCTATATCTATCTTGTGAATTCCTTTTTTGCAATGTTTTTGTAGTATATTGTTTTGTCTGTGCTGTTCTCTTCTGGGCTTCATTTACTGCTATGAGTCTGAAAAAAATCTGATCATTTTCTTCTCTTTACTTGGTCTCCTCCAGTGTGACCATCCTGGTTTCTTTATATTAGAGGTCGTCACTCTCCTCTTCACTCTGTTTAGCCAAATGCTATGCAAGGTGAACAAAATGACACCACTATGAAAATAAAAGCAATCAGGTCTGATTGAGATCATTTTGATTTTTTTGGTGTCGTTATTGGTTATACAAGTCACAACACCAAAAAATTAAAACCTGTAAAATCACACTTCAAAATTTGCTATCGCACTGCACTAAGCCCAGCCACAGTCGTTCTTATGAATTTCTCCTTTAGTCATATTTTTGAAATTAAACCCATGCAGCTATGATTAAAATAATACCACTTGATGATGGGATGAATCCCCACTTGACTCTATGGCCTCCAGATCTTCTGACAACCTGTGACCATAGGGGTGCTTCTTCATATATAAAATCACTTAAAAGAGAACACACACACACACACACACACACACACACACACACACACACACACACACACACACACACAC